>NC_134272.1:73724362-74036862 GCF_031893055.1 Leptodactylus fuscus | reverse complement strand
TGAGAGACCTTTGTGACATCCTACGGGTCTTTGAGGAGTCCACAAGGAGGGTGAGCTCTGAGGATGCGATGGTGAGCCTTACAATCCCGCTCTTGTGTGTTCTGAGAGAATCCCTGATTGACATCAGGGATAACTCAGATCACACAGAGGAGTTAGGGATAGCATCCGATCCGTCACAGCTGGAGAGTAGGTCCACACATCTGTCCGCTTCACTGCGTTTAATGGAGGAGGAGGAGGAGGAGGAGGAGGAGGAAGAAGAGTTGTCCGATGATGTGATGGTGATACAGGAGGCTTCCGGGCAACTTCGAATCGTCCCATTGTTGCAGCGCGGATGGGTAGACATGGAGGATGAGGAGGAAATGGAGATTGAACTTTCCGGTGGGGCCAGAGGAGTCATGCCAACTAACACTGTGGCAGACATGGCTGAGTTCATGTTGGGGTGCTTTACAACCGACAAGCGTATTGTCAAAATCATGGAGGACAACCAGTACTGGATCTTTGCTATCCTTGACCCCCGGTATAAAAACAACATCTCGTCTTTTATTCCGGTAGAGGGGAGGGCCAATCGCATCAATGCTTGCCACAGGCAATTGGTGCAGAATATGATGGAGATGTTTCCAGCATGTGACGTTGGCGGCAGGGAGGGCAGTTCCTCCAGTAGGCAACCAAGTTCTCACCGGTCCACACAAACGAGGGGCACACTGTCTAAGGTCTGGGACACCTTGATGGCACCCCCTCGCCAAAGTGCCGCCACGGAGGGTCCTAGTGTCACCAGGCGTGAGAAGTATAGGCGCATGTTGCGGGAATACCTTTCCGACCACAGCCCTGTCCTCTCCGACCCCTCTGCGCCCTACACGTATTGGGTGTCGAAGTTGGACCTGTGGCTTGAACTTGCCCTATATGCCTTGGAGGTGCTGTCCTGTCCTGCCGCCAGCGTCCTATCTGAGAGGGTGTTCAGTGCAGCCGGTGGCATCATCACTGACAAGCGCACCCGTCTGTCAGCTGAGAGTGCCGACCGGCTCACTTTGATAAAAATGAACCACCACTGGGTAGAGCCGTCATTTTTGTGCCCACCTGTGTAAAGCACCCCAACATGAAACTCCATGTCTGTACTCAACCTCTCCAATTCCTCCGCATCCTCATCCACCATAAGCGTTGCACAATTCTGCTAATACTAGGCTCCCTCCACCCTGATTTCCCCCAACTCTGCTGGTTAGAGGCTCCCTCCACCCTGATTTCCACCAACTCTGCTGGTTAGAGGCTCCCTCCACCATGAATTTGCCCAAACTGGGCTGTTTAGAGGCTCCCTCCACCATGAATTTGCCCAAACTGGGCTGTTTAGAGGCTCCCTCCACCATGAATTGGTCCAAACTGGGTTTTTTAGAGGCTCCCTCCACCATGAATTGGTCCAAACTGGGCTGGTTAGAGGCTCCCTCCACCATGAATTTGCCCAAACTGGGCTGGTTAGAGGCTCCCTCCACCATGAATTGGTCCAAACTGGGCTGGTTAGAGGCTCCCTCCACCATTAATTGGTCCAAACTGGGCTGGTTAGAGGCTCCCTCCACCATTAATTGGTCCAAACTGGGCTGGTTAGAGGCTCCCTCCACCATGAATTGGTCCAAACTGGGTTTTTTAGAGGCTCCCTCCACCATGAATTGGTCCAAACTGGGCTGGTTAGAGGCTCCCTCCACCATGAATTTGCCCAAACTGGGCTGTTTAGAGGCTCCCTCCACCATGAATTGGTCCAAACTGGGCTGGTTAGAGGCTCCCTCCACCATTAATTGGTCCAAACTGGGCTGGTTAGAGGCTCCCTCCACCATGAATTGGTCCAAACTGGGTTTTTTAGAGGCTCCCTCCACCATGAATTGGTCCAAACTTGGCTGTTTAGAGGCTCCCTCCACCATGAATTGGTCCAAACTGGGCTGGTTAGAGGCTCCCTCCACCATTAATTGGTCCAAACTGGGCTGGTTAGAGGCTCCCTCCACCATGAATTTGCCCAAACTGGGCTGTTTAGAGGCTCCCTCCACCATGAATTTGCCCAAACTGGGCTGTTTAGAGGCTCCCTCCACCATGAATTGGTCCAAACTGGGTTTTTTAGAGGCTCCCTCCACCATGAATTGGTCCAAACTGGGCTGGTTAGAGGCTCCCTCCACCATTAATTGGTCCAAACTGGGCTGTTTAGAGGCTCCCTCCACCATTAATTGGTCCAAACTGGGCTGGTTAGAGGCTCCCTCCACCATGAATTTGCCCAAACTGGGCTGTTTAGAGGCTCCCTCCACCATGAGTTGGTCCAAACTGGGTTTTTTAGAGGCTCCCTCCACCATGAATTTGCCCAAACTGGGCTGGTTAGAGGCTCCCTCCACCATGAATTGGTCCAAGCTGGGTTTTTTAGAGGCTCCCTCCACCATGAATTTGCCCAAACTGGGCTGGTTAGAGGCTCCCTCCACCATGAATTGGTCCAAACTGGGCTGGTTAGAGGCTCCCTCCACCATGAATTTGCCCAAACTGGGCTGTTTAGAGGCTCCCTCCACCATTAATTGGTCCAAACTGGGCTGGTTAGAGGCTTCCTCCACCATGAATTTGCCCAAACTGGGCTGTTTAGAGGCTCCCTCCACCATGAATTGGTCCAAACTGGGTTTTTTAGAGGCTCCCTCCACCATGAATTGGTCTAAACTGGGTTTTTTAGAGGCTCCCTCCACCATGAATTGGTCCAAACTGGGCTGGTTAGAGGCTCCCTCCACCATGAATTTCCCAAAACTTGGCTGTTTAGAGGCTCCCTCCACCATGAATTGGTCCAAACTGGGCTGGTTAGAGGCTCCCTCCACCATGAATTTCCCAAAACTTGGCTGTTTAGAGGCTCCCTCCACCATGAATTGGTCCAAACTGGGCTGGTTAGAGGCTCCCTCCACCATTAATTGGTCCAAACTGGGCTGGTTAGAGGCTCCCTCCACCATGAATTGGTCCAAACTGGGTTTTTTAGAGGCTCCCTCCACCATGAATTTGCCCAAACTGGGCTGTTTAGAGGCTCCCTCCACCATTAATTGGTCCAAACTGGGCTGTTTAGAGGCTCCCTCCACCATTAATTGGTCCAAACTGGGCTGTTTAGAGGCTCCCTCCACCATTAATTGGTCCAAACTGGGCTGGTTAGAGGCTTCCTCCACCATGAATTTGCCCAAACTGGGCTGTTTAGAGGCTCCCTCCACCATGAATTGGTCCAAACTGGGTTTTTTAGAGGCTCCCTCCACCATGAATTGGTCCAAACTGGGTTTTTTAGAGGCTCCCTCCACCATGAATTGGTCCAAACTGGGCTGGTTAGAGGCTCCCTCCACCATGAATTTCCCAAAACTTGGCTGTTTAGAGGCTCCCTCCACCATGAATTGGTCCAAACTGGGCTGGTTAGAGGCTCCCTCCACCATGAATTTCCCAAAACTTGGCTGTTTAGAGGCTCCCTCCACCATGAATTGGTCCAAACTGGGCTGGTTAGAGGCTCCCTCCACCATTAATTGGTCCAAACTGGGCTGGTTAGAGGCTCCCTCCACCATGAATTGGTCCAAACTGGGTTTTTTAGAGGCTCCCTCCACCATGAATTTGCCCAAACTGGGCTGTTTAGAGGCTCCCTCCACCATGAATTGGTCCAAACTGGGCTGGTTAGAGGCTCCCTCCACCATGAATTGGTCCAAACTGGGCTGGTTAGAGGCTCCCTCCACCATGAATTTGCCCAAACTGGGCTGTTTAGAGGCTCCCTCCACCATTAATTGGTCCAAACTGGGCTGGTTAGAGGCTCCCTCCACCATGAATTTGCCCAAACTGGGCTGTTTAGAGGCTCCCTCCACCATGAATTGGTCCAAACTGGGTTTTTTAGAGGCTCCCTCCACCATTAATTGGTCCAAACTGGGCTGGTTAGAGGCTCCCTCCACCATGAATTGGTCCAAACTGGGCTGGTTAGAGGCTCCCTCCACCATGAATTTGCCCAAACTGGGCTGTTTAGAGGCTCCCTCCACCATTAATTGGTCCAAACTGGGCTGGTTAGAGGCTCCCTCCACCATGAATTTGCCCAAACTGGGCTGGTTAGAGGCTCCCTCCACCATGAATTGGTCCAAACTGGGTTTTTTAGAGGCTCCCTCCACCATGAATTGGTCCAAACTGGGCTGGTTAGAGGCTCCCTCCACCATGAATTTCCCAAAACTTGGCTGTTTAGAGGCTCCCTCCACCATGAATTGGTCCAAACTGGGCTGGTTAGAGGCTCCCTCCACCATGAATTTCCCAAAACTTGGCTGTTTAGAGGCTCCCTCCACCATGAATTGGTCCAAACTGGGCTGGTTAGAGGCTCCCTCCACCATTAATTGGTCCAAACTGGGCTGGTTAGAGGCTCCCTCCACCATGAATTGGTCCAAACTGGGTTTTTTAGAGGCTCCCTCCACCATGAATTTGCCCAAACTGGGCTGTTTAGAGGCTCCCTCCACCATGAATTGGTCCAAACTGGGCTGGTTAGAGGCTCCCTCCACCATTAATTGGTCCAAACTGGGCTGGTTAGAGGCTCCCTCCACCATTAATTGGTCCAAACTGGGCTGGTTAGAGGCTCCCTCCACCATGAATTTGCCCAAACTGGGCTGGTTAGAGGCTCCCTCCACCATGAATTGGTCCAAACTGGGTTTTTTAGAGGCTCCCTCCACCATGAATTTGCCCAAACTGGGCTGGTTAGAGGCTCCCTCCACCATGAATTGGTCCAAACTGGGGTTTTTAGAGGCTCCCTCCACCATGAATTTGCCCAAACTCTGCTGGTTAGAGGCTCAATCCACCCTGATTTTCAAAACAAATGTTGGTGCCAACCTCAACTTACTACAAGGGCCAAATTCACTGCTGGTGACAAGCTCTCCTCACTGCAAGTGACAAATACACATGTTTCAAGGTGTTTTCCTACTGTCAGAGAGGTGGTATTGAGTGTGTAAAGTGTGTAGTTGTTAGGCTGTGATGTTGGGGTAATAGAGGGTCTTTGGTGTGTTAGATGCCCCCAGACATGCTTCCCCTGCTGTCCCAGTGTCATTCCAGAGGTGTTGGCATCATTTCCTGGGGTGTCATAGTGGACTTGGTGACCCTCCAGACACGGATTTGGGTTTCCCCCTTAACGAGTATCTGTTCCCCATAGACTATAATGGGGTTCGAAACCCGTTCGAACACACGAACATTGAGCGGCTGTTCGAATCGAATTTCGAACCTCGAACATTTTAGTGTTCGCTCATCTCTAATCATTTTTCATTCGAACCCGATCTCGATCCCAATTCCGATCCCAATGCAAGTCAATGGGATTTTTTATTAATCAGAGATCAGATTTTAAAAGCAATCCTAT
Source organism: Leptodactylus fuscus (assembly GCF_031893055.1). Lineage (NCBI taxonomy): Eukaryota > Metazoa > Chordata > Amphibia > Anura > Leptodactylidae > Leptodactylus > Leptodactylus fuscus. The sequence continues at coordinate 74,031,515 of NC_134272.1, read as the reverse complement.
TCACTATACAGCATGGAATCTAACAATTGTTAGAATCCATGGTGTGTAGTGAATCACTAAGTAGCCAGAGGATTTTTTTTTAATCTTCTGGCTACTTAGTCCCGCCTGGTGTCCACTTACTTCCAGAGATGGCAGCCCTGTACCCGCCCACATTCTCCTAACCCGCCCTCACTCTCCTAACCTGGGAGGCAGGGGGGTGGGGGGCGAGGCGAAGAGCAGCGGAGCAGCCATCTCTGGAGGTACAGTAAGTAGCTACTAGAGATGTTACTTTAGTTTTCCATTAGAATGAATGGAGGCAGGCAGGGCACGGGGGGGGGCAGGGGGTTAAGGTTGTGTGCCGGCTGCTTCCATTCATTCCTATGGAACCGCAGCAGAGCCTTCACACTGAGTATACACTATATACTCAGTGTGAAGGCATTGTGGGAAATACTACCGATCTCGATCCCACCTAAAAAGATCGTGTTCAGAATTCCGATCGCGATCGTGAAATTTTCTCGATCGCCGATCGGAATCCGATTTTTTCCGAACACGATCACTCAACCCTAGTCACTATGTAACTAGTATGTCACCCGTATGTCTTCACGTCTTAATCGTTCCTGTGCTGTCTATTCTTCTTCTGCTGCCACAGGCTATAGTAGGATGTTCTTCCAGGGTCTTCCCTAGTTCTGGAGTGCACTTTGGCAGCCATTATTTTACTTCTTAGCCAATAACAGAACACATACCACTGGCTGGACAATGATAACTCCTCATGTGATGACCAAAACCCAGAATTGCCATCAGACAGAGTAACATTGCGACTAGAAATGTATACTTAATCAGAAAGAGCATTCCAGCGCAGGGGCCCCACCATTCCGGTGGGCCCAAACCACAACCCCTCGTGCCCCCACTAGCTATGCCTCTGCTAATGTAAATATTAGAATATGCATAATATAGCCTCAGAACAGTCTTATCTCAATTGGTCAGGAGTATTTCATTATACTAACATTACAAGAAGCCACTTGCAATTTATACCTGTAATATAACGTAGGTAAGCGATTATATTACCGCTTGGTACATAGAAAGAATTGTGGAGGAAATGATATACCGCAGCCTTTCATTATTGAATATACTGTTTTCAGGACAAGCGGATCAGGATGCTGTACTTACAATGATGTGTCTGCAGATATGTGTTACATTACCGTGCCAAGGGAATGAGCAGCAGGCAGCAGGCACATTGCCTCCGGCAGTCAATTATATAGTGTGAGAAACAGTCTCATACTATTATCACATTATCACATGGAGCTGTGCTAATATTTGCAATGTCTCATTACATTTCATGTATAGAAAACATTCATTGATCATTTGGCTGCAGTAAAGCACTGAATATAGGCTACACGGCTTATGTTAAATCAGGTTTGGGATCAATAGGCCACAATTTAAAACCCCTCTTCGACCAAATTTATTATAGTACAGGGCATGCTAATGTAAAGTGATCAATGCACTCACACCCTGGACTCATTCTTCATTTCCTTAAAGGTTTTTTTTTTCCATCCCCAGATGGAGTTTTCATACTGATGGATCTATCCACAGGATAGGTCATCAATATGTTATCTGTGGGGGTCTGACAACCAGAACACACACAGATCAGCTGTTCTGGCAGCTTCCAGGTGCTAAAAGCTGGTGCAGAGGTAGGGGAGTGCAAGCAGGATGTTCACGTAATAGGAGAGGCACTTCAGCCCTGTCTACTGTATAGTAGGGAATTGTTGGAGTAGGAGGAGCCTTCACGTGCTTCTTCTACATTACACCAGATTCCTGTAGTTGGAGGCTGATCTTTTTAGGGCCCAAGAGTCGGACCCCCACAGATCAGTTGTTCTGGCATCTTCCAGATGCCAAAAGCTGGTGCAGTGGTAGGGGAGAGCATGCAGGATGTTCCTATTCAGGTAATAGAAGAGGCGCTCAAGCCCTGTATACTGTATAGTAGGGAATTGTTAGAGTAGGAGGAGCCTTCACATGCTTCCTCTCCATTACACTTCCTGTAGTTGGAAGCTGATCTTTTTAGGGCCCAAGTGTCGGACCCCCACAGATCAGCTGTTCTGACATCTTCCAGGTGCCAAAGGCTGGTGCAGTGGTAGGGGAGAGCACACAGGATGTTCCTATTCAGGTAATAGAAGAGGCGCTCAAGCCCTGTATACTGTATAGTGGTGGTTCTAGGGAATTGCACATGCTCCCTCTCCACTGCACCAGCTTCCTATAGCTAGAGGCTGATCTATGTAGGGCCCAGGGGTCAGACCCCCACAGATCACATTCTGCTGAACTATCCCATGGCTAGGTCTTCAGTATGGCAGCTCATGTGACCTACTGATTTTTTTTTTTGATTTTTTTTTTTTAATGTAGATTGTGAGCCCCACATAGAGTTCACAATGTACATTTTTCCCTATCAGTATGTCTTTTTTGGAATATGGGATGGAAATCCACGCAAACACGGGGAGAACATACAAACTCCTTGCAGATGGTTTTCTGCCCTTGGCGGGATTTGAACACCAGGACTCCAGCGCTGCAAGGCTGCAGTGCTAACCACTGAGCCACCGTGTGGCCCCCATGACCTACTGATTTGCCCACCAACCAAATGTCACTCTTTCTATGTAACTATATGAGACACTGTATCTTCCGTTTTCTTAGACCTCCACAGAAATCAGAGGTCAGTCGGAAGACAACATGACCACAATAAGGACATCATGGCTAGGTTTTTGACAAGTCCTAGACCATAGAAAGTCCATGCATCAAGGTTGCATCCATTGGTGGACGATCAAGACAACAGACTGTCCCACTAAGCTTGTTAGAGAAAATCTTTAAAACTCTACACATTTATTAAAATTTGCAAATATTTATAACTTATATTTAGCCACAAAAATGTAGAACACTCAGCTCACCCGCCACCAGCCGAGGCTCTTTTCTTGCTCCTTCCGCCATCTTTCTGCCTCTCTGTGTAGTGTATTAGAGTTTTGTCTACATGGAGATGAGTGTTATTATGTTGAAATGGTTTGCCTGAGTCACATTATATTCCATTGCTTGATATTCTAAAATGTATCTGGGAGTTGCTCTCAAAGGTAATGTAGATAGATGACCTTTTGCTGGCAGAATTAGCCATTAGTGAACATTCCCTTTAAGGAAAGCAACCTCCATTCTGAGAGGGTTAAGCATTCCTCCTCAGTCACTTTTGTATTGAAGAATTCAGTGTGTAAGTGAAGAGCCACTTAAGTAGTCATAACAACAAGCCGCGAGCAGCGGTAATACTTAGGTGAAAATGTCAAAAGTCATTTTCCATTAATTTGTCATTATGGATATGGTCTGAAGTAAGTAAAATTAATTTAGCGCGGTAATCCCCGACTTGTAAATCATTTCCACCTGTGCATGTTTATATGTAAACAGCCAAAATGTTTTATTTATTCAGCACTTAGCGAGTGTTATGTAGACACTTCCATTTTTTTTTATTTCCTTTTATTGGTTTCCACATCTATAATGAGAAAATATTACATATCTTAAAGGATATATTTAATCGATAACATGGAATGGACCCCAAAATGGTGGATCCATTCTAGAAGGGCTCATAAGGAAGACACCAGTAAAATAATACTCCCTATACATTGTATCATTGCATAGTTTGTCTCTGAATCGAAGGGTTGCTTTAGGGCAATGACATGTCATGTGACTTCAGCAGGGTCGCTCAAGCTTTCAAGACATTGAGTATAGCTTGTTGACCTGTTCCCTTATGCAATGCTCAGAAAATAATGGGAGAATAAGCTGTGATCAATTAATGTAATTGAAAACATCAGCAGCTTACCCCTCGTTCAAATTTGCATTGGTATTCCATCTGGGGGAGTCTGAATGGCAGAATACCAAAAGCAATTGCAAGCGCTGTGCAGTAAAAGCACATGAACCCCATAGACTATAATGGGGTCCATGTGCTTGCTGCGCGCTGCCCGCATGAATCATGCGGACAGGAAAGTAGATTCCGAACTATGTTCCTACCTGCATGTTCTGTGCGGAGACCTGGCGGCAAGCACATGGACCCCATTATAGTCCATGGGATCCATGTGCTTTTATTCACAGAGCTTGTTCACTGTGAATGCCATCACACAACCCCTGCTCCCAACACCTACCAACAGCTAGGTCAGAACACCCTCCATGGTGGTCAATTCAAGTCAAGTCAATGATCTCTCATCAAGAGATACACTACCCAAAAGTAACCTCCAAGATCCTATTTACAGGGAAGTAGAGGAAGCACCTTTACACCCTAGTTTGGCAAAATCAAGTGCCCTCGTGTAACCACTGCTCCCAACATCTCCTAACAGTTAGGCCAGAAGAACCTAGATAGTGGCCAATTCAAGTCAACAATCTTTCATCAAGAAGTACACTACCCAAAAGTAGCCTTTTTTAAACAGGGTAGTGGACGAATCACCCTCTTTGAGCAAGACCAAGTGTCTAACTGCAACCATTTACATATCTCCCTGATACATAATTGCAGCAATCTAACATTTCTATCTGTGTGAGTTATTTTTTAGTCAATGAGTATAACCGTGCCAGAAAACATTTGAGCCATTCACTGTTCTCCATTGTTTTTGAGTTGAAGTCCCATCCCCCGTAAAAGATTCTTCTCTATGAAAGGCGTTTTCTTGACTTTGTTCCTCTTCCTCCTTTATACGCGGTGACTAATGGAACATAAATACAGTCGGAGCCGATCAGATAAGAGGTCGGCAATTTCATTTCATGTTCTTGTTTAACATAATATGAAACTTTGAGAGCTATTTCCTCTTTTATGTCTAAGTTACAAGTGCTGTTTGTCACACTACAGAACTCGATGGCGTCTGGGAGATAAAACCAGAGAGATGTTTATAGTGCGTTTAAAACATAATACGCGCCATCTTGCAGTGCGACATTCGCTAGTAATAGAAAGGGTCTCCGAGGGGTCTAATGACTTTACTTGCTTTACTATAAAACCACAAAGCATGCCGCTCTGCCATGACAACCGGGACTATGGCTAATGATATGTAAATGAGTGACATTCACAGGATATTAAATTTTACTATGTGCTGTTATAGTATGGTGGGTTGGTGCACTCAAATGTGTGTTTTTAAGGATTTTTATGTATAGTTTAAGTTAAACCTCCTCTATTACTGGTAATAATTCTTTGTGATTTTATCACCCCTCTAAAGTTGATCATCTTCACTGCTTATACAGTGTGTTTTATGACATACACATTTCCATACAATGGCAATAGTGTGAAAGTCCCGGACAACCTCTCAGATGATGTCATTAGCAGTGACGTCATCAGTCATTAGCAGTGACGTCATCAAGGGAGCTTATCAGTCTTGCAACAATGGGTACCAGTGCTTAATTTATGGGGTAACAAGGAATGTAACCAGCCTGCAGTATGTATTATGAAGAGGATGTACCATGTGTCTGATATCAGGCACCCCTATTCCTATGAGGACATTGAGTCATGCAAAGGAGTCCAACATGGGTGGAGTGTTGGGTTGGAAAATCCTCAGTTGGCTTGCGGGGAATCAAGAAATGCACAAGTAAGGAGACCAACTCAGGAGAAAAAGAACAACAGAGCCATGAAGAGCTCAGAATGGAGTCCAAGACGAGGAAAATGTGCAGTGGTGTACTTGGTGAGTTGATATGGTTTGGTTAGTGGAAGCAGCCCTGTTAGCATTACTCTGTGTCTAACTCTACTCTTGGCATCGGCCCGGTGGCTTGTACCTATCAGTTTGCAATTCTATTGACTGTTTGAAAAGTTGTTCCAAGATTGGTAAAGAACCTTGCAAACCCTATCTAGTGGTCAGTATTGTATCCATCATCTGCACATTACAAGAACCCTATTGCACACTAGAGATGAGAGAACAGTGAAATATTCGATATTCAATATTCGTTTCGAATAGCCCCTCAATATTTGACTATTCGAACGAATATCAAACCCCATTATAGTCTATGGGGAAAAATGCTCGTTTCAGGGGATCCCACTCTTCGACTCAGAAGAGTCACCAATTCCACTATGACACCCCAGGAAATTATGCCAACACCTCTGGAATGCAACTGGGGCAGCAGGGGAAGCATGCCTGGGGGCATCTAAGATGCCCAAGTCACTATATTACGTCGGGATCCCTGTCATCTTGCGATATGCGCGAGCTGACTTTTTCCCATAGGAATGCATTGACCAGCGTTGATTGGCCGAATGCCATACAGAGTACACTTCAATGGGAGCACTCGTAACAGCGGTGTTTACGAGCACTCCCATTGAAGTGAATGGGAAGTGTTCGGCAGTCTGCCGTAATGCCGGCGTGTACGGCTGTGATACACGCCCGGCGTTACTCCGTGTGAATGCCCCCTAAGATTGGACCAGAATGGAGACTGCTGTGGACCGATCTTAGACTCCACCTCCTCCGGCAGAACCAGCGTTGATTGGCCGAATGCCGAACCGCTGAACGCTGCTGTCCCACCTCCCCTGCACAGTTATTGGTGCAAAAGAAGCGCCAGGGAAGGTGGGAGGGGATACAAATATTTAGTGCGTTTGCCTCGTGGTATTCAATTGGAATAGAATACCTCAAATGGTCTGATATTCGATCGAATATCTATTCAATCGAACAGTGTTCGCTCATCTCTATCACACACCCATTGCTCCAACTATTCTTAGACTTTAAAGTGTGACATTTTCTGTAATATCTCTGATATTATCTGTTATTATGTCATCGCCATACAACATCATCACTCTGATGATGTCACCACCTTTAATGTCATCACAGTCTCTGATGCCTTAAAGGCGACCCTTCACTACATCTTCCTGACAATATCCCCTAGTGATTGTGCCACCCCATAGCACGAACTTGGGTAATAAGGTGACATCAATCCTACTGCAACATCTCCTATTATGAAGAAGATGTACCATGTGTCTCATATCAGGCACCCCTATTCCAGCATGTAGAATCCATGACAGTCTAGCAGATATGACTACTGGTGCCTAATTTATAGGTTTCCAACTGCTTGTGAAGTCATCACTAACCAATCCTCCTCCACTTAGACAATTGTACAGAAATAATACAGATGGAAGGAGAAGGTCCATATTTTTTTTAGGAAAATGGTTCTATTTTTAAGTATTTGAAGTTCCTGATGAACTACAATGGTCCCCCAAGTGGAGGCCCACGGAAAGGGTGAAAGAAAATAATACTCACCTTCCGTCAACTCTCTGGGCCTCCTCGCAGCATTTGCCAATCTCCTGATGATGTCATGCACCTAGGGTCACCACTGAGGCCCTGTTATTGGACCTCAGTGGTGACATGGATGCGCCAAACGTCATGACACTCAGCATATCCATGCATCTGTTAAGGCCTATTCACAGAGGTGACCCTGGGCGTATGACGCCACTAGGAGAGCACCAGACCCTGCAAGGAGGCCCAAAAGAGGTGATGAAAGGTGAGACTAAACGTTTCTTATATTGTACACCTCCCCTGGATGTCCACTAATTATACTCTGAGGTCTGAAGAGCCCAAAGTATAATAACTACACTTCCAGTTTGTACTAAACTTGTTCGACCCGAGACAAATCATGGAACCAAGGGAATCTTTGAAGGTTCGCCCATCTCTAGTTAAACATCACAAGGATTTATTTTTGTATTTTTGAGCTCACATTGTTCACCGTGACTGATGTGATTCAGGTTTTGTGAATGATGTCAGCACTGTCAGCACGCTCTATAGGTGACCTTGCTCTTCAAAGATTTTCTCTGACATTGTTTAAGAGACATAATTGACTTTCTGTTCTGTCTGGTGTCCATGAATCATCATGAATGAAGTGTTATTGGTATAGGCCTCATTAAATGCTCTGGATTCCTCTACCTTATATCCTGTTTTGTAGACCATCACATCTGAGACTTTGGATGAGGATTTGGAATTTGCCAAAATGGTCTTTGTCTAAATGAGGAAATAATATGACGCTATCTAAGAATCACATGGCATCTAAATGAAGGTATTTACAGATAGGTCAGGGAAGAAGCTAACGAAACAGTATCTTATATATAGTAGTAGCTCATAGGGGGTCCTGAGCATGGAAGCTCCCTGTACGACATCCATATTCCATGAAAGGCGAAAGGTCCACCAGGGCTTGTGACGTCACTTAAGTAGTTGTAAGATGACTGAAAGGAACCTGGGAGAGGTGAAAGAACATTGTATATAAATAATATATTGTAAATATTATTGTGTATTACATTTTCACACCCACCTTTGACCTCTGCTCAAAGGCGCTAAACTATAATAGTGATTCATGCATAGGTGCTAAATGCTAAAAATTTCAGGTTTGACCAAACCCAAAATTTTGGTAAAATTTGTAACGAACCTGTCCCATTATGAACCAATTAATTCATGTTTAGCAATGTGTGTAAATATGAAAGATGTATTAACATTGAACATTGAAAAATTTTCAAAAATTTATTTTTACAAACTTTGGTCTTTGGAAGCCATTCTTCGATGTAGTAACGATTTGTCATCTCTCTCAGGTATCGGTTTATTATAATTTTTTTAAATCTCAATTGGTCCTCTATTTTTTTTTCCCGTGCAGAATTCAGAGTAATTTCATGTCCTTTACGTTAATATTGCAATTTCTACAAATGCGCAGTAAATATCTGCTTTAAGATGACTCAATGTTTCTGTAATATTCTTTATCGACAACACTCCATGTTACTTTCCTTTGGGCATTGGATCTCTTGCCATTTGTCAAGCTAGATGAATTCCTGTGCTTGACAGTTTTCCCACAGGCTATAAATGAAACTTCGTTGGTTGCAAACTGATATACATGAACATTCAGGCATGAGTTACTGGTTTACTCATGTCAGCTTACAATGCCAAAACACGACAATCATACCGCTAAGGAAAACATCATGCGTTACATAATATCATTGATGATACCCCTGACCATTGGATGGTGAAGACCGAGCTCGCAAATTCTAGAACAGTATGGAATATAATATATTTCATTTTGTTATTTGATGTTTGTAAAAAGGAAAAAAAAAAAAAAAGGCATTTGATGGATCCCGTTATTAAAGATGGGTGAACCTCTGAAGATTCATTTTGTTCAGTTTTTGGAAAAAGCAAACCCCTGGCTCAGTGACAAAATACCAAAACACATTTATACTCACCTTCCATCACCTCTTTTGGGCCTATTGGTGTCTAGCATTCTGTAGCTGCCTCCTCCGATACTCTTCTGTGATTATCAAATGATGTCACAGAAGAGCTTCAGACGCCACGAGGAGACCCAAAAGAGGTAACAGAAGGTAGTATAAATCTTATATATAGGCACACCATATTTGGACAATATTGCACTGGTAATAAGGATCTGCCAGTAGTTCACTACCTAAAGGCATCTGAAAGGTCTCTTGATTAGCTTACGTTAGACCAATATGTTAGAACAATTTTGGCATAATTTGGTATATTTTGATACTTCATTTTGTGTAAACCTTCATAAAATGTAGAGATTCATTTCAGACCCAGACAGGGACACAAATATAATAAACATTAATATTGACCCTCCCTCACTTCTCGCTGGGTCTGGCATCTCTTTTGTGGGCATATTTGGGTCCCTTTTGGCCTTTTTCAACCTCCGGGAGACTTCTGAGGCCTGTTAATGGGCCTTAGCATTCCCCCGGGGATGCTGAGGTCATCCAGGAGGCTAGAAGAGGTTACAAGAGGCTGGAATGGCAGCTTGGTGGTTCAGTGCTTAACCCTACAACCTTGCAATGCTGGAGAGTCGGGTTGAAATCCTACTAAGGACAACATCTGTAAGGAGTTGGTATTTTTTTCCCCACATTTGGTGGGTTTCCTCTGGGTACTCCAGTTTCCTTCCACACATCAAAAACTTGCTGATAGGGAATATAGATCATGATCCCTACATGGGGCAGTGATTGATGACGTCTATAAAGTGCTGTGGAATATGATGGACCAAAATAAATAAGACTCCCCAGGAAGGGGGACTATAACGTGATTTGTGGGTGGAAACCCCCAAAAAGCTCTGCATTGGCTGATCTCAACTCCTTAGTACCGAGTTTGCTCATCTTAACCAATAACAGTTTTCACTGATGAATCCCAGTTAACAATAATTCCTGCACAACAAGTGCACAATTTACCTGGTGCCCTTCTCTCTTCTGATTCCAAGTCTGTTCTTCTTATCTATCAATTGTCTACCAGCTTCTTACACAACACTATACATATTGTGCTTTGATAGTCTGGGACTCCCCATGTGTGCAAGCATGTTACCATAATGGGCTGCAAACGCGTTCCTTGATGTTCTTAAGAGGTAACGGTGCGCGGCTCAGTTTCATGTTGTATTTTCACGAGCTTTCTTCTCATCCATGTAACCTAAATATGTCACCTTTTCTTGTTACGTAACACCTATGGAAATGAATTTGCATAATCCTACCGCAATTCCCAGTAAGCCAATAAATGTCATTTTCTAGAGCGTTTTATGCATGACTTAATTACAAGGTAGATCCTCAAATAGATATAATCTTATTTTAGGCAAACCTTTAGGACAGATATTCCGGAGGGAGACTTCTAGATTATAAACGTACTGAAGAAACATCTCCCATCCTACCAAATAGATTTAGCGCTTTAATTGAATATTTTGTAAGCAGCTTTTTATTTTTGGGGAGCTTTTTACGTACTGCGGTAAAGAACCTTCTATAACCCTGAGGTCTCGAGTGTTGGTGGTTCATCGTCTGCAATGCTGTTTTATATTTCATGCAGTTTTGTACTTTAAAACCATTTTACTCTATGATGTGTTCTCTTCGCACTTACATAATGTAGGTTGGAATTCACAATGAAAATGTGCAGGAGAATTGACATGCTACAGATTTAGAAATTGGACCACTGAGCCGAAGTAGGGAACATCGAGTACAGATGTAGCAAAGTTTAACTGGACATAAGAAGTTACATAAACAGTTACAGCAAAACTTATAGAGGTTATAACAAAGCTTAACCTGCATTGGTTAAGCTATATTAATAATATACATCCCAGTTCCCTGGAGACCTATTTATTACCTTTGCAGGGGTCAGCGGGGGGAGGCAGCATCCCAGAGTGCTATTTTTAGTGTTTTTCTGTTGTGCCTTCTGGTTATGTTGGTATGTCTCGTCCTATGTTCATTGTTACATGTAGTTATTATGCAGATTTCCCTGTTGTTTCCCCCCTCACAGTTCAAAACTCATGCCTTGGTTCAGCCCTGGCCAATCACAGGCCACTGAGCAGGGTTGTAAGAAGACTATAGACTTCCCGGTGACCACTGAAGGCTAGTCTAGTGAGAGCAGTCACCCTGTAGGGTTCATGCTGAGCTGTGCAGGAGGAAGACCTGGACTGGAGCTCAATGGCCGCCATTACAGTCTCTAGGACTACTGATCATCCCAGGCTCATCTAGAGACGGAATAATTCTGTGCATCTCTGAGCGAACATTTGCCAGCTGTGCCATGAGGAAAAATGGATGACACTGACATGAGAAACTCATTTGGGCCTAGTATACAGGTAACCAGATCCTTGTCAGGATTCCTTGCCCCACTGCATCCCCCAACATACCAAGTGGGGAGTGGCATGAGAAGATGAGTAGTTGTGGACTTTTATCACTGAGCCTGAAACACCTCTGGGAAGCATCCTATGACCAAGGCAGGGGGATTGGACTGTTCATTACTACCCCCATCTGCTAGCTGCTGGTTTGTCATTTATCTGAATTAATAAACTGTTACCTGGTTTTCACTGCATACCTGGACTCCTGACTCATGCCTGCTTCACCATCAAGACCCTTCTCAACACCATCACACCAGTTCAGAGAGGAGAGATGCCTTCTCCAACTAGAAGTGCCCCGGGGGAATACTACTTCTACCACCACCCTCCTGTAGAGCTGCAGGACCATGCTCGAATATGTCCATCCCTGGAGTGGGGTTGGGGTGTATGTGCATTGTGCTTTATCAGATCCAACCCCTGGAATTCTCATTAGGTGTTTGAAGAAGCCATTAAAAATTGCCACTTCATCTTCTCAGGCCAGTGACATCATCACGTTCTTTAGCCACATGGCTGTGCAGCTCCTCCCATTGCAGCTGAAGAATTGAACTACAATACCAACCTAAGCTACTATACAACATATGGTGCTGTACATGGTAATCAGGGATAATACAGCAGCGATTGTCAAATGCCTTAACCCCTTCAAACAGCTAATCTATGGGGGTGTCAGTTGTCAGACACAAATCCATCTGATTCTGATGACCTTCCCTAAGGATAGATTATCAATACTATAATTCAGAAAACCCCTTTAAACTTTGTTTATCTGTATATTACATACAGTCCTATGAAAAAGTTTGGGCACCCCTATTAATCTTAATCATTTTTAGTTCTAAATATTTTGGTGTTTGCAGCAGCCATTTCAGTTTGATATATCTAATAACTGATGAACACAGTAATATTTCAGGATTGAAATGAGGTTTATTGTACTAACAGAAAATGTGCAATATGCATTAAACCAAAATTTGACCGGTGCAAAAGTATGGGCACCTCAACAGAAAAGTGACATTAATATTTAGTAGATCCTCCTTTTGCAAAGATAACAGCCTCTAGTCGCTTCCTGTAGCTTTTAATCAGTTCCTGGATCCTGGATGAAGGTATTTTGGACAAACAATTCAAGTTCAGTTAAGTTAGATGGTCGCCGAGCATGGACAGCCCGCTTCAATCATCCCACAGATGTTCAATGATATTCAGGTCTGGGGACTGGGATGGCCATTCCAGAACATTGTAATTGTTCCTCTGCATGAATGCCTGAGGATTTGGAGCGGTGTTTTGGATCATTGTCTTGCTGAAATATCCATCCCCGGCGTAACTTCAACTTCGTCACTGATTCTTGAACATTATTCTCAAGAATCTGCTGATACTGAGTGGAATCCATGCGACCCTCAACTTTAACAAGATTCCCGATGCCGGCATTGGCCACACAGCCCCAAAGCATGATGGAACCTCCACCAAATTTTACAGTGGGTAGCATGTGTTTTTCTTGGAATGCTGTTTCTTTTTGGACGCCATGCATAACGCCTTTTTTTTATAACCAAACAACTCAATTTTTGTTTCCAAAATGAAGTTGCCTTGTCCAAATGTGCTTTTTCATACCTCAGGCAACTCTATTTGTGGCGTACGTGCAGAAACGGCGTCTTTCTCCTCTCTCTCCCATACAGCTTCTCCTTGTGCAAAGTGCGCTGTATTGTTACCGATGCACAGTGACACCATCTGCAGCAAGATGATGCTGCAGCTCTTTGGAGGTGGTCTGTGGATTGTCCTTGACTGTTCTCACCATTCTTCTTCTCTGCCTTTCTGATATTTTTCTTAGCCTGCCACTTCTGGGCTTAACAAGAACTGTCCCTGTGGTCTTCCATTTCCTTACTATGTTCCTCACAGTGGAAACTGACAGGTTAAATCTCTGAGACAACTTTTTGTATCCTTCCCCTGAACAACTATGTTGAACAATCTTTGTTTTCAGATCATTTGAGAGCGGGCTGTCCATGTTCGGCGACCCTCAAACTTAACTGAACTTGAATTGTTTTGTAGAAAGAAATGGTCCAAAATACCTTTATCCAGGATCCAGGAACTGATTAAAAGCTACAGGAAGCGACTAGAGGCTGTTATCTTTGCAAAAGGAGGATGTACTAAATATTAATGTCACTTTTCTGTTGAGGTGCCCATACTTTTGCACCGGTCAAATTTTGGTTTAATGCATATTGCACATTTTCTGTTAGTACAATAAACCTCATTTCAATCCTGAAATATTACTGTGTCCATCAGTTATTAGATATATCAAACTGAAATGGCTGTTGCAAACACCAAAATATTTAGAACTAAAAATGATTAAGATTAATAGGGGTGCCCAAACTTTTTCATAGGACTGTATATTGTATAGGCAGTGAGGTCCAGTCATTGACGCCTGGAGGAAAGAAATATAGAACACAATGTTACATTGGTAGATATTTTATACTTACGATAGGAATGTATATTTTCCAAGTGCAGATAGGTTTAGATTCAATCTATATACAGAACATATAAAGGGAAGAATGTACATTATTAAGCAGCAAGCACTAGTATTGACCAGCGAGGATTCATGTACCGTTGCAAACATTATTCAAAGACTTTAAAGCCTCATCTTAAGAAATAATGCAGGCAAACAATAAAAAAAGCCCAGAAAAATTATCTGGATGAGGCCAAGTCTGCTGGAGTGCAGAGAACAAGGGAAGCAGAGGCAGATAAGTGCATGTCTTTTAATTAAGGTTTAGTGCGGCCTATGTTCGTCATTTGTCTGTATCCCTGGCAACCAATGCCATGCTTCAAAAGTTACAAGAGCAAAACTATACAAGTGAAATGGCGACATGAGACAATAAGGTACGTCTTAGCAATGTGGCTTGTGTCATATTAAGACATAGTTTACTTACCTTTATGTATTGTTCTGCATTTATCTTCGAATTTCACACTGGTTCTTATAATTATGTATATTTGTGTGCAGACGTGTCCTTTCTTAAAGATGTTTTCCAACCATACATTTTATTTAAAAAACCTGAGCAGTCATGCACATAACTACAAATGGGGGAAGCTCTCAGGATTCATTTTGTTTTTGGCTCTGGTGGCTCAGGTCCAAGATTTGTTTCCGGTTGAATAAGTTTGGTATGAACCACATATTAAATTGGCTAAAAACATAGTGTATGACACTGTCAGGGCTCCTAGGAACCTATCTATAAAACATAGTGTATGACATTGTCAGGGCTCCTAGGAACCTATCTATAAAACATAGTGTATGACACTGTCAGGGCTCCTAGGAACCTATCTATAAAACATAGTGTATGACACTGTCAGGGCTCCTAGGAACCTATCTATAAAACATAGTGTATGACATTGTCAGGGCTCCTAGGAACCTATCTATAAAACATAGTGTATGACACTGTCAGGGCTCCTAGGAACCTATCTATAAAACATAATGTATAACACTGTCAGAGCTTCTAGGAACCTATTTATAATACATAGTGTATGACACTGTCGGGGCTCCTAGGACTATATATCTATAAAGCATAGTGTATGACACTGTCAGGGCTCATAGGAACCTATCTATAAAACATAGTGTAGAACACTGTCAGGGCTCCTTGGAATCTATGTATAAATCAATTTAGAACACTGTCAGGGCTCCTAGGAACTAGAGATGAGCGAACAGCGAAATATTCGAGATTCGATATTCGTTTCGAGTAGAGCCTCAATATTCCACTACTCGATCGAATATAGTATCCCATTATAGTCTATGGGAAAAAATGCTCGTTTCAGGGGTGACCACTAGAGATGAGCGAACACTAAAATGTTCGAGGTTCGAAATTCGATTCGAACAGCCGCTCACTGTTCGAGTGTTCGAATGGGTTTCGAACCCCATTATAGTCTATGGGGAACATAAACTCGTTAAGGGGGAAACCCAAATTCGTGTCTGGAGGGTCACCAAGTCCACTATGACACCCCAGGAAATGATACCAACACCCTGGAATGACACTGGGACAGCAGGGGAAGCATGTCTGGGGGCATAAAAGTCACTTTATTTCATGGAAATCCCTGTCAGTTTGCGATTTTCGCAAGCTAACTTTTCCCCATAGAAATGCATTGGCCAGTGCTGATTGGCCAGAGTACGGAACTCGACCAATCAGCGCTGGCTCTGCTGGAGGAGGCGGAGTCTAAGATAGCTCCACACCAGTCTCCATTCAGGTCCGACCTTAGACTCCGCCTCCTCCGGCAGAGCCAGCGCTGATTGGCCGAAGGCTGGCCAATGCATTCCTATGCGAATGCAGACTTAGCAGTGCTGAGTCAGTTTTGCTCAACTACACATCTGATGCACACTCGGCACTGCTACATCAGATGTAGCAATCTGATGTAGCAAAGCCGAGGGTGCACTAGAACCCCTGTGCAAACTCAGTTCACGCTAATAGAATGCATTGGCCAGCGCTGATTGGCCAATGCATTCTATTAGCCCGATGAAGTAGAGCTGAATGTGTGTGCTAAGCACACACATTCAGCACTGCTTCATCAAGCCAATACAATGCATTAGCCAGTGCTGATTGGCCAGAGTACGGAATTCGGCCAATCAGCGCTGGCTCTGCTGGAGGAGGCGGAGTCTAAGATCGCTCCACACCAGTCTCCATTCAGGTCCGACCTTAGACTCCGCCTCCTCCGGCAGAGCCAGCGCTGATTGGCCGAAGGCTGGCCAATGCATTCCTATGCGAATGCAGACTTAGCAGTGCTGAGTCAGTTTTGCTCAACTACACATCTGATGCACACTCGGCACTGCTACATCAGATGTAGCAATCTGATGTAGCAGAGCCGAGGGTGCACTAGAACCCCTGTGCAAACTCAGTTCACGCTAATAGAATGCATTGGCCAGCGCTGATTGGCCAATGCATTCTATTAGCCCGATGAAGTAGAGCTGAATGTGTGTGCTAAGCACACACATTCAGCACTGCTTCATCAAGCCAATACAATGCATTAGCCAGTGCTGATTGGCCAGAGTACGGAATTCGGCCAATCAGCGCTGGCTCTGCTGGAGGAGGCGGAGTCTAAGGTCGGACCTGAATGGAGACTGGTGTGGAGCGATCTTAGACTCCGCCTCCTCCAGCAGAGCCAGCGCTGATTGGCCGAATTCCGTACTCTGGCCAATCAGCACTGGCTAATGCATTGTATTGGCATGATGAAGCAGTGCTGAATGTGTGTGCTTAGCACACACATTCAGCTCTACTTCATCGGGCTAATAGAATGCATTGGCCAATCAGCGCTGGCCAATGCATTCTATTAGCGTGAACTGAGTTTGCACAGGGGTTCTAGTGCACCCTCGGCTCTGCTACATCAGATTGCTACATCTGATGTAGCAGTGCCGAGTGTGCATCAGATGTGTAGTTGAGCAAAACTGACTCAGCACTGCTAAGTCTCTGCATTCGCATAGGAATGCATTGGCCAGCCTTCGGCCAATCAGCGCTGGCTCTGCCGGAGGAGGCGGAGTCTAAGGTCGGACCTGAATGGAGACTGGTGTGGAGCGATCTTAGACTCCGCCTCCTCCAGCAGAGCCAGCGCTGATTGGTCGAGTTCCGTACTCTGGCCAATCAGCGCTGGCCAATGCATTCTATTAGCCCGATGAAGTAGAGCTGAATGTGTGTGCTTAGCACACACATTCAGCTCTACTTCATCAGGCTAATAGAATACATTGGCCAATCAGCGCTGGCCAATGCATTCTATTAGCTTGATGAAGCAGAGTGTGCACAAGGGTTCAAGCGCACCCTCGGCTCTGATGTAGCAGAGCTGAGGGTGCACAAGGGTTCAAGTGCACCCTCGGCTCTCCTACATCAGAGCCGAGGGTGCGCTTGAACCCTTGTGCAGCCTCGGCTCTGCTACATCAGAGCCGAGGGTGCGCTTGAACCCTTGTGCACACTCTGCTTCATCAAGCTAATAGAATGCATTGGCCAGCACTGATTGGCCAGAGTACGGAATTCGGCCAATCAGCGCTGGCCAATGCATCCCTATGGGAAAAAGTTTATCTCACAAAAATCACAATTACACACCCGATAGAGCCCCAAAAAGTTATTTTTAATAACATTCCCCCCTAAATAAAGGTTATCCCTAGCTATCCCTGCCTGTACAGCTATCCCTGTCTCATAGTCACAAAGTTCACATTCTCATATGACCCGGATTTGAAATCCACTATTCGTCTAAAATGGAGGTCACCTGATTTCGGCAGCCAATGACTTTTTCCAATTTTTTTCAATGCCCCCAGTGTCGTAGTTCCTGTCCCACCTCCCCTGCGCTGTTATTGGTGCAAAAAAGGCGCCAGGGAAGGTGGGAGGGGAATCGAATTTTGGCGCACTTTACCACGTGGTGTTCGATTCGATTCGAACATGGCGAACACCCTGATATCCGATCGAACATGTGTTCGATAGAACACTGTTCGCTCATCTCTAGTGACCACTATTCGACTAAAGGAGAGTCACCAAGTCCACGAGTAGCAGGAGGAGAGTGTTTAGGAGGAGCGCTGTGCAGTTAAAGCGCACAGACCCCATTATACTCTATGGGGTCCGTGCACTTTAACTGCACAGCGCTTGCAGTTGCACTGATAAAAAGTAGCAAGGAGGAGCCTGCTGCAGAACCAGTGTTGATTTGCCGCAGGCTCGCCTTTGCTAGCTGAGAGAGCTGGCAGCTTGCTGTTACGAGGGAGCTGACTTTTTCTCATAGGAATGAATTGACCAGCGTTGATTGGCCAATGTACAGCATTTGGCCAATGAACGCTGGTCCTGCCGGAGACTCGTCTGTGAGGAGGCGGAGTCTAAAATCGGACCACAATGGAGACTGCTGTGGTCCGATCTTATACTCCGACTCCTCACAGATGAACCTCCGGCAGAACCAGCGTTGATTGGCCGAATGCTCGATCGAATACTAATCGCTCATCTCTACTAGGAACCTATCCATAAAACATAGTGTAGAATAGTCTTAGGGCTCTACGAACTTCTCTATAAAACAAAATGTATAACACTGTCAGAACTCCTAGGACTATATATCTATAAAACATAGTGTATGACACTGTCATAGGAACCCATCTATACAACATACTATATGATACTCTTAAGGCTCCTATGAACTTATATATCCAACTTCTAGTTCTCTAAGACAAATACAGCTGAAGTTATGTTAGTGAAGGTGACATTATCTGTACAGATCCCAGAATGTAATATGTTGAGCCCCAGTGGAGGTGTAAAACTGTTAGAAATTCATACTCAACTTCTTTTAACTCTCTTGGGCCTCCTCACAACATTCGTCCCTCTCTCTGTCTCTATGATATCGTGTGCCTTGGGTCACTGCTGAGTCCTGAGTTTGGGCGTCAGTGATGACATGGGCACGTGAAGCATCATGACGCTCGGAGTATCAATATGACCACTGGTGGACAAATCACAGGCCTCAGCAGTGACCACAGGCTCAGGACATCAGAGCTGAGGGTACACAACGTTAAGGGTCTCATTAGCGTTTCACAATATTGTATTTAATTGGTTTTATAAGAAATTTGATCCTTAGCCAAATATGAGCTTAGACATGAACATATCTGTATATAGTGTATTGATATTTATGCATCACAAACTATCCTTTTACTAAACAAGGTTCAGGGATGACAACATGATCCCAAGAAGTCACCGCTCAGACTCCATCAGTCTTCTGTAATCGGTGGGAGATCTGACAGCAAGCGCTCATTTTCTTTTCTGCCCCACCACAGGGAAAATTGGTGTATTAAACATTACCCATTAACATCAAAGAGCTGTCCGTGTAACGCATGAACCTGCCAGATTTTCTCCAGTGAGAGGTGTATTTTGTAAGTGCTCTTTGCTCTGGCTGATACATGACATGTAGCCATAATACATGACTCTATAAGATTTACCCCCTTCCCCTTTGTTACATCAGTTATCCATAACAATGTACAGTCCTATGAAAAAGTTTGGGCACCCCTATTAATCATTTTTAGTTCTAAATATTTTGGTGTTTGCAGCAGCCATTTCAGTTTGATATATCTAATAACTGATGGACACAGTAATATTTCAGGATTGAAATGAGGTTTATTGTACTAACAGAAAATGTGCAATATGCATTAAACCAAAATTTGACCAGTGCAAAAGTATGGGCACCTCAACAGAAAAGTGACATTAATATTTAGTAGATCCTCCTTTTGCAAAGATAACAGCCTCTAGTCGCTTCCTGTAGCTTTTAATCAGTTCCTGGATCCTGGATGAAGGTATTTTTGACAAACAATTCAAGTTCAGTTAAGTTAAGTTAGATGGTCGCCGAGCATGGACAGCCCGCTTCAAATAATCCCACAGATGTTCAATGATATTCAGGTCTGGGGACTGGGATGGCCATTCCAGAACATTGTAATTGTTCCTCTGCATGAATGCCTGAGTTGATTTGGAGCGGTGTTTTGGATCATTGTCTTGCTGAAATATCCATCCCCGGCGTAACTTCAACTTCGTCACTGATTCTTGAACATTATTCTCAAGAATCTGCTGATACTGAGTGGAATCCATGCGACCCTCAACTTTAACAAGATTCCCGGTGCCGGCATTGGCCACACAGCCCCAAAGCATGATGGAACCTCCACCAAATTTTACAGTGGGTAGCATGTGTTTTTCTTGGAATGCTGTTTCTTTTTGGACGCCATGCATAACGCCTTTTTTTATAACCAAACAACTCAATCTTTGTTTCCAAAATGAAGTTGGCTTCTCCAAATGTGCTTTTTCATACCTCAGGCAACTCTATTTGTGGCGTACGTGCAGAAACGGCTTCTTTCTCATCACTCTCCCATACAGCTTCTCCTTGTGCAAAGTGCGCTGTATTGTTACCGATGCACAGTGACACCATCTGCAGCAAGATGATGCTGCAGCTCTTTGGAGGTGGTCTGTGGATTGTCCTTGACTGTTCTCACCATTCTTCTTCTCTGCCTTTCTGATATTTTTCTTAGCCTGCCACTTCTGGGCTTAACAAGAACTGTCCCTGTGGTCTTCCATTTCCTTACTATGTTCCTCACAGTGGAAACTGACAGGTTAAATCTCTGAGACAACTTTTTGTATCCTTCCCCTGAACAACTATGCTGAACAATCTTTGTTTTCAGATCATTTGAGAGCGGGCTGTCCATGTTCGGCGACCATCAAACTTAACTGAACTTGAATTGTTTTGTAGAAAGAAATGGTCCAAAATACCTTTATCCAGGATCCAGGAACTGATTAAAAGCTACAGGAAGCGACTAGAGGCTGTTATCTTTGCAAAAGGAGGATGTACTAAATATTAATGTCACTTTTCTGTTGAGGTGCCCATATTTTTGCACCGGTCAAATTTTGGTTTAATGCATATTGCGCATTTTCTGTTAGTACAATAAACCTCATTTCAATCCTGAAATATTACTGTGTCCATCAGTTATTAGATATATCAAACTGAAATGGCTGTTGCAAACACCAAAATATTTAGAACTAAAAATGATTAAGATTAATAGGGGTGCCCAAACTTTTTCATAGGACTGTATCTGTAAATGGGCAAGGGATATAAAATGTGCAACAGGGCAGTTAATAATGGTCGCCACATGGCTATTATAGAACCCAGGATTCTCAATGCGTCTTTTCACATGACACTATCCATGTTTGATTTCACGGACAAAGATAGAGCATGCCGGATCTTTTTGGTGGCTGTGAAAAGTGGATTGGCAAAAAACAAACAAACGTGAATAGATGCATTAGATACAAAGTGTTGGAAAAATGGATGAACGTTGCTAAAATGGCTGTCGTACGTCGGGTTTTTTTTTTTTTTACGGTGGAGTGAATAAGCCCTTAACCCTCTGCAATTGGTTAAAATGATGCAACACGATATCCTATCACAGACTTAGAAGGAAGAAAAGATGGATAGATAGATAGATAGATAGATGATAGAGAGACAATTAGATAGATAGATAGATAGATAGATAGATAGAAGGATGGATAGAGGGATAGATAGATAGATAGATAGATAGATAGATAGATAGATAGATAGATAGATCAATAGATAGATAGATATGAGATAGATAGATAGATAGATAGATAGATAGAAGGATGGATAGAAGGACAGACAGACAGACAGACAGACAGACAGACAGATAGATAGATAGATAGATAGATAGATAGATAGATAGATAGAAGGATGGATAGAAGGACAGACAGACAGACAGACAGACAGACAGACAGACAGACAGACAGACAGACAGACAGACAGATAGATAGATAGATAGATAGATAGATAGATAGATAGATATGAGATAGATAGATATGAGATAGATAGATAGATAGATAGATAGATAGATAGATAGATAGATAGATAGACTATTTTGTTTATTCTGTTTGTATGTTACATTAAGTAACCTGTAAATTCTTCTGGTTGTTACATTCATATGGAAACATAATATCAATTCATGATTTAATTCTATATTTTGGGGTTTTTTTGTGGACAGTTGTTTTGATTTATTTGGATCATATAAAATATTTATATATGTATTTTTATTTAATTATTTATTTTGAACCGCAACTTTTTGTCATGGTGTTTGCCAGCTTTTTAGCACACAAGACAAGATCAATCAGCCCCGTTTGCATTATTATTGCTTTTTGTAGTATAGCAGTGTTATTTATGGCTGTATTAGTTTTGTGTACAGTTTGGCAGCATTACACATGCATATGCTATAGAGATATTCATTATGTGGTTTCTTTCACTTACATGAACATCAGCTTATTTTACACACTGTGTGTGTGTCTGTATCTGACAAGTAGTACCTGAAACTCAGGGCTAAACCATCCTTTTACTTTGTCCAGGTAGACCAAGGCCGGCATACATTTCACATGTATAATGAATTATGCATCCTGTCTTCAGCATTGTTATAGACAAGGTAAGGTCTGAAAGGTATCTTCTACACCAGAACAGCTGTGATGAGATCCCTGTAAAATGCATGTCTGGGGCATTGTCTGCTGATACTGAACCTGCGGCACGCTGTCTCTGATGGTCAGCGACATAATGCACAATTCTTTTATACCGCACCATTGTGTCGGATTAGAGAAGACTCTCACTACCATAGCTGTATGACATGGTGAAAGGAAAGACATCCATTGAGTGCAATGCTGTAAGATGATCAGCAACTCCGCTGCAACGACTCTATAGCAGAAAGTGTACTTTTAGTAGACAGATCTAGGAGGCACTAAATAATATATTTCCATTAGGGAGATATAAGAGATTCTGTGTCTTTCTCCTCCCCTCAATTGCATTCCAGGAGTTCTCTGAAGTCGTTAGAAGGAGGCTCAGCAAGGTGGATCAAGGTGAAACAAGAATGGTGCATGGTCCTAACTTCATGGACTTTCTACTGAAAGTTACACAAAACTCCATAGAAGGTAGGAAGATTGTAATTCTATGACTCCCTACTTGACTCTGTGTTGTTGCACATCTTTATCTATAGTGTATATGTGATTATATAGGACTGCACTACCGGTATATATATATATTATATATATGTGTGTATGTATAGAAATGTGTTGTTTAAAGAAGGTGTGGAAAAAAGCTGGAAAAAGTCAGAAATAGAAGTGTTAATAGATTTTTTTTTTTGCAGACATCAAACTGTTTCTGTTCCTATTTCTCTCTCCGCTCACTCTTCCAAACTCCCCTCTCCATAGCCTCCTCTAGGCATGAGAAATCTGAAGCATGTGGCCTGCAGTCTGTAAACGCAGAATTTTCAGAGTGAAAGTCAGTTTAGCAGAGGGAATGCTAGAATGAGATACATTACAGTTTGTTGTCACCTGTTCTATTGTCTTATGAAAAGTTTGTTAATAATGTAGTGATCACTTTTGCCTATTCTACTCCTTTGTGCCTCTGCAACTTTCTGAAACCTGTAAAGCTCCTGTTCTGTAACATTTGATAGTCTTGGAAGGACCACACTGCTTTGGCAGGATTCCTTGACACATTAGAGTCTATGCACTCGGCGGTTGTATCACACCCCGATGGGCATCTTTACTTGCAATAAACATTGTACAATAACACGCATCTTCATAGTTGCATCTCTTTTCATATATCCTTTAGTCATCTATTGAACATGACGACCAGTTTTACTGCCTTATGCAATAAATAGGATGAATAAGAACATATTCATGAATTAAGGTGAAGATGAAGGACACATTACTATTTGCATTTTATAGCTCTATGCAATAAATAGGAGCACCTGTCACCTATAGACCATGGAGTTACCCTTGTTTTTGTTCTATCCCATATGCTACTGTTATATTAGCAAATAATGAATGTGTTGATTTAATAGCCAGTAAAATATGTATAAGGCACCTATACCTAATGGATTTATTGGATTCCCTAACTTTAATATTAGTTTAGACCACAGAGTACAGTGTAGTATATGTAATTTGTATATAAGGTAAATGCAAGTTCCCCGAATAATATCTCCTGTTAAAAATGCTTACTATGTCTATTAGACAGAGTGGAGAGCAGCGGCAAAGAACTTATATTGCTCCTGCATGTCGTGCATTACATAGACAGTCCATTGATTTCAATGGACACTTCACTTTTTTACACCCATGCTCCTACTTCCTAGGCTGTGACACCCTGAACATTAAAGCAAGTGGAAAAGATCTAGAAGATGCATATGTGATGGCACTAACTCCATATAATGCCTTGTGTGTACCTTTCACCAAACTGCCTATACACACGGTCAGGGTCTGGGGTTGCTAGGTGGGGTGGCATAGACACAAAAGTCCAGATTCTTTGGTCCAAAAACAAAGGTAGAGTTTATTTTTACTCAAAAAGGCAGTGCAGCAGCAAAAGGAAACAATACAAAAATAAATACCTGACCTGCTAGGCTCTAACTAAACATAGAATAGGTTACCTCACCTAGAATCACAGAAATCAAAAGCCAGTTGAGTCATTCAGGACACAGCTCCAAAAATATGACCTCTCTGTTTCACTCTCCAGCCAAGCTCTGCCCCCAGTCTGCTGCTGGAGCAACTTCTTAAGCCTCCTTGACGAGGAGACTCTTCAGCTGAGTCACTGCTGGAACATCCCCAAAGTGTGGACTGGAGGGGGGTGGAATGACAGGTCCCACTACCAATCTACCTGCCATTCCTAAAAATCCAGCCCAATACTGAGCATTTACCAAAATGCTCTGCAGATGAAAGTTGTCTGCTGAGAACAAACACTCCTGGAGTTTTCTCATCTCACCCACCTTAGTAGTCTGGGTGAGATGTGCACCCCCTCCATTACCTGACCAGCTATTGGCTTACAACGCTTACAAACTGACCATGACAGTCCACTTTTGGCCAAGGCTTGCAACTAAGTTCATGAACAAGTTCTCAGAATTCTCCTGGCTTTAGTGCACCATGTGTTCTGCCATAGGCATAGCATCACTATATGGACGTGCAAAAATTCATTGGGTTGGAACAGCAGGGGGCACCAGTTGGAGTTTGATAGTAAACTGTGTGGAACATCATTAGCTTTCTGAATGACTAGTTGACTATGTGGCACAACCACCTTCCTCTAACAAGTGGTGGCAGCACCAGAACAAATTCTGCCAGAGATTGGACCTTAATACTGGCATCCAATCAGTTAGACAATGACGGGGTTGCCAGTGACCGCCCCTTTAATAATAATATACTCTTACTTTTTCTTACAAAATAAAACAATTATATTAAATGAAATAATTTTCCAAACCTTAGAATAAAAAACTCTCACTTTTTTGCCAACGTATCACGTCTAAGCCTTTACATCTCAGTGAGCTGTGAAAGGAAACATTATGAGTAATGAGAGCTTTGGAATAACAGAGGCGAATGTTGTAATAGACATGACAAATAGTCAAAAACCTCCGTTATAAAAAAATGTTCTCATTTGGACAATCTCCCGCATAAAAGGTTACATAATGTAGATATTGTCCTATCAGTTGCAGAATATTAAAATTTGATGTGTCATATTTTTATGACGTTCATTTCCAACCAAAGGCAACATATGTATGGGGCTTCTGATAATCTCACTATATTTGTATGGTTTTTCTATGTCTTTTGTGTTGATTCTATGCAAAATTACATACAGAGTTCTATAAAAGTAATCCTAATGTGTATCTGAGAAATAGAAGTCAAATATTAATCCCAAATGGGGACAGGGACTAACATAATGAGGACAAGCCAGGTTCTTTGTCATAGACATGGTGTATAAGCTGTAAGAAACAACAATATGGTCAATAGGCCAACTGACTACAAATTGACTACACAAAAAGGGTTATATCTGTTACCCCACTGATAGCCAGCATTGATTTCATTGGCTTAATTTATGGTATGGACTATTGTCCTTGTCTGTCTTCACCATCTTATGGATTCACAACTATTGGCAAGAGTCTAGGTTTATACTCATGGCCATTGGCATTAGTCTAGTCTAGGTTTATACTCATGACCATTGGCATTCGTCTAGGTTTATACTCATGACCATTGGCATTAGTCTAGGTTTATACTCATGCATGACCATTGGCATTAGTCTAGTCTAGGTTTATACTCATGACCATTGGCATTAGTCTAGTCCAGGTTTATACTCATAACCATTGGCATTAGTCTAGGTTACAAGCATGACCATTGGCAAGATTCTATGTTAAAAACCTCCAATATCTTTGACTTTCCATCAACAATGGCACATTATAGTATGTAGATACATGAGTAGTGTCATGTGAGAAATTTACAATACCCTTTCCAACGAAACAGAAACTATTCCATGGATTCTCCAAAACCTGGCTTGCAGGGAGTCTGTGCCTGAGATAGCCCCGAGTCACTTACTTATATAGACGCTGTGATTTCCATTAAACATTTGTTTATTACTTGTAGTGCTGAATCCTCTTATTCATGAATGACAGCTAAAGTCTGGCCTACTGCTGCTAATTGACAGTTTTTTCACTACATTGGCCATAGGGATAAAGCTGTCAATCAGAAGTGAGGAATTTTATTCTTATGAATATTGAGGACTCCACAGCATGTACAGACTTCAAAAGGACATGAGCACTACAGTTCTGCTGTACCTAATAAACAGTGAATTTAAGAAATATATGTTGAAAATGGACCGGATTTCGGAGAGGATCACCACGCTCAGCCAATTAACATTCCAAAATTCTTTATTTCAATGAGGGAGAACACACAACGCGTTTCGGGCTCAACGCCCTTTTTGAAGTGTATAAACTAAATTGTACAAATAAAAAAATAATAAATAAAAACAGAGAGCCAAAGGGAAAGTAATAAAATTGCATCCAATCAAAAATCAATTGGTGTGAACAAACCAATATACTATACAATATATTGGTTTGTTCACACCAATTGATTTTTGATTGGATGCAATTTTATTACTTTCCCTTTGGCTCTCTGTTTTTATTTATTATTTTTTTATTTGTACAATTTAGTTTATACACTTCAAAAAGGGCGTTGAGCCCGAAACGCGTTGTGTGTTCTCCCTCATTGAAATAAAGAATTTTGGAATGTTAATTGGCTGAGCGCGGTGATCCTCTCCGAAATCCGGTCCATTTTCAACATTGATTGACACCAAGAGTGGTATGGATCCTGCTACCTTGACACCTGGGGCGGAACCTCCCTCCCCAAGTGGTTCAAAAGCCTAACGAATTGGTTGTTATTACAACCCCTCAAGGTGAGAAGTATTCTTACCACATATTTCTATATACCATACGGTACCTCACTATTGCAGCTCGGTGCTGTTCTTTGTTTTTGTTTACTTGTTTAAGAAATATATGGCATATTCACATATGAGTGGCTACATATGTTACCCTCAAATAGGACAGTATAAACCTAATCATATACTCTGGGTAATTTAAAGAGGTTGTTCAGGATTTGGAGCAACCCATGGACTGGCAGGGGGGATATATACACTACCTTGGTGCTCTGTTGTCCTGGTTCCCTTTTTCTCACATTTCCACTGGAAATCATGAGGTTCTCATGAGCACTAAGACCAATCATTGGCTTCAGTGGTAGTTGAAGAGGGACTGTTGACGTCACTCGCATACATCACCATTTCCTTATCACCGAGGCTACTAAATGGTCTCAGCGAAATTGTGATCCTCAAGGTTTTGGGTGGTATGAGCCCTGCATGCAATAGAAACAGGGATCGGAAATGGAAAACAGAGTGCCAGGGACTTTATGTTTCTTTTCCAACCACTCCAACCTCCCCATACGTTGCTCTAAATCCTGGCCCACCCTTTTATTCTATGACTGATGCCAATCATTTTCCCCTACTCTATTCTTGTTGAAAGAGTTATTCCTATCATATATTGAGCTTCTCTTCCTCTTCACGCCCATTGGTCAAATGACCATGTTGTGATTCATTCTCAGTATGAATGGAGATTAGTTGTAATACCAGGCACAACCACTATACAATGTAAGGTGCTGTGCTTGGTAAGTAGTGAAGAAGCTGCGGAAAACAATATTATAGCTCCAAATAATCCCTTTAATATTTAATATGAAGCTCATAGTCAAAGGTGAGAGCCTAAAGGAAACATACAATCCCAAAATAGATTTTTTTGTGGACACTTCTGAGGATTTTTCTACATATTGCAATGGGGAAGAGAATCAGAGAACCTCCTGGAGGGAAAAATTTCCATTTTATGGAATGTCTTACAGGCGGATACACTAGCAGTGACTCCACCGAGTAGGTTTTCTCTGCTTATATTCCTCAAGGCATAATGTAGTAACCAAAATCTCTCCATTTGTATATCATAATACAGTATAGGGAGTAAAAGATCATATATTGTTACTAACAACCAAAAGGCTTGTTCTTGAAGTTAGAAGTCAGAAAACTTTGTGATGAATTTAATTTTGAACACCAGACTTCTCAACCCGTCTGACCTTTACAATGAAAGCTTATTTCCGAAGCTTCGGAAATGCTGTAAATCATGAAAGCTTGAGTACTTGTATGGATATGTATTTTCTCCCTGACCTTCAAATAAAAAATAACTACAGTATCTTTTTTTTTTAATGTTAGTCTGCTGAAGTCTCTGGATGTGGGAACGTGCCCAACTGTCTAAAGGTTCATTGAGAATTTGGAAAAGAATTCTGCTTGGTCTTATGATCCAAGTATCTACACCACCAACTAAGTATCTTGCTCCAAGGCTATGAATCATCTGCGAAGCTTATGTTGCTGCCGCTTCGAGCACAAGTGACCAGCTTCTGGAATGAATGATTGCCAGGACCAAACTTTAAGCTGCCAGAGTCCAAAAACTCATTGCCATTGGCAGATCATCCGCTAAGACAACTGAAAGGAACAGTAGGAACGAAACGCAACGCAGCTGAAATAAAAAGAAAACTTTAATTACTGAGAGCAACAAGGGAAAAAAATGAGTATAAATACTCTAAAAAGTAACCAATGAAATAAAAGTTTATTAAAATAATTGAACAACTTCACCAATTTTTGAACGGAATATTTTTGGTTTTTAAGCACAGCCGTTGAATTCTTAGAGTGATTTGTTTGACCAGAAGTATGAGCACGGTACGTACCAGTGAGGATAGAAAGACCAACCAAAAGTCACAACAAAAACACCGAAACGGAGAGATTATTTTTAAAGAGGATCTTCAGGCTTCTCGCAAGATTGAGAGGTTTCCCATACCTCTAGACAACTTGAAAATGATGTTTGAAAAGCCAAGTCGTATTGTTGTTATGCCACGTAGAAGCAACAAGAAAAAGGTAAGAGAGAATTCTCTAATCTGGTAGATTGATTTTAACTAGAGATGAGCGAACAGTAAAATGTTCGAGATTCAATATTCGTTTCGAGTAGCCCCTCAATATTTGACTACTTGAATCGAATATCGAACCCTATTATAGTCTATGGGGGCAAAATGCTCATTTCAGGAGTAGGCAACATTTGATCAAATTATACTTACCAAGTCCACGAGTGAGGGTCGGGCTGGATCCTCCAAGAAGTCTTCTCCTTGCAGCGTCCACACGGCATCTTCCGGCTCTGAATTAACTCTGCCAGGCATCGGGCCTGGGCAGAGCCGACTGCGCATGCCCGCACTACAAGCTACTACCGATCCCTGGCAGAGTGAATGAAGAGCCGGAAGACGCCGCGGGAAAGCTGCACGGAGAAGACTTCTAAAGGTAGGAGAAGAACCAGCGTTGATTGGCAGACTGTATTCAGCCAATCAATGCTGGTTCTGCATCGAACTTTTACATTCGAATAGCGAATGGTACTCGATCGAGTACGAGTATTTCAAATACCGTAGTATTCTATCGAATACCTACTCGATCAAGTACTACTCGCTCATCTGTAATTTTAACCCTTCCAGTATAGGGTAGCGGGAGAATGGGATCCTCATTCTCTTCTGGCCTCTCCTGTATTGTCACAGGGCCCGTACACCACTAAGGACTGTTATTGGGCCTCAGAGTTCACATGGGGCCAGCTGATCACATAATAGATAACCTAGCAAATATTTGCAAAATTAATCTCATGTGGTTTGCCCATCTCTAGTGCTAATAAATTGCCATACATGATATCATTGCCCTCTTAGGAAAAGTTCCTTAGAGGGTACTGGATTTGCTTGCAAAGATCCATCTGGTGTAGAGAGTCTTGCAGACAAATCTGTTTGTGAATGGTATTTATATTAATAAAGCTGTGTCTCCAATGCTACCTATAAGTAGATACTATGTAAGTCGATGTCCAAGCCATTAACAAGTCTTGATACATGACTAGAGATATCAGCCAAATTATGGGTGTCTCTGGTTTGGCTGATAACCCCAGTCATGTCTCCAGACTTCTGCATTAGGTGGACCTTACCTTACAGGGTAGCTATGAGAGAGGCAATTTTTGCTTCTAGATGAAAACTCATTTGACCCCTACAAAAACAAAAATATAAGTAATATCTCCTCCTCATTTCCTTCTCTGGACCTTTACAATTCCGGAAGAGCTTTGATTGTATGTTTTAGATTGATTTGATATGTCTTATGATGATGAGAAACTATATACACAATGTAATCTTCCAATGGTAGGAAACCAATAATGGTCTTCAGGGATGTTTCTGTAACCCATATCATGTACTGTAGAACACTTGGCGTGCTATTAGATACAAAGCAATATTTAGACCTTATAAATTTAAATAGTTGAAAATGAAAAAATAGAATATCCAATTATGTGCACATCTGGAAATGCACATTCTTCTATGCCCATATGAGCCACAAAATGGGTTTTCATAGCCCCGTAAAAGCTCAATGCGCACGGAGTTCTTATATATGAAGTCAAATTGCATACTAAGTTCTAAGCAATATCAAAAAATTGTCCAGGTTATTGCTCTCCTAAGACTAGTTTGGCTGAAGGCTCCAATGTAACCCAGAACCAGAATCTTCTTCTGACTATAATACACTCTGGAGGAGACTGAAGCATTAACTTTCCCAACGATAGTTTGATGAAATATAACAAAATATACTATGTGGAATTACAGGATGTTTGGTGAATTAGACGTGTCAACCCTTACCTTGCCACAGAACCATATATACATTTGTAGAAATGAATTTTTGCAAATATAAGGAATGCAAATGTTCTAGTTCTAAAGATTTTTTTCTAACTATTTAAGTGAGGACGACCTTTTGTCTTGATAAGTTCTCAATGGATATGACCATGAAGCAGAAACTTTCTATGCTCCCTAAGGAATAAGGAAATAATGGTTCAGTGTATGACATGTGCCAGACTATAGTAAGATCCTGCATTCATGGTCATATCCACTGGAAATTGATCAGTATAAAAGATGTCACCACTGGCGCTGGGTTCACTCTTGCGCTTGCGTTTCTGTTCTTTGGGTCCACTTGGGGACCTGAGAAATGGAAACTCAATCCACTTAAAAAACCGATAACCCAAAGTAACTGTGCAGCCCATAGTCTATAATAGGGTCTGCTAGGTTTCCATCCAAAAAATGTGGTGAAAAAAGTCATGCTTGCAGGACTTTTCTCACTGCATTTTTCAAGCGGAATGGGGGATAGAATTCCCAAATGGAAATCTATCCTAGATGTGAACTGAACCTAAGATGTTTAGAGAAGAATTCCAAATCTGCAAATGATTTATTTATTATTAAAAATTAGAGATGAGCAAACAGTGAAATATTCGAGATTTGATATTCGTTTCGAGTAGAACCTCAATTTTCGACTACTTGATCGAATATCGAATCCAATTATAGTCTATGCGAAAAATTGCTCGTTTCAGGGGAAACCACTATTCAACTAAAGG
The DNA here is from genome assembly GCF_031893055.1 of Leptodactylus fuscus. NCBI lineage: Eukaryota > Metazoa > Chordata > Amphibia > Anura > Leptodactylidae > Leptodactylus > Leptodactylus fuscus. Next base: position 73,999,678 of record NC_134272.1, on the reverse strand, counting down.
AGAGTCACCAAGTCCACGAGTAGCAGGAGGAGAGTGTTTAGGAGGAGCACTGTGCAGTTAAAGAGCACAGACCTCATTATAGTCTATGGGGTCCTTGCGCTTTAACTGCACAGCGCCTGCAGTAGCACTGATAAAAAAGTAAGCTCCCTTGTAACAGCAAGCTGCCAGCTCTCCCAACTAGCAAAGACGAGCCTGCGGAAAATCAACGCTGGTTCTGCAGCAGGCTCGTACTTGCTAGTCAGGAGAGCTGGCAGCTTGCTGTTACGAGGGAGCTGACATTTTTGTCATAGGAATGCATTGACCAGCGTTGATTGGCCAGTGTACAGCATTTGGCTAATCAACACTTGTTCTGCCGGAGGCTCGTCTGTGAAGAGGCGGAGTCTAAGATCGGACCACAATGGAGACTGCTGTGGTCCGATCTTAGACTCCGCCTCCTCACAGACGAGCCTCCGGCAGAACCAGCGTTGATTGGCCGAATGCTGTACACTGGCCAATCAACGCTGGTCAATTCATTCCTATGGGAAAAAGTAAGCTCCTTCGTAACAGCAAGCTTCCATCTCTCCCGACTAGCAAGGACGAGTCTGCTGCAGAACCAGCGTTGATTTGCCGAATGCTATACACTTTATAGCATTCGGCCAATCAATGCTGGTTCTGAATCGAATATTTACTGCAAATAGCTAGTAGTATTCGATCAAGTACGAATATTTCGAATACCGCAGTATTCTATTGAATACCTACTTGATCAAATACAACTCGCTCATCTCTAATAAAAATATATTTGCAAAAATGTTTAATACTTCATTGTCTGCAGATTAAAATATGGTCACATATAGACATATGCAGCATAAACATCTCCTGACAGAGTATCACAAAGTCATTCTGGGGATATATGTAAGATATGGAAGCTCTACACCTCTGTATAACTTTAAATTCACGTTACTTGGCTGGACCATAGAGGACACATTTTCAGATTTTTACTATTCTCTCTGCAGACTATTGCCATATCTATATCGTGTATGTTCTCTGATGATTAAAGCTACTTTTATTGGGTGAAAGTTACAGTCATCCTCATCTCTGTGGGATTATTTCTATTTTTCATAGATAATAAGGATGTTTTTCTTGTTAACTAAATTTGTTTCAGTTTAGTTCTGGATCGTTACGGGGACTCTCTGATCCCTCATTTGTTTTCATGTGATAGAAAACTTAAGTAAACTATAAAATGAGATCATTCAGTCATATGTTCTCCCATGTTGGGTTTAATCACCTCAAGAAACAAACATACGTGCTGATATTCTGCTCGATCACGTGGATCTTATATTGTATTACACCAAAACTTCTTACGGTAACTTTTGTAATACATTCTTTATTAAATTTGCAATAAGTTCATGATATTACTTATATTACTGTGTGCATCATCCCTGTTCTATGACATCACTGTGTGCCTTAATCCTGCACTGTGACATCATCATGTACATTATTGATATACTGTGACATCACTGTATCTATTATCCCTACAAGGTGACATCACTGCGTGTATTATCCCTGTACTGTGACATCGCTGCATGTATTATCCCTGCACTGTGACATCACTGTGTGTATTATCCCTGCACTGTGACATCACTGTGTGTATTATCTCTGTACTGTGACATCACTGTGTGTATTATCCTGTACTGTGACATCACTGTGTGTATTATCCCTGTACTGTGACATCACTGTGTATATGATCCCTGTACTGTGACATCACTGTGTGTATTATCCCTGTACTGTGACATCACTGTGTATATGATCCCTGTACTGTGACATCACTGTGTGTATTATCCCTGTACTGTGCGTTACTGTGTGTATTATCCCTGTACTGTGACATCACTGTGTGTATTATCCCTGTACTGTGACATCACTGTGTGTATTATCTCTGTACTGTGACATCACTGTGTGTATTATCCCTGTACTGTGCGTTACTGTGTGTATTATCCCTGTACTGTGACATCACTGTGTGTATTATCCCTGTACTGTGACATCACTGTGTGTATTATCCCTGTACTGTGACATCACTGTGTGTATTATCCCTGTACTGTGCGTTACTGTGTGTATTATACCTGTACTGTGACATCACTGTGTGTATTATCCCTGTACTGTGACATCACTGTGTGTATTATCCTGTACTGTGACATCACTGCGTGTATTATCTCTGTACTGTGACATCACTGTGTGCATTATCCCTGTACTGTGACATCACTGTGTGTATTATCTCTGTACTGTGACATCACTGTGTGTATTATCTCTATACTGTGACATCACTGTGTGTATTATCTCTGTACTGTGACATCACTGTGTGTATTATCCCTGTACTGTGACATCACTGTGTGTATTATCCCTGTACTGTGACATCACTGTGTGTATTATCCCTGTACTGTGACATCACTGTGTGTATTATCCCTGTACTGTGACATTACTGTGTGTATTATCCTGTACTGTGACATCACTGTGTGTATTATACTGTACTGTGACATTACTGTGTGTATTATCCCTGTACTGTGACATCACTGTGTGTATTATCCCTGTACTGTGACATCACTGTGTATTATCCCTGCACTGTGACATCACTGTATCTATTATCCCTGTACTGTGATATCACTGTGTGTATTATCCTGTACTGTGACATCACTGTGTGTATTATCCCTGTACTGTGACATCACTGTGTGTATTATCCCTGTACTGTGACATCACTGTGTGTATTATCCCTGTACTGTGACATCACTGTGTGTATTATCCTGTACTGTGACATCACTGTGTGTATTATCCCTGTACTGTGACATCACTGTGTGTATTATCCCTGTACTATGGCATCACTGTGTGTATTATCTCTGTACTGTGACATCACTGTGTGTATTATCCCTGTACTGTGACATCACTGTGTGTATTATCTCTGTACTGTGACATCACTGTGTATTATCCCTGCACTGTGACATCACTGTGTGTATTATCCCTGCACTGTGACATCACTGTGTGTATTATCCCTGTACTGTGACATCACTGTGTGTATTATCCCTGTACTGTGACATCACTGTGTGTATTATCCCTGTACTGTGACATCACTGTGTGTATTATCTCTGTACTGTGACATCACTGTGTGTATTATCCCTGTACTGTGACATCACTGTGTGTATTATCCCTGTACTGTGACATCACTGTGTGTATTATCTCTGTACTGTGACATCACTGTGTGTATTATCCCTGTACTGTGACATTACTGTGTGTATTATCCCTGTACTGTGACATCACTGTGTGTATTATCTCTGTACTGTGACATCACTGTGTGTATTATCCTGTACTGTGACATCACTGTGTGTATTATCCTGTACTGTGACATCACTGTGTGTATTATCTCTGTACTGTGACATCACTGTGTGCATTATCCCTGTACTGTGACATCACTGTGTGTATTATCTCTGTACTGTGACATCACTGTGTGTATTATCCCTGTACTGTGACATCACTGTGTGTATTATCTCTGTACTGTGACATCACTGTGTGTATTATCCCTGTACTGTGACATCACTGTGTGTATTATCTCTGTACTGTGACATTACTGTGTGTATTATCCCTGTACTGTGACATCACTGTGTGTATTATCTCTGTACTGTGACATCACTGTGTGTATTATCCCTGTACTGTGACATTACTGTGTGTATTATCCCTGTACTGTGACATCACTGTGTGTATTATCTCTGTACTGTGACATCACTGTGTGTATTATCCCTGTACTGTGACATTACTGTGTGTATTATCCCTGTACTGTGACATCACTGTGTGTATTATCCCTATACTGTAACATTATCTTTTGACTCGGTCTCTTATGTTGAACATGTTGTTCATAAGTGATCATGGTAGAGTTACAATATTTGCTATGTGAGCCATGATGACTTGTTACACCATCTATAGCAATGCTGAATTGGATTTAATTGCTCTCAATCTGATATGAATTAATATATTTATTTGATCGTAGTATCATAAAGAGAGAAACATCTTTCCCATTGGTTTACATGTGTATGCAACGCCGAACAGAACAAGTGTCTGTGATAGAAAACATGACAATAGAAGGAGCTCGATCACAGAGCAGACCCAACAGCAATTCCACTTGTGCGTGCTCGAAAATGCATGGAAATGATAGCTCTTTAATTATTCAGGCTTCTCAAAGTATTCCGCGCAAGACTGACTTGTCTTTGTAATATAAAACCAATGAGTAAACGGAAAACATTTATCCCATTGAAAACACTAAATGAAACACGTTTTATACTCTGTTAGTTCATTTCACGCTGATGCAGATTCCTATGTCACAAAAGAAATTGACTCAAATAATGGTGTAAGAATAGAAAAAAAAAAAAGGAAATTAGTCTAAGGATTGATAATCAAAGTGTCAAAGGGAAAGACATTACAAATATTGGCTGCCATATTAATATGCGTCTGTTGTGTTAGCAGAGCACCTTTAAGATTCCAAAGGCATCCGACCGGTCTTCTAGTATGTGATACATGGAGGAGCAATTTCCAGAGTGTCCATCCTTACTAGAGATGAGTGAGTAGTACTCGATCGAGTAGGTATTCGATCGAATACTACGGTATTCGAAATACTCATACTCGATCGAGTACCACTCGCTGTTCGAATGTAAAAGTTTGATGCAGAACCAGCATTGATTGGCCGAATGCTATACAGTCGGCCAATCAACGCTGGTTCTTCTCCTACCTTTAGAAGTCTTCTCCGTGCAGCTTCCCTGCGGCGTCTTCCGGCTCTTCATTCACTTTGCCAGGCATCGGGCCTGGGCAGAGCCGACTGCGCATGCCCGCTTGTAGTGCCGATGCCTGGCAGAGTGAATGAAGAGCTGGAAGACGCCGCGGGGAAGCTGCAAGGCGAAGACTTCTCGGAGGATCCAGCCCGACCCTCACTCGTGGACTTGGTAAGTATAATTTGATCGAATGTTGCCTACCCCTGAAACGAGCATTTTCCCCCCATAGACTATAATAGGGTTCCATATTCGATTCGAGTAGTCGAATATTGAGGGGCTACTCTAAACGAATATCGAACCTCGAACATTTTACTGTTCGCTCATCTCTAATCCTTACCATTGTTCTTGGCTGGACACGTCCAGATATGTGTCATGAGATGAGCAGCCTTTTGTGATATGATATTATAGTGATATTCCATCACAAAGTGATATGCTGTCTATTCTGTATGCATCTACGTATAGCCATCCAATGTTGTGTTGTGAATTGGAGCCATTCAAGGGTTTTATTATCATGTCAAAATATTGCACTGAATTGGTTTATTGAGAAAATGTTAATCAAATTTGAACTAAGTTAAAAGGATTAGAGATGAGCGAGTAGTATTCGATCGAGTAGGTATTCGATCGAATACTACGGTATTCGAAATATTCGTACTCGATCGAATACTACTAGCTGTTTGAAGTTAAGATTCGATGCAGAACCAGCATTGATTGGCAGAATGACATTGCCAATCAACGGTGGTTCTCTTACCTTTAGAAGTCTTCTTCCTGCGCAGCGTCCCCGCGTCCTCTTCCGGCTCTGCATTCACTCTTCTTAGGCATCGGGCCTGGGCAGAGCCGACTGCGCATGTCCGCGCTACAAGAAAATGGCTGCTTACACTGTAAGCAGCCATTTTCTTGTAGTGCGGGCATGCGCAGTCGGCTCTGCCTAGGCCCGATGCCTAGCAGAGTGAATTCAAGGCCGGAAGAGGACGCGGGGACACTGCACAGGGAGAAGAATCCAGCCCGACTCTCACTCATGGACTTGGTAAGTAGAATTTGATTAAATGTTGCGTACCCCTGAAACGAGCATTTCCCCCCATAGACTATAATGGGGTTCGAAACCTGTTCAAACAGTCAAACAGTGTGCGGCTATTCGAATCGGATTTCGAACCTCGGACATTTTAGTGTTCGCTCATCTCTAAAAAGGATTTTACTAGTTCTGCAAATAGCTGCCAATATGGGACTAACCGTTCTCCATTACAAATACAACGTCAAGGACCTATAGGAACAGCAGGGCTGCTCTACACTGTTCCTGTAATTCCCATAGAGGAGAAAATGTTATATTATTTCTGTAGTTCAGAGTTATGGTAGGTTCACACTAGTGTTCAGGTTTCCATTCTTGGGGTTCACTTGGGGACCCAAAAACTGAAACCCAATCCCCTTAAAAAGAGGTTACCTTCAGAAACCCATGGAACTCATAGGCGATAATGGAGCCCATTGGCATAGAGATAAGTCCTGCTCACAAGTAGAATGGGGAACGGAATCCCCAAACTGAGACCAAGCCAAGTGTGAACCCAGCCTTACAAATACAACGTAGCTAGATGTGCTAGGCTGTTTTTGTATCTCCTATTCTCCTCTTTAGAAGCTAGAGGACTAGTATAGATCAGCACTGCTTGACTGAGATGGGAATAATCTTTTAAAGGGGAGACATATTTGTACTTGTCATTGCACCCACCTCATATATTAGTCCCACATTATAACTGTGTTCTGTTTTTCTGTGTTCTCCATGCTACCTTTACCTTGTTTTTTCATAAGAGCCTTCATCCACCATCTTGATTGATTGTAGACATCACTATGTGTAGGCAGTAGCTATGTTAACTATATTGGTGATGATGCCTTGCTCAGGCAGAACATAGGATAGTTTTCCATGCCATATTTACTAGAGGATACAATTATAGGCATTTTCCCATAAATATAACCATAAATAAATTTGTAGACCATTAAAAGTTCTACATTTTTGCAAATATAAATTATTAAAAATTTGGCAAAATTTTCTAGATTTTCCCAAACCATTTTAGTGGTGACATTTCTTGATGGATACGACCATGACTGTAGGAACTTTCTATTGTCTTATACTTGTCTGAAGCCCAGTCATAATTTCTTTATTGTGGCCAGGTTGTCTTCTCTTGCCAGGAGGGTGGATCATGGCTGGGTTTACGATAAATTTAAGACCAGTCCAAAAGCAAGTGACTGAACTGGATTTCTGCAAAGTCCAAAGCTACAAAATGTATCTTATATAAAATATATATTATAAGGTTGATCCTTAGCATACAATAGGACTACAATACATGAGGCACAGGCTTACTGAGCAGGCATTAGTGTTTTATAATGCTAGAACTGTCATATTCTCCCACCAAATGTGGCATTGAGAATGGAGAGACCCAACTGGATATTGGGCACTTGGTTTGACAAGGCAACCAGCAAATATTATGCACATGTGGTTCCATCTCACAAACCTGACGTCAGACTATGAGAACATAAACCCTTTAAGACATCGTTTCATAACCATCTTGCAATAGTCTTTACAAATTGAGAATTTTACCAACATTGTACTATTTATTCTGTACTTATCACAACATTGCACAAACATATTAGGTTAAATGTATCATGCCTTGTCTGACAGCCTTCTGGTGTACAAGACATGAACAAGTACAAATCTTTACATTGTGCAAAAAAATTACAATTTATTTCTCCTTTATACCACCTTTGCTGCTTTATTCAGAGAGTGTGGGTAGGACTCCACATTACTCCAGATTATTGGCGTAAATTGATGCCTGAAATATACTGTGGCCATGATCTGTACCGGAGGATGCGCCTGATATATGACGAGGATTGTTCTTCATCATTGATGAGTAGGGTTGAGCCGATCTTGAGATTTCAGGATCGATTTTAAAATTTCCGATCATTTTCCAGCCAATCCCGATCTTGAAATTGGCTCGATCGCCAATCTTTCCTAATCCCGATCACTCAACCTTAATTGTAAATTATATATACAGTGGGGTTGAGCCGATCTTGACATTTCAAAATCCGTTTTTCGATCATTTTCCAGTCGATCCTGATTGTGAAACCTGCTTGATCGCCGATCGGGATCCGATCTTTTCCAATCCCGATCGCTCAACCCTATTGATGAGGCTCACTCTCCAGTGATACAATGATTATCAAGACTGGTGTACTAAATGCCAGTTTTGATGAATCCCCCTATTTAACTTTCTAAAACCCATATACACATAGAAATAATAAGCATGCATAAAATTAACACACGCTTGTTAGAAATCACACTATATCCCCAAACTGGAAACTGCGAACATAAATAAATATGCATAAAATGAAGACTGGTTGCTTTATGAATATGAGATAATTTCACTCTAGATTGTGTTACATAGGGTCTGTTACTAGAGATGAGCGAACAGTAAAATGTTCGATATTCGATATTCGTTTCGAGTAGCCCCTCAATATTCAACTACTCGAATCGAATATCGAATCCTATTATAGTCTATGGGAGGAAAATGCTCGTTTCAGGGGTAGGCAACGTTCGATGAAATTATACTTACCAAGTCCACGAGTGAGGGTTGGGCTGGATCCTCCGAGAAGTCTTCTCCATGCAGTTTCCTTGTGGCATCTTCCGGTTCTGAATTCACTCTGCCAGGCATCGGGCCTGGGCAAAGCTGACTGCGCATGCCTGCACTACAAGCGGACATGCGCAGTCGTCTCTGCCCAGGCCCGATGCCTGGCAGAGTGAATGAAGAGCCGGAAGACACCGCGGGGAAGCGGCAAGGAGAAGACTTCTAAAGGTGGGAGAAGAACCAGCATTGATTGGCCGACTGTATAGCATTTGGCCAATCAATGCTGGTTCTGCATCGAACTTTTACATTCGAATAGCGAGTGGTACTCGATCAAGTACGAGTATTTCGAATACCGTAGTATTCGATCGAATACCTACTCGATCGAATACTACTCGCTCATCTCTATCTGTTACAGCTTATATTGTTATGTCTAATATATATCTCCATGCTGAGTATATCTTACTGTTATTGTTTCACCTTGAGTCTTTCTTTACCTTCTGCAGACCCTATATAGTTTACACGACTCTATACAGGTTTGTGGCCATCGGTGCGCTCTTATTAGGAATACCATGTGGCAGATAAATGCTCAGACAGAGTCTTATTGTTAGAGCCCAGACACATTTTTAACCGATGTGACAACCTGTGCAGTATCATATTGATGTAACCACGGCTCAATGTGGCGTACTTGGTGAAAAATGAAGCTGTACCTCCGGGCTGACAGAAATCTTTAATCAATGTGCCTTTTCCTAATTCAGTATTATTTTCTGTGGTCTATACCCTTCACATCTGTGTACAGGATTTGACTCTTTATTGTCTAGGTGTCTGATTTTATAATGTTCTGAAATTTTTTCATAAACTATATCAATGTTTCCAGCATTTTAACCGCTGCTTTTTCCTTCTTGCATTCCAAGAATCGTAATATTTTTATATTTCTGTTCATGTAATAGAATAAAGGCTTATTTTTTTTGCTGCAAGATCAATTGTACCTCATAATTCCGACATTTAATATTTCCTAAAATTTACTGGGAAACTAAAAAAAAAATCGGAATTAGAAAAGAACTGTGATTGTACCATTTTCATACACTTGAGGCTAGGTTCATATCTGCGCTCGGATTTCCTTTCTTCCGGTCTGCTTGGGATCCCCTGAATGGAAAACTAATCTGCATAAGAAAGTGGTTACGTTAGGAAACCCGCGGACCCTATAGACTATAATGGGGTCCACATGGTTTACGTTTGGTTTCCATCCGAAAAAAATTGTGAAGAGAAAAGCATTGCTTGCAGCACTTTTCTCTCCGCATTTTTCATGCAGAGAGGGGAACAGAATCCCCATATGGAAACCAATGTGAACCCGAGCCTAACTTTGTTAATTCACTAAAATAAACTATTAATACATAAAAAAAAACATGAAAACTAGATTTGAAACAATTTTTAAGTTGCAGAATTTGCCTAAAATTGTTGCACAGTATTGTAGATAGATAGATAGATAGATAGATAGATAGATAGATAGATAGATATGAGATGATAGATAGATAGATAGATAGATAGATAGATAGATAGATAGGATATTAGATGATAGATAGATAGATAGATAGATAGATAGATATTAGATGATAGATAGATAGATAGATAGATAGATAGATAGATAGATAGATAGGAGATAGATAGATAGATAGATAGATAGATAGATAGATAGATGATTAATTTATTTTCTAAAATGGAAAAAAAAAAATCACAGATATATGGTACCATTCCAATAAAAAAATTAAATAAAAAACAACCCATAAATTAAACCATAGCATGTGTTGAATAACAAAAAAATTTGCACTCCCTTTGTCCACTTTGTTCTTCCTTCTACTCAATCCATTCAAAGCTCAAAAAATGGCAGCAAAATCTGCAACAAAAAAGCTACGTTTTCGCAACGTGGGACTTTGGTCCAAATATAATGGGTCTCAGAAAAAGTCATAATTGAGTAGTTTCCGAAACATGAATGAAAGTTAATTATATTTATCTCCAAATGGCACCAATATAAAATACAACATATCCTGCCAAATACAAGCCCACATACATCTTTGTTAATAGAAAATTTTAAGAAATTTATGGTAGATTTTTTTTTCTTCTTCAACAATCATATGGATCTGAAAGTCCATACTAGTTTCGTCTATAAGGGGTTAAGAAATGAATCAAAACAGAAATTTGGATCTATTTATCGTCAAAATAAAAGGAAAAAATGAAATTGCACTCGATTGTTATTGCGTTATTGAATAAATATACAGTCAGGACCACACCCACAACGTTTCGTGCAGGGCACCCTCCTGTCCCCTACTATATATCGTGCAGGGAAATATGCTGTTGCAATGGTTTCCTACTGTCTCAAAATATGTTTTTATGGTCAGCATGAGTGGAACCATGTAAATCAATTACCGTGGCATAAAACACAGATGTTTGGCCGCTTCACGAGGCGCGAACTTGCCTGAATTAATTAAATGCGTCCAATGATTATTGATGGTTTATTTTATGATCTGAAAGGAACAGCTGGTAACACTTCTGTCTGTTTACGAACAAATCTTCTCCAAAGTGCTCGTTGCCTTTGCAAGACATATTTCTGGGAATTCATCGATTTGATGAAATCTTTCTTCCTTACGGAAATCTTCTCGAGTTGCCCATGTGCATGAATGTGTTTTTGTCTTACATTAGAAAAACCCGCTACAGAACAGATGTATTTTGGTAAATGACATCCAAATGTAGTGAAATATTCATGTATGGTTTCAAACATTGCTACAAACGTGAAAATGCGTGTCTGAATAATTCAGTTCCTTCTTCTGTGTTTGGGTTTTAGGATGGTGTTAACAATCTTTCAGGTTTTGGATTGTGGTTTACGGTATTTTTTTTATAAACCTGAACATTGCTTTGATTAGGTTTTGTGTTGTGGGCTTGGCGTTCAGTGTCAGAGCCCGGGCAGAGTCTGAGCTGTCTGCCGTAGGGAGATATAAATCTTATTGCAACAGCACAAGGATGATGTATGATGATCGGCTGCCCTCATACTTCTACTGTATGGGGCTGTGTCAAAAGAAGAAGCTATGCCAATCTTGGTAATGGCCATTTTTACAATGAGCCAAGTCCATCTGTGGGATTCTCAGGATGAATCAAGAACATTCAGTTGTATTACTTTAGCGCATTTTACTTAAATGGAACTCGTATTGCTTAAAAGTGGATCTTAGCTTCGTAAAAATGGAAAATGGTTTATCCAATTAAAATCAGCTAAAAAGTTATAAAACGCTAAAGATAGAAAATGTTCAAAAATAAAAAAAAATGTCCAACAATTCCTGCCTTTATCCCTCGTTTTACATCTTACTGAAATTAAAACTTGTGTGTGTATATATGTATATATAAATGTATATTTTATTGAATAAACCATTTTCTATTTTTATGAAGCTCAGATCCACTTTTAAGCAATATAAGTTCCATTTAAGTAAAATGCGCTAAAGTAATACAACTGAATGTTCTTGATTTATCCAGAGACTCAGATAGACTTGGCTCATTGTAAAAGTGGCTATTACCATATCATTACCATAATATATATATATATATATATATATATATATATATATATATATATATATATATAGTGGGAGGAAAAGCTCATGCTAGCAGCAGTGGACCCAGACACTTAAAGACAACGCAACAATGGAGGAGCAAACAAGTTTTACCCTGTATGATTATTTTGCAAAAATGGCAAAACAATATAAGCCTTAGCTTCAGGCAAAACAATAAGGGTGCATTCACACGGAGTAAAATGGAGTGTAATTTGGAGCGTTTACGGAGCGTTTACGTAAACGCTCCGTATACACTCCGTAAACGCTCCGTATACGCTCCAAATTACACTCCATTTTACTCCGTGTGAATGCATCCTTACAGAAATCCTGCTCGTCTGAGCTACTAACTATACAGCAAACACCCTAACTGTACATGTAGCTTGCTTCAGGTACATGGTCAACACAGAGCACAGCAAACGCAAATGTTCAGATTGGACTCTCACCAGTATGCAGAGTGTTAGGACAGAACCCGGCTCCTCCTCTCTCCCCCAGGAACTGCCCAGGACTGAGGTCTTGGCAACCTTTTATAGGCCTTTAATGAGGCCCAGCTCCCACCTTTGTTTGAAGGACGCTCCCTAGTAGGACAAGAAGTAGTTAACAGATGGAGCCATCTCACAGCTAAGGTGTCACCTGAGTTGTAGCCTCACCTGCTACACATAAGTGAGGAATTTGGGGGAGCTATAGTGACTTTCCAGAATATAACCTTCTCACTATATATATATATATATATATATATATATATATATATATATATATATATAGCTCAGCCATGCAGCTCTTTTTCTACTTTACTATCCTGTGTACGGTTGCAAGACAAGTGGCTGCGGTGAAAACCTCTGCCCTCTATCTTGTCTGCAGTAGAACTTAAAGATAGATTATTAAAGGAGTTTTCATATGATTTGATGAGTTATCTACAGGTCATCACTATGTGATCTTTCAGGGTCCAGCCCCCAGAACCTGTACAAATCATCTGTTCTAGTAGCCTCTAGGTGCAATAAGCTGCTACTGGATGGGCAACATATACAATGCCGCTCCTATTCACGTAATAGAAGTAGTGCAGCAGCCCCATCCATTGCATAGCAGTGATTGCGGGGTTCGGAGATGGATCCCGACAGATCAAATACTGATTATCTATTCTGTGGTCTGACAACCAGACCCTGCACAAATCATCAGAAGCTGCTACTGAACAGTCGGCATGTGTTACGGTTCTGTGTATATGTTTAAAAATAATATTTTTAAACGACAGACCCGCTAGTCTGCAAAGCACTGCAGCGAGGTCCACAGGCCCAGATGGGCGGCTGTAAGGTCTGAACAGTGTGCTACCAGTTAAACTGCACTGGCAGTCATGTGGCACAGTACACAATGTGTACAAGCTGCAACAACACCCTGCCAGTTAACCTCACTGGACAGGTGCACAGTACAGCTGAAACAGCAAGGCTGCCAAGGGTTAACCTTCACCCCAGGTCAGCAACAAAACATTCTCCTGCAACAGCTAGGAGCTACAAAGTGAGGAGACAGTTAAATGGCTACTGATTCCCACTGGCAGGGCCAAGGAATCCTACCTAGATCCCTAGAGACTGCTCCTGCCATTAACTGGAACCTGGCCCTAATCTCCTGTCTCAAGGTACTTAGTCAAAGTGTGAGCACCTGGTGGGCGTCGGCTCACACCATATAAAGGCTTGTCCCCACCCAACAGGGCGGTGGCCATGATGTCACCGACCATGCTCAGTATGGGCAAAATGGGACTTAGCCTCTGAGCAGCTCCAAAAAGTCTGAACATGCTCAGTAGGGAAAGAATGGCACTTAGCCTCTGAGTGGCTCCAAAATGTCTGAGTATGCTCAGTGGGCCGAAAGCTGGACTTAGACTCCAGACACTTCACTGCACGATACCGAGGGCGAGGGTTGGACTGGCCCACAGGTGGCGCTATGCGCTGGACGGGAAGACTGCGGAACCCCATCCTAACAGCATGTTCAACACAGCTCTTATTGAAGTTATCAGCAGCCTCATTCACTGCATAGCGGGGGTTCCGGAAAACCCCAGTTGGAAGCATCCTGCCTAGGGTACTACTGAGACTACTATCGATCCTAGTCAAGTATCCAACACCTTTGTCAGTGAAACAACCCCATATCATCAGGCTTCCTCCACCAAACTTGACAGTTCCTTTAATTTCTCAATCTGTTAGCCCCCTTTTCCCTTGTTTCTTCCAGACCCATTTGCTATGACTTGTTGACTTAGATATTTTGTCTGGATTTTTACCTCTTGGCTTTAAGTGGATGGACAGACTTCATTTCATATTCTTCCTAATGTTATGGCTCTTTTTTGATGCAGTTGTGCAATTTTATTAGCCAAGAACCACTATCAATGAGCTGGATGATGCTGCTTCTCTTTTCTTGAGAAATCTTCTCCATAGCTGATCCTTGATTTGAACCAAAGACCTTTCACTTGGGAATCACCTAATAATACCTTGAGCTAATAGGGAATGTGAGAACTGGATGTAATTTGTAGTCTAGAAGAAGGAAAAGAGCAAAACAGTAACAATGCAGTTATATAACAATAATCTGCATAACTAATCATATGTTAAATAGTTGCAAGTCGAACTTATGTATGTGATAGCCAAGAAGATTGTCTACAAATGATGGTAGTCTGAAGTTCAAAGCTGTAGTGGATGGTGAGATATGGAGCCTGAAAGTCACAAGTTCAAAAAATTGTTAACTTTTGCTCCTCAGTGTACAGAGAGAGATAAACCAGGTACTTTTATCAGCAAAATGCAATTACCTGGACAGAAGAGCAGGAGATAACAGCTTCAGTCAGCAGTGAGGGAGTCAAGGTATCCTAGAGTCTGTTATCACTGTTATCAGATACAGGACTGGTACCAAGGAAACAAAGTGGAGGAGGATTATTTTATATAGCAGGCAAACAAAGCAATATCGTAACGTATTTAGGAAATCTATTCAATTCATATAAGCTACAATCCATGATAGGCACCATGAGATGGGAATGTCAATTTAATTGTGTACATGGCTTTAAAATGTCTGTTTGTGCAAAATCATAACATTGCAATGTGCTCTATATAACATGTAGGGTGAGGACATTCTTAATGGCACTTCCTATCAGGCAGGAATGGAATAGTTTTCTTAAAAAAATATTAACCAATGCAGAATTGCAACAGTGCCCTGTAACAGCAACATGAATATCAGTGGATCTGCCCATCTGTGGGTTCAGGAGCTAGCCTGTGGTTAGTCCTGGCACTTTACTGCAATATGTAATGGATTTACCTGGACTGTGACAACAGAGAGGAGACATGGCATGCGGAATGAGAGAGAGAACTAAGGACCAATGATGGAAGACCTCATTGGTCAGTGACATTTGCATGATCTCCATGGGGCACCAAAGTAACTTATCTTGGTCAGTTTGCAGCCTCCCATTTACCACTCTCAGGGTGTCCCCCTCTCATAGCAATTCAGCAATACACAGTCTATATATGCCTCCTTTAATATATACAATCTCTTAGGCAGGCGTATATGGTCACATATAGGGACAATCCAACTGCAAGTCTTCTCCTGGCCAATTGTCTTTACAATATTTTAGAAAATAGCAAATCTTACCAACAATTGGCCGGTGTGGACCATCCTTTAGCTGCCCCATGTCAGTGGGTATATGAAGGCAATGCTCGATACTTATTATGATATTTCCTATTTCCATCTATTTTGCTGAATCTGCCTCTGCAATGTTCACCATATTGAGGGCCACTGAAGCGCCTAGTTCCTATTGACCATTAAACCAGGCTGTTGGTTTTTCTAGACAATAACTATAATTTCCCAGAAGTGATCTATGCTTAGTATTAAAAATAAATGCTGAGGAACAGAAAAGTGAAAAGAGAACAAGGACTTGCTTCAATTTCTGCATCTGTCACAGTATGGAAGAGTCTCTAAATATATCTGATAATGCAAAACAAGCAGAGGGAGAGCTGGTAATAAATATCCCACTCACAGCTTTCTTCTCTAACCATATGGAGCGAGAGGTTTCATTTCTGATTCTACTTCGTGTAATTTGCTGCATTTAATTAGAAATTTTCAACCTATTATATTATTTTCTCATTTACATTTGGAACATCAAATAACACGACTCCCAGCCTCGTGGCAAAGTTATTAAAAAACTAATTTATTTATAGTTACTGAGTTATTTTACCCGTCATATATTAAAATGAAGTGGGTTTTTTTTCAGAATTTGTTATTACTGACATACGCAAATCGGATAAGCCCATTATGGGATAAGAGGATCTTCAGACAATGAACTCCAATCATAGGCAATACTCCAGCGGGTAATGGCCAATTTTCACCTACCTTTCCTGGCTCCCATCCACTGCTGCCTTCCCTTAGACATTCAGGCTGTGCATCATATTATGTCCCGGATGTTACATTACTGAGCGTCTGGACGTTGTATGTGTTGTCCCCCCTGGAGGCCTAAGCAGAGGCCACCATGAACAGGGAACGGTAAGGAAAATTGGGTGTTACCTGCTTCAATAATCAAACTGCCGTTGACTGTAGGGACCTGTAACACGGGCCCTTACCGTATGGGAGCCTGAAAAAAGTATCCTTACAATAAGGGCCCATCTTTTAGGCCACTATACACTAAGGGCCCCTGTTACATATCTCCATGCAGTAAGGGCCCTTGTGGCAAGCGCTCATACAGTAAGGGTCTCTGTTATAGATTCCCATATAGTAAGGGTTCCAGTTATAGGCTGTATACCATAAGGGCCCCTATTATAGGCCCCCCCCCCATACAAAAAGGGACCCTGTTACAGATTCCCATATAGTAAGGGTTCCTTTTATAAGCTCCATACAGTAAGGGCCCCTGTTAAAGGATCCCATACAGTACTGAATGGGGGCCTTTATTGAATGGTAGCCTGCAATAGGGCCATTATACTGTATGGATCCAATAAAGGAGGCAATAAACCATCCCTGCCTTCCCTATGGGAGGTCCGGCTGTTGTAACAGATGGTTCCCTGAATCTGTTGCTGTATAACCTCATATTTCAGGTACATCTTTGCAGGGCTAAAACTAGAGCACCTGAATATATATATATGGGAAGAATATGCAAATCTGACTTCCATGATGTAATTAGGAAGTCAGTGCCTCAAGTATGCACACCAATAGAGGGTGCTGACTGAGAATGTGCAAGTCTGTCTTCCATGATGTAATTAGGAAGACAGAGTCTCAGTCAAGCAAGTCTATAGAGGGCGCTCCCTTTAACATCATGTCGACCTTCTCAGAGGCCTTTGTTTGCAATGATGTTGGGATTTAACCAGATACAGACTTTTCAGCCAAGGACAATGGAGCTGTTTCAATGTACTTGCATCTCGTCAGCTTGGCGCAGAGAGGACTGATCTGGCAGAGGTGAGAGGCTTAGACAGGGTTAAGGCGATACTCTGTCTTCCTAATTACATCATGGAAGACAGACTTGCACATTCTCAGTGAGTGCCCTCTATTGGTGTGCATACTTGAGGCACTGGCATCCTAATTACATCATGAAAGTCAGATTTGCATATTCTTCCCATGTTCCTTTGCAGTGGAGCGCTTATGGCTTAATAAGACTCCACACACCTATATGGTGGTCTCTCCCTATGGTGTGACGATATCCCCTTAACCCTGAATAAATATATATATATATATATATATATATATATATATATATATATATATATATATATATATAGTCAATGGTCGGCCTGGAAACATGTAACTTTAATTTAACAAAATGAGTTCTTGTCATAAAATACATTAAACATTCTTGTCCTAGACTTTCAATAGAAACTGAAGTTTAATGTTATTTGTATTCATCGTGCTTCATTCTTACGTGTATTGGATCAGATACAGCTAATTTGATATGAGTCATTTACAGATCAAAAATTGTTTATCTTTTTAGAGAGCTATTAATTGAAATTTGGAGATACATATCATTAACTGCTTGATATAATGAAGAGGACCTGTCACCTTTACTGACATGTTTGTTCTATTAAATACTATTTTCCAATAAATAACATTTCTGGAGCATCTTTATTGCGCTATTTTTCTTTTATTTCTTCTTAAAAGGAATGTATCTCTAATAGAGATGAATGAGCCTCTGAAGATTTGTTTCATATTGGTGGTTCAGTACAAAGATTTGTTTCTGGCCGAGTACGTTCTTCACGAACCAGAGCTTAAATTGGCTTGACACTATCAGTCTATCGGTACCACACCACCTTTTACTACTACCTCCAAAACCAGCAGCCATGTCTTCCTTTTCCATCTCTGCCTCTTCCACTAACAAAAAATGCTGACTGTTCTCATCCAACTCATCAAAAAGAGGAAAAGACAAGGACTAGGAGGAATATCTTTCTCAGCAGGTGCCACATTGCTACTAGAGATCATTTAAAGATGAACGAAACATGGTTGACTGTTCATAAAGGCCCTGCAGTAAATTACACAGTACAACCTCAGAGGTGTAAGAGGGACGCACAGAAACCTGACTCAAGATCTCATTCGCAGCATCACTCACAAATGTAATATCCTCGTGTGAATGAGATGAGGAAACTAAATAACCAAAATCTTTATCTTCCTTCTTGGGAAATACAACAAGATAAGAAGTAGTGTTGCTGTTGCCAATCACATTCTTATTATTAGTATTTGCAGTTGTGGATGGAGTGATTGTAGTGTTTCTTCTTCATCCTCCTTTAGTCTATCCTCTGCCCTGTTTCTTTCCAGTCATTTTACTGTTTAAATATATAATAGTGATTGGTAACCATACTAACACTGTTTGGATTTCCTTTTTTTATCTTTTTTAAAAATTTGGCATGGAAATGATGACCAGGGCAAACAACATGAGTTTACAATATGCAGTATGATAGTCAGCTTGGATCTTTGCAGTGGCAGACACTATTTTAAAAAATAGATGGGATTTAGAAGTAAAAGTAACCTATTAAGATAAGACTTAGCACTAAAAGGTGACCTAGATCTAAAAACACACACTTTTGATAAGGGGTATTCATACATTTCTAGAAGCAATAACAGGAACAGAATTGTGGAGTTTTTGAAAAAAAAAAGATGCTTTAGGAATGTTATTTTATGCTAAATTCAAGTATTTAGTGTAATAGACATGTCAGTAGAGCTGTCAGATTCTCCTTTTATATAAATTACAGCCACATTCTCTGAATGGTCCAGGTTTTAAGATATATTCATACACACCAGCGTCTCTAATGTATAAATGACTCCTTTTATTTATCTTCTCTACACTTTTCTGGTACTTTGCATGTATTCTTATTCCACTACATTCAGCGGCATTTCTTATCCAGTAGTAGGGTCTGCTTGCTTGTCTGCCTATGTCTAGTCACAAATTGTATTGTAAAATTATCAGAATGTGACGTTATACTGCGGTCACTACTGATTCTCTTTAAAGAGGACCTTTCACCTCCAATGACACATGTGGTTTAATGCACTGCTAGAAAGCCAACAGTGAATTCAGCGCACTGTCGGCTTTCCCTTTCTGTGCCCCCAGTGAAGAGCTATTGGTGCCGGTACCGTAGCTCTTCACTGTCAGAAGGGCATTTCAGTCAGGAACGCCCTTCCTCACAGCAGCATCTATAGCGCTGTACTGTAAGAGGGGGCGTTGCTTACTGCCCAGGGATGATGCTGAACACCCCCCCAGTACTCGTCTATGGACGAGAAGTATCAGGAGGGGAGGGGAGCGTTCCTCACTGCTCTCATAGTACAGCGCTATAGGCGCTACTGTGAGGAAGGGAGTTACTGACTGACTGTCAGAAACACCCTTCGGACAGTGAAGAGCTATGGTACCGGTATGGATAGCTCTTCACTGGGGGCACAGAAAGGGAAAACTGCTAGTGTGCTGAATTCAGTAAACTGTCGGCTTTCTAGCAGTGTGTAAAACCGCATGTGCCCCAAGTGGTGAAAAGTCCTCTTTGAGTTAGGGTTTGAGTAGGAAAAGATTTATCATCTAATAGTAGAACAGAGATTTACCTGGAACAGCAGGACACAGGACCATCAGGATGTTTCATGTTCTCATGAAAGTGCGGTTTTAAATAACACTAGAAAGCCAATAGTGTACTGAATTCCTGGTGGAGGAGATATTGGTGACGTTTGTTTCGGCACCGCTATCTCCCCACTGTCAGAAGAGAATTCCTCATAGATTAGTCTCATCACACTGCTGTAAGGGATGGTCCTCATAACAGTACTGTAACATAGCCTTGTACTATTGGTACTGGGCCGTGAGGAACTCCCCCCCACAGTACAAGTGTATGGACAAGTACTGTTGGGGGTGGGACGTTCATTACCGCCCAGCGATGACGCTCAAGTACAAGGCATGCCCTTCTGACAGTGGCAAGATACCGGTGCCTAAACTAACAGCACCAATATCTCCACCACTGGAGAACATAATAGGAAACCCAAATGTGCATTGAATTCAGTGCACCATCAACTTTGCAGCGGAATATAAAACCGGACATGAAAGGTCGTCTTTAAGTGCAACCTAATATTTTGCCACTAAATTATATGGAATAATAATTATGGAATATCATTCTCATTCTACTGTAACTACAATATAACAATCACATTCTCAGACAGGGAGATTTTCCAAGCACGGCACTATACTCTCGGAGTAGATTTACAGCATGGATGTTATTATGTTATTTGAGAGCTGTCATATAAAATTGTGCACGGTTACTACCTCCTCCTGGACAGCTCTGGTTAAAAACATCACAAAGACGTTTTCATTATGTGCCAATGACTTATTTTATATCATAATCTACTAAACAGGACAGCTTATTGCTTTGGAATTGATAGTGTTGCAATAACTTGATTTTTATTGTATGTACAGATAGTAATGTTTCATCCATTTTATATCTTCCATATTCAGATAAGTACCCACTAAAAATAATATACAGATAAGAATTGCCCCTGTATGTTGGGTCATGCCACCCTCAAAATACTGTATATGTGATGGCATCGTCTTCTTGCACTGGTGCTTTGTATGTGGGACCAGACTTTTTTGTGCTGATATCCTGGCGTAGAATTTTTTGCAATTACCTTTTCTTCCGTAAAATCACTAGCAAGCTGGCTGTGAGTTTCCTAGATTTGTGTGAATCAAATTTTAGCAAAATTGTGAGGAACTTGGTTTACCTTGGACCGCTTAGCTCATCTCTGGTATTTACTTAGAAGAGGGTAGTAGAGGTGAGCGAACACTAAAATGTCCGAGGTTCAAAATCCGATTCGAACAGCCGCTCACTGTTCGACTGTTTGAACGGATTTCGAGCCCCATCATAGTCTATGGGGGGGAAATGCTCGTTTCAGGGGTATGCAAAATTCGATAAAATTATACTTTACCAAGTCCACGAGTGACTGTCGGGCTGTATTCTCCTTAAAGTCTTCTCCCGGTGCAGCGCCCCCGTGGCGTCTTCTGGCTGGAATTCACTCTGCCTAGGCATCGGGGCCTAGGCAGAGCCGACTGCGCATGCGCGGTCGGCTCTGCCCGGCCCGACGCCTGAGCAGAGCCGACTGCGCATGCGAGGGCATGCCCGCACATGCGCAGTCGGCTCTGCCTAGGCCGGATGCCTAGGCAGAGTGAATTCCAGCTGGAAGACGCCGCGGGGGCGCTGCACGGGGAAGACTTCTAAAGGTAAGAGAAGAACCAGCGTTGATTGGCAGAATGTATAGCATTCTGCCAATCAACGCTGGTTCTGCATCGAACCTTAAACTTCGAACAGCTAGTAGTGTTCGATCGAGTACGAGTATTTTGAATACTGTAGAATTCGATCAAACACCTACTCGATCGAACACTACTCGCTCATCTCTAGAGGCTAGGTTGGAATAAGACAATACTTTTTATTTGAGATGAATTTCCAACAGAAACCAGCCAGGAAGACATCTAAGGCCGGTTGCAGTTGACCGTGCTGCAACCGGCCTGGCGTGAATTAAAAGCACGGGTTGCACACGGGGGACACGGGGATGTCCTCATGTGCCGTTTGTGTATGGGCCGTTCTTTCATGGCTCTTTTCATTAAATGAATAGGAGCCACGGAAGCTCAGGCTGCAAAATAGGACAGGTATAGGACCAAAATAGGATATGAATAGAAAAAAATGGGTCAGTGTGCTATTGGTGAAATACACAGACAGCACACTGACCCATACCATGGTCATCTGGGGCCTAAGATCCCTACATCTCAGAACGAGAGTTAATTGGGTTTTTAGATTGGTTGTAACTCAAAGTTGACACATTTGTTCGGTAATTCTCTAGTTTTCAGAAGTAGATTAAAAAAATTTGGGCAGATCTTGGGTGACAAAAGGAGAGCTGTATACTAAACCCAATCCCAAAGTGGATGGGACTTAAAAATTTCTATTTGAGCAACTTTAATATTGGTAAGTATGCTAACCATAGTTGATGGTTGTACTTTAGGTAATATAAAGTAATATTTTTTTTTAAATTTATGGTCATTAATAAACTGAGGAGTATTATTGAACATGACAATACTATAATACATTGGAGTCAGAATTACCTAATGGAGAATGAAGATCCTGGACATCCCTGAAGACATCTCCAGGCAGTTAATAATGTCTGCATCATATCTATTGTCTCCACCATATCAAGGGCTTCTGTTGTTTTTCCGATATTCATAGGCTGATAGCACCAGAGTCAGGATGTGATACAGTTTGCCTTAAACTCTCCAGTTCCCGAAGTTTAATTTGTTTATAATTGATTTCTACAAGTCAGATAGTAACATTTTAGAGGATCGGCTTCAGGGCCAAAGTCAGATTTCTGAAGAGCAGAAAGAAAAGATTAAATTGCTAATTACTCAGGAAAGACACAGACACCGAGAAGAAATAAGTCACATAAGGTGAAAAATGTGTTAGAGGTACATTCTGGCTACAAAATTATTAAAAAGGTATTATGGGATAAGGACCATGTAAACCTACAAAACAAAAATATATTAAAAATATATCCTTATGGGGAAAATGTACCACGACCTACTGGGTGAGTTGACCTGGTGATGTCACTATGGGTTCAATGCCACTATGACCTACTTCCATACAATAGCCTAGCTCTGTAACATGATGTACTGATGGATACATCACTGTGTCATGGTGATTGTCTTGGGAATAATGGCATGGATACACTGTCTACCCTTCAGACCCTATATAAAGTCTCGACTTGGCTGGGGGCATCACAACATCACTCACAATGGAGAAGTCTCTGCTAGAAACAAGTGGTGTGAGAAAAACTGGAAAACAGAAAATGTTATAGGAAGAAATTAGGGCAGAGATCAGGCAATATGGAGGACAGGCAGGTATTTTACAGTAGATGTGGGAAAAATCAAGAGATCTATATCAGATCAGGAAGAACATCAGAATAGTTTAGTGTAAAACAGGAACTAGAGATGGACGGTCCTCTCAGGATTAGTTTAACTTGCGTTGGGGTAGCTCAGGTCCCAGATATGTTTTGGGTCAAACAAGTTTGGTAGGAACCACACTTTAAACTGTTTTTAGAAAAGTATGACACTGTCAGGGCCCCCAGTAACCTATCAATATAATATAGCGTATGACACTGTCAGGGCTCCTAGGAACCTATTTATAAAATATAGTGTATGTGCTACGGTTCTGTATATATATATATATATATATATATATATATATATATATATATATGAAAATAATATTTTAACAATGACAGAACCGCTGGACTGCAGACACTGCAGTGAGGTCCACAAGCCCCAGGGGGAGGGGCGGCCGTGTGCCTGAAAAGCTAACCACTAGTTAACTGCACTGGTAGTGGTGTTTGTGCGGTTCTGGTGTGAACTAACTGCAAACACACTCTCACCAGTTACCCTCACTGGGAGAGTGCACCTGTGCAAAGCTGCTGGGTGAAGCTGAATGAAGCCTTGCACAAGACCTCTGCTAAAACACCGCAGAGGGATAGGCACTAGTACAAGCTTCAGCCTGCTACACAGGAAAGGCTGCCAGGGGTTAAACGTCACCTCTGGTCAGTAACACAAAGGGCTCCAAACAGCTAGGGAGCAACAATATGATTGGACAGTTCCAATAGGCTTAGGTGATTCCCACTGGCAGGCCAAGGAATCCTAGCTTAGATCCCTGACCTGACAACCTGCCATTAACAAGAACCTGGCCCTGACCTCCTGTCTCAATTTTAGTTAAAGTGTGAGCACCAGGCGGGCGTCGGCTCACATTATATATAGGCTAGTCCCCGCCCAACAGGGGTGGTGGCATGATGTCACCGATCATGCTCAGTATGGGCAAAATGGGACTTAGCCTCTGAGCGGCCCTGAAATGTCTGAGCATGCTCAGTAGGGAAAGAATGGGACTTAGCCTCTGAGCGGCTCCAAAGTGTCTGAGCATGCTCAGTAGGGAAAGAATGGGACTTAGCCTCTGAGCGGCTCTAAAATGTCTGAGCATGCTCAGTGGGCTGAAAGCTGGACTTAGACTCCAGACAGCTCACTGTACGACGCTGAGGGCGAGGTTTGGATTGGCCCGCAGGTGACGCTATACTTGTTCCCTTTAAGAATATTATGTGGCTATTCATTCAAGAATGCAAATGTTTCAAAGAACACAATTCATAGAACACAAACTGATCAAGTATTAATAGTTTCTTATGTTACCGTTTTAATTACACATTGCTTTATTTCTATGTATTACTTATGTATAGTTATCAGTTCCCACAGAGAAAGCGAGCTCAAGGAAGAGAATTCTAATAACTTGTAAAAGCAATTTATTGAAATAATGGGGTCTATGTTCATTACACTGTGTCTCTTTCAGAATACACATGAACCACAGCCAAAAACTAAATGAAGGAAACAGATGTTTAATTTTACAGGACAGACCCTCATTAGGATTGTTTGTACAGGCAGCACATTTCCAGTAAATCTTCAGTGCGGGCATTACATTAATAAAGGAAAGGTGTGTGCTGGGAAAGAAGACACAATGCAATACTTGGCCTAAACACAGTATGCCAAAGCCTGGAAGGAGAACAGCAGAGAAACTAGAAGGCTGTACACTTTTATAGGCCACATATAATGAGTATGAATATAAACATTGTATATAAGACTTCGGTGAATACCCTACTGCCAACACAAACATAAAACTGCAACATATGCAAGTCTTATAGTGTTTGAGCCACGAGTCCTTCATATTTGTCTAACATTCTTTGCACTTTGGGACTGTTAGAAGATGTGACATGGCAAAAGAGGCTTTGGAATAGGATTTATACTGTATTCTAGTTTTACTATATTCTCCTTATTACACACTTGGACTAAATGTATATCATTCAGTTCTTAATGTACTCTTATAGAGCTTGGTGCTTTAGTTTTTCTCAGATTCTGTTTACATTTCCTATATAAAAATAAAATTAGAGTATAGAATTTTGACTACCTGCAGCCGCCTCTAGAGGGAGCTTAGGAGTTTACTGCATACTGTTTAAACACTGATATAGATAATAAAACAGTATGCGGTAAGTTCCGAAGCCCTATGTGATATACTTACAGGTTATAGCAGCTCGTATACCAAATGTTACTGCACATGATTGAAAAATGCAGAACAAATTTTAGCATACAAAGTATCACAGGGATGATTGTCAATGATTTCAATTATCTAGAGTTAGTACAAGGTGTCACTCCTGTTCACATAGGTAAAGCTTGCACCAGTGCAGCAGTAGTAACGGCACACAGTTCAGTTCTAGCCCACCTGTGTAGGAACACTTTCTAAAGCTATATTCACACGGCAGTGAATAATGGCCACATGACATTACATGGCAATATTAAATTCAATGTCTGTGAATGATTGCTATTCACATGACTGCTATTTTAACAATATGTTTTAATGGACCACCAAAATATAGGTCATATTCTATTATTGAACTCTATATCCTGTAATATTTGGGCACAAGACAGCCATGAAAAATGGACATTGACCTGAATGTAGGCTTACCCTATATTGACATGGCCAAGTTTCAACCGTAAAATTTGGCCCATGTGTATGTCGGATTTACTGGCCTGCACCTTATGTCAGTAGCGAGACTCCTAGCATTATAGTTATCTATGCTGCTAGAAGTCCACGCCTCCTAGAGATATACTGTCCTATATGGTAAATGGTACTGGAAGGAACAGACTATTAGCAGCACAAATAACTATGATGCTAGGAGTCCAGCATAATATTCAGGCTGGTGAATCCAGCCAGCTCATGGACTGAGTTTCATGGATGAAACTAGGTCATTTCAAACAGGTTTATTTGAAAAAATGGCAGAAAATAAATAAACCTAATGTCAGGTACATAAACGTCAAACAAAAAACCTGCTCGTCCGAGCACTAACTAAACAGAACAAAACTAACTATATGTGTGACTTACTACCAGCCATATCAACAAAGAGATAACGCAGTTCAGTCTTACCAGTCTCTCAGTATAGCAGGACAGACCTAGGTGTCTCCTCTCACTCAGGATCTGCCCTGAAGTGTAGGCTCTGCAACTTTTTATAGCCCAGTAATGAGCCTAGAACCTACACCTGGGGCTGAGGCCTACTCCAGACCCACCCTGGACCGCACATTTGTCAGAAACCTGGGGGTGATATATCAGGACTCGAACACTCTGCCTGTCACCTTCTCTCTCACACACACACACACATATATATATATATACTGTATATATATATATATATATATATATATATATATATATATATATATGTGTTAATAGACCCAATCGTATCCGTGATAACAGTCAAAAGAATACTAGAAATGGAGCTGAACACTAACCCATTTGCATTGGATTACAAATTGACAGATGTAAGTTACTAAACAGGTTAGAACTATAAGTGGTCATTTGACTTTGTACACTATTTACATTATGAGAATGCAAAGTACAGTTTGGCAGTAACAATATTTTTAATTTAAATTGCCCTACCTACCTTAGAAGAAGTGCAGTTCCTATGGGGACCATTGGGTGGGGTACTGAATTGTTTCCCTTACAACACCTCCAGGTTGTACAATACCTGCAGCCGCCACTAGGGGAAGGTTCACTGCATATTGCATATTGCGAATGTGGTTGAAGGTGCAAATTAACCATTTAATCCAATGATGATCTATGGTAATGATTTAAGAAAAGAGGCTGCAAGACTACAAGACTGCAAGAATAATAATTCTCTGGATAATCTGTGAAACTGACCTAGTCCCACACTAGGGACCATAGTCTATACATCAAGTACCCTGGTGTAGCGCCTTTTTCAGAAGCTCTCAGGTCAGGCCTCAGGGGGGCAGCCCTCCCCCATCTCCCCCACAATATGGTGACAGTAGTAGATTACATACTTCTCTCTAGGTCATCCACTAATTCCACCATAGCTTGAGGATATATTCCTCCTAGTCTAATGTACCTTATAATTCAGCTAAACATTGAAACAATTAAAAAAAACAAAACCCAAACCCTACAGAAACGGTGAAGAGAAGTTCAGTAAATATCTTCATTTAACGTGTGATTTGTCATTTCGGAAAATTGTTCTTTACTTTTCTCTTTTTCGCTAAATAACATGTTGTCAAAGTCATTACCACTTCCAAACATTGTGTGAAAATTCACCTTCATGTCTTCTACTTAGTGTAATCTATCAAAATAGGAAAATGCGTTAAATGCCTTACTGAAAATCAAGAGAAAACTTTGCTGAACAATGTTGAGGTCACAACGCTCTACAATTTCACCGCTTTTGTCTATACTATTAATGGAGAGACAATTTCAAACTCTCAAATTTGTATCCAAATGGCTCTTAAAGGGAAAGCGCCACCAGAAAATAAACCATTGTTTTATGTTAAGCATATTGTCACATATGGGCCGCCCTAGCACATGATGTGGGTGCAGCTGTCAGGGGTCAACTCACTCCTCTCCATCAATCTTGCACTCACCCTTTACTCAGGTTGCAAATTGAGTCCCCAACACAGACCACATACCCCAAATACATGTTGCCACTACCACTGACTTGAACCGCACTACCATATACAGGTGTTTTTCGAGCAGTCAGACACAACAAATCTCAAAACGAGTAATGGGTTCTTAGCACAACATAAAGTAACCTTAAATGTAACTATTTAATACCCCAAGGATTCAGTTCTATATATAAAAGAAAAGATAACAAATGACAAGAAATGCAAACAGCCTGTCGTGGTTGTGCCAATGCCTGAGCAAACATGCTACTGAATGCGTCTTGCACCTCTATGGAAATGGGGTAGGAAACCTGGCCCTGGCACTAGGATGGCTGACTAGGCCTTGCCTACGGGTGTAGGTCAGCTGTACCCAAGCTAAACTTGGCCCCGACAACGACTAGCTCTCTGAAAGCATAGACCTGACAGGTGGGGTGAGAGCTGAAAGAGGCTAGGGACTGGGATACTAGAGGTGGTCACCCCTAACAAAAGAATAGGTGCAGCTGCAAACAGTTACAACAAGGATGGGATGTGCTGGAGAACTAACAGGCGCAGCACAACCATAAACACACAACAGGAATTTGAGGAGAGGAAAAGTGGAGCAGTGAGGAAAGGGTATCACAGGATAGGGATAAAATAAACCTGAAGCCCTTAAACAAAACCTCACTAATACCAAAACAGTGTCAAGCAACCAGAAATGCAGGACAGGGCTTGAGCAGAAATGTTGAGGGTAAAACAGACTCTCCCATAGAACAAATTCACACTCCTTCCAATCAAGCTCCTGAGATCGTGAAACTCCCACAAAACTCTACTACCAAACAGAGCCAATAATCCTAATTGGTGACAGCAAAAACCGTCAGCCACGAGAAAATGGCCGCTTACAATACTAAGTAAGCGTCCATTTTTCTTGTGGCCGTGAGCATGCGTAGTCGGCTTGCCCTAAGCCCGAGGCCTAGAAATTACAAGCCACCACCGGAAGAAGATGCGGTGAAGACCTCGCTGCAGAAGAAGATGGAGGCGGCGCTGGAGAGTTCTCTGGCAGCATTTGGGCCGTCCCCAGTGCTGTTTGAGTGCTGGGGCCCGCCCCCAGTGCTGCAAAAGAACTCATTTACATACTGACAAGAAGCGGGATTTTAGGCGAACGGTGGTGTGAAGAAGACAATGAAAGGTAGGAGACGAATAGCCTTTCTTAAGGCTATTCCGACGTGTTAGAAAAAAAAGTGATTGAATGATAGGATCCCTTTAAAATAATGGGAGCAAAACAGATTAATACCTAAGAGTCTTTGGTGTCAGGAAGGTCAGAGGATCTTCTGATGGAATTGGACACACCGAGCCTTGTTAGCTGATCTCCACAGATATCTGTTTATGGTAAGGTAAAAACAGCTTCTTATGGCTCGTGCTTAGCCACACTTTCCTGCCAGGGTGCCCTTCTCCTCTTACTCCCTGAGGTGGATGTTTGTTTTTGTACCGTGTTAGCCAGTAGTTATAAAATATAAAAAACAAAAAAAACTTTGCAAGTCTTCAGTAGGTGATACCTTTTTTAATGGCTAACTCATAATGATGACAGAATATGACGTTTCGAAGCTTTCCTCTGAGCTTCTTCTTCAGATATAACTAAAAAACACTCTGTAGAGGCTGCATATTTATAACTGGACACAGGGCTAGAATTACAGGAGGGAGGGGGGAAGAGGCTTATTACTATATACTTATAACAACAAACAATCAATTGCCAGATCCCCCAGTTCTTATCTTAATGGCTGTCTTAATGATGTGTATAAAAAGACATAAACCCACGTGAGATGTTCATCCCATTGTCCAACGTCTGGAATAGGGTCATGGCCTTGTACTCATAAATCAGTCGCTGTTTCCTTGATTTAAAGTTCCCTTTTAAGATCAAGATTTTCATGTCATTGATGATGCTGTGGTGTTCCTGGCAAAAATGATTTGGCACGGGAAGATCAGTTCTCTGTTGTTTGATTGTATGGCGATGTGAATTAATTCTCATTCTGAGTTTCTGACCAGTCTCTCCAACATACAGATTTTCAGTGGAACATTTGGTGCAAATGATCAAATACACCACATTAGGTGTGTTACAGGTGAACGTACCTGGGATTTTATATTCCCTGTTAGAGTTTGGTATCTCTATCTTGTCAGTGGTCAGTATGTGGGGGCAGGTTTTGCACCTCTTCTGTCCACATTGGAATGTTCCTTTGTTAGTTGGAGGTGACAGAGAGCTGCTAATAATCATATTCCTGAGGTTTGGTGGCTGTCTGTAGCATAGGAGAGGGGGGTCAGAAAATATGGATTTTAGACGGTTGTCTTTTTGCAGTAGTGGATGTAATTTGCATGTGATTCCTCTCAGCGTCTCCAGGTGGGGGTTGTATGTGACAGCCAGGGGTACCCGAGTGTTCTCCTGTTTGGTATTGTATTTTAATAACTCCGATCTTGGTATCCTGGTGGCTCTGGTGATTTGGTTATCAACTGTTCTTGGATGGTAACCCTGCCTCAAGAATGTGTTTTTGAGGCCCCCAAGGTGTTCGTCCCTATCTGCAGGGTTTGAACATATGCGATGGTATCTGATAGCCTGGCTGTATACAATGGAGTTCTTTATGTGTTTAGGATGAAAACTATCCCATCTTAGGTACGTAGGGCGGTCAATTGGTTTCCGATACAGTGATGTCTCAATTTTGTTGTCCTGTATCTTGATGAGTGCATCCAGGAAGTTTATTTCGGAGAAGGAGTGATTGAGCGTCAGGTTGATGGTGGGATGGAACTGGTTGAACTGTTCATGGAAGGTTTTCAGCTGTTCCTCAGACCCGGTCCAAATGATTAGGATATCATCAATGAAGCGATAGTAGGCCCGAGGCCTAATGGTGCAGGTGGAGAGGAAGTCACTCTCCAGCTTGGCCATGAAGAGATTAGCGTACTGTGGCGCCATTTTGCTCCCCATTGCGGTGCCGGTCCGTTGTAAATAGATGCAGTCACCAAAGGAGAAGTAATTGTGAGTGAGGATGAATTTTGTCAGTTTCACCACCGATTCAGCGTTCATACCTCGCTTTTCCATGAAAAACTGGCAGGCATTTATACCGTCCTGGTGTGGGATGTTGGAGTACAGGGATTCTACATCCATGGTGGCCAGGATGGTTCCATCTGGAAGGGGACCTATAGTGGATAGTTTGTTTAATAGGTCTGTAGTATCCTGTAGGTATCTGGCTGTATCCTTCACTAGGGGTTTCAGAGTGCCCTCCACCCATCCAGAGATTTGTTCAGTGAGAGTCCCAACACATGAGATGATCGGTCTCCCTGGGTTCCCAGGTTTGTGCAGTTTTGGAAGCATATAAAAAGTCCCTGTCCTAGGGCTTGCTGGTATGAGGCTGCTTAGGCTTATTGCTCCATCAGATAGGCCGGAGATAACCTTTTTTAGTTTTTTGGCGTACTCCACTGTGGGGTCTGAATCCAACTTGGAGTAGTAGTGTGTGTCATTCAGCTGTCTGTGTGCCTCCTGTATGTAGTCTGATGTGTTCATCATGACTATAGCACCACCCTTGTCCGCTGGTTTAATGATGATGTCGTTATTATATCTCAGAGATTTTATAGCCCTTCTTTCCTGGGCGCTGATGTTAGACGGCAGGGCTTTATTTGTATCCAGTATAGTGGATTTGACCATGTGTCTGAAACAGTCTATGTAATTATCCAAATCAAAATTTCGTCCAGTTGGAGGTGTCCAATCAGATGTCTCCTTTTTTGCTAAGATTGGAATCTCTGAAGAGGTAGGTTGAGTCTCCTCTGTGTCATCTGTGTCATGAAAATATTCCCTCAGGCGCAGTCTCCTGAAAAAATCCTCCATGTCGCTGCACAGTTCAATTTTATCCATGGTTTTAGAAGGACAAAATGAGAGTCCCCTGGAGAGTACCCCAAATTCTGCTTTGGTGGAGAGATTGATAACACAGTTCTGTGTTTCCAAATCCACGTGTGAGTGGTCCCGGTTGTTGTTAGATATATATTTTGCTTTGTGTGTATTCTTGTAGAATCCTGCAGCAAGTCTCAGTCTGTGGAGTTTCTTTCGCTTATTGAGGATCAGAGATTTCTGCAGTTTCTCATAGTATTGTAGTAATGTTATCCTGGAGCTCTCCTCGATATTGTTCCATTTTGTTTTAATCTCCATTTGGATTTTACTCTTGATGCTGTAGAAGTGATGTATGAGGTGATTCCGCAGTCTCTCTGAAGTTCTATAACACAAGTTTTGTGCATAGTGAGTATTGTATGTAGATGCGATGGGGTTTGTGAGCCTGAGTCCTTTAGGAATTAATTTCTCTTTTCTGCAATCAGATAGGAAAAAGATATCGCTGTCCAGCTGTGCCCGTTTCTTCAGAAGTGTTTTCAGGTCCTTAAATTTCCGGTAGATTCTGGTATCCTCCATTTGGTAAAAGGAAAATGTTTGTTTTGGTACCGTGTTAGCCAGTGGTTATAAAATATAAAAAACAAAAAAAAACTTTGCAAGTCTTCAGTAGGTGATACCTTTTTTAATGGCTAACTCATAATGATGACAGAATATGACGTTTCGAAGCTTTCCTCTGAGCTTCTTCTTCAGATATAACTAAAAAACACTCTGTAGAGGCTGCATATTTATAACTGGACACAGGGCTAGAATTACAGGAGGGATACCAGGGTTTGAACATCGCATATGTTCAAACCCTGCAGATAGGGACGAACACCTTGGGGGCCTCAAAAACACATTCTTGAGGCAGGGTTACCATCCAAGAACAGTTGATAACCAAATCACCAGAGCCACCAGGATACCAAGATCGGAGTTATTAAAATACAATACCAAACAGGAGAACACTCGGGTACCCCTGGTTGTCACATACAACCCCCACCTGGAGACGCTGAGAGGAATCACACGCAAATTACATCCACTACTGCAAAAAGACAACCGTCTAAAATCCATATTTTCTGACCCCCCTCTCCTATGCTACAGACAGCCACCAAACCTCAGGAATATGATTATTAGCAGCTCTCTGTCACCTCCAACTAACAAAGGAACATTCCCATGTGGACAGAAGAGGTGCAAAACCTGCCCCCACATACTGACCACTGACAAGATAGAGATACCAAACTCTAACAGGGAATATAAAATCCCAGGTACGTTCACCTGTAACACACCTAATGTGGTGTATTTGATCATTTGCACCAAATGTTCCACTGAAAATCTGTATGTTGGAGAGACTGGTCAGAAACTCAGAATGAGAATTAATTCACATCGCCATACAATCAAACAACAGAGAACTGATCTTCCCGTGCCAAATCATTTTTGCCAGGAACACCACAGCATCATCAATGACATGAAAATCTTGATCTTAAAAGGGAACTTTAAATCAAGGAAACAGCGACTGATTTATGAGTACAAGGCCATGACCCTATTCCAGACGTTGGACAATGGGATGAACATCTCACGTGGGTTTATGTCTTTTTATACACATCATTAAGACAGCCATTAAGATAAGAACTGGGGATCTGGCAATTGATTGTTTGTTGTTATAAGTATATAGTAATAAGCCTCTTCCCCCCTCCCTCCTGTAATTCTAGCCCTGTGTCCAGTTATAAATATGCAGCCTCTACAGAGTGTTTTTTAGTTATATCTGAAGAAGAAGCTCAGAGGAAAGCTTCGAAACGTCATATTCTGTCATCATTATGAGTTAGCCATTAAAAAAGGTATCACCTACTGAAGACTTGCAAAGTTTTTTTTGTTTTTTATATTCCCTGAGGTGGGACATTCTGGACTTATCTTCATCAGGGAAAGAAGAATTGCCTTGTAGAGCTGTGTGTCTGCTGGGCTCTGGAGGTTAGACCAGGGTCACGACCACCCCCCACCCCTCCCCCCCACCCCTCTCTGTACTTGATTGGCCACGAAGTTGTAAAACAATAAAACAACATCTGGTTGTGCACAAGTAGGAAAAGAAATGTCACCTCTAACACCATCTCCCTTGTATATACACAAATCACTCAGCGAGATTGATAGCACAAAACATTTACTATATATATATATATATATATATATATATATATATATATATATATATATATATATATTCTGTCTTCAGGTCATCCAGACAGACTGGATGATGTTGAGATGAGGGCTGTATATGTGGGGGCCATATCATCACTTCTAGGACTCCTCCTCTAAAGGGCAAAGGTCACACCAAATATAACCGCATAACCGCCCATAAAGGTTTGTTTGTAATCTATAACCACAAAGGCACAAGGATCTGTAGGATATTTTAGTCAACTCCATCTGCAAATTTGGAGTAAATGAAAAATAATATTATGCAAATATATATATATATATATATATATATATATATATATATATATATATATATATAGCCTTTAGAGTAGGTGAATGAAGAAGCTGAAAAAAAAAAAGCTAAATAGGCCAATCTGGAGTAAAGACCTAAGAAAATTGCTGTCTTGTAGAAAGTGGTAGCGTTTTTTTCAGAAGAAATCATCCATGTTTTTTAAAGCTCTACAACCCCTTTAAGAATGACCTGCTTTGAGAACAGCATTATTGACCTAATTTATTCACACACGTCTAGTTTCCTGTTCCTACTGAGTATAAAATCGCACAATTTGGTTTTCTTTACGAAAAAAAAAAATGTTGGAGTATTTCCAAAGTATATCAAGGTTCATCACACAGAGATTGAAATCCACAGATCTTTCATGTTCATTTTCTCCGTTCCCCAGCTCGGCACTGTCATACTACATGTATTACTCTTTAAAATGAGGATAATAACAGTCTGTTCAACTCGGCTGCACAGTGACTCACGCGGCTCTGTTGTTAGAGATGTAGCTGAAAGGTTGTTCTTCAACCCATTGCAATTTTGCATTTCAGAAATGTGCTATTTAATAGCACCGTGTCTTTTGTATAATAAGTGGCGACAAGACGTGTGAAGGTTTAATAGGTACCTTTCAGGTCATTCATAAACAAGTCATTTGTTAGAAGTGGCCCCGTTACAGGCTCGACTTTATGGCTTTTTATTGTCGCTAAAAAAGATTTGTTCCGTTAGACACCTTTTAGGGTTGTTGTAACCCATTAGCTGCCAATGGTAAATTTTGTAACCTGAAAATTTCTTACTTTTTTTTAACAAGCAGAGGCCCAAGGGAAGTGGCAAGTAAATAAAAGACACTCACCTCTTCAGTAACAGTTCATTTAAATTTTTTTAATTTTTTCATAATGAACAGATTCATTCTGAATAGGGTTGAGCGATCGGGATCGGAAAAGATCGGTTTCCGATCGACGATCGAGTAAATTTCACAATTGCGATCAGAATCCTGATCCCGATCTTTTTAGGTGGGATCGAGATCAGAGGTTATTTCCCACAATGCTTTTCTACTGGCCAAGCATTGTGGGGAAAAGCTAACAATGTTAGCTAGGTCTCATAGGAATGAATGGATGCAGCCGGCACACAGCCTGTGCCGGCATCCGGCCACTTAATCCCCTGCGCGCTGGCTGCATCCATTCATTCTAATAGGAGACTAGCTAACATCTCTAGTAGCTAACACTTACCTGCACAGATCTCTGGTCTGGTCCTCGCTGTTATCGGTCCCAAGAGAATCTTGGGGGTAAGTTCAAAGTCAGGGAGACACAAATTTTGAATAGTATCCTGGATCTGGTCCCAAAAGTGTTGGATCCCTGGGCAAGTCAACCATATGTGCAGGTAAGTCCCTGATGAGCCAGAGCATCTCCAACAGGCATCTGATACCAATCGATTTAGGTGATGAAGCCAAGGCGGTGTAGACCAATTTTTTTTTAAACATTGATCTCTATGTAAACAGAGGGCCATCCATTTGCATCTGTTAAATGGATCTGCAAAACGGATATAAAAAGTTTGATATGAATTCACTGTTGCAACTTTTTAATCTCTCACATAACACCTATAAAATAAGACAGCATATACCAGATTTGTGCCATCATTTTGGCGTGATATTCTATGGCAAGTAAGCCAACTATTGAGTGGAACCAACTTAGACTGGAGTGAAAAAATGTACCAAATTTATTCTACAGCATCAGCCAGTGTGAGAAATGGGGCAGATTTATAGACTCTCGAGACTAATTTCTATCAGTCATTTCATTTCTAATCCCTTGGTTCAACTTGATAGACATGTCTTTTCTTGACTGTACTAAGTAACTATGTAAGTTTGCACTGTCTAAAAATAGATTAGTAAGTCTGTCATGTAGATTTCAAAAATTTGAATGAATTTAGCCACCACTAGGTGGAGCTTTTTAGTTTACTGCATATTTAAAGGGATTATCCATGGAGTTATAACACTTCTCAGTGTATTTCCTGTACTGGATAATATTTATTAGTCTGCCAAACACCTGAAGTTATCTGTGCATAGGGCAGCTGGGGAGACTTGAACTCATTTTCCTCTGCCTCCCCTGCTGACCCTCTGACTCTCGGTCAGTCACATGACCACCTCCACTCCTCTTAAAGGTCCTGCAACTCAAGTAGAGTGGAGCTGGTAATGTCACTGAGAACTGAAATGGCTGCATGGGAGAAGTGGAAAAAGAGTTTTGTCCACCTCCTCTGCGCTCCACATAGTTAACTTTAGGGTATGTTCACATGGCTAATTTGCATTCCGCTTGTGAACATTCCGCGCGGCTAGCCACAATGGGTCTAATTGTGGCATACTGCTCCAGATTGGACCCAAATGAATGGGCCTAATCGAGAGGGAGCCTTGCGCCACGGACGCCATGGATGCCACAGCTGTTTCATTAGCCATGTGGCGAGAAGATCATTTCACTTCTTTTGTCCGCTACAAGCTAGTGGAAAAAAGAAGTGAACAGCTCCCATTGAGGTCAATGGGAGCCAGTTTCGGCAGCAGATTTTGAGGCAGATTCCACGTCCAAATCTGCTTCTAAAAAAACTCTGTGTGAACTAGCCCTAAGAAAAGGCTTGGTATATATCACATGGAAATGGTTTCTTGAAAAAATTGGAGTCCTGAACCAAATTTGAGTATCTAAAAGCTAAGGATAGAGACATAGAGGCACAAAATAATTCTACTGGTCAAGTATAAGTAAGCTAATTTTTATTTAATGCAAGTGAGGTAGAGCGATCAGAATTGGAAAAGATAGGATTCCGATCGGCGATCGAGTAAATTACACGATCGCGATTGAAATTCTGATCCTGATCTTTTCCAGCAGGATAGAGGTCAGAGGTTATCTCAAGATCGGCTCAACCCTATTCACGTATATATCATTAATGGGGTTGAGCGATCAGGATCGGGAAAGATCGAATCCCTATCGGTAATCGAGCAAATTTCACGATCGGGATTGGCTGGAAAATGATCGGAAATTGCATTTTAAAATTGATCCTGAAATCTTAAGATCGGCTCAACCCTAGATGCCAGTCATATAACACAAGGTACTCAAGTACGATGACTATAAAGCCAAAACTTTGAGAATTTTCGGCATTGTAAACTATTTTGCTTCTCCACCTTTAATGGGTTAACTGTAGGAAAACATTCACATAGCGCATGCTATCTGTCTTTGGCTGAGAGCATTAATGTACCTGGTCTAAAGTCACATTGTTACAATAATCTCGTAGCCTCCATCTACAAGCGGGACCCTTGACTTCAGGAGACTACATAAATACAATTTATTTTACAGTTTAGATTCGGGTTCCTCTATCTGGAGTGAAATGAGTGAATACATTTGTTTCCCATTTACACGCTGTGCAGAACAGAAACATTTAGAAATAGAATGACTTATGATTATGAACAGAACATTCGGTTTCTTGCTGCTGCACTTTGGTAGAGCTTGAGAAAATTGGATGAGTACAAAAATGTTCTTCATTGCACCTACCGACTTTAGATGTGTCAAGAGCTATTGAATGTGGCAAAACAAGCAGTGCGGTCTGCAAATGTGAATATCTTATTTTCAAAAGGCACTTTCAATAAATCTCTTTTGTAACTGTTACTATACAAATGAGCATTGTGCCTGGAAGGCCATAATCTCAGCGTGTGAGTTTCATTTAGTCCTAGTACCTCAGTTGGTACCACAGGGAGCATTACAACCTATTACAGAAATGCCACGTCGAAAATCAACACAGACATCAAAGACATTGCTGCTTCTTTTTCACACTGAGCCTTGGGTATTCTAATATTAGCTAATATCCTCACATACTCTAAATATATTGTATCTTTCCATACCTGTCTTCTTCTATGGGCTCAGACATGTATCACAAGATGGCCAGCTTTTCAAAATAACATGATTTTTTGATACTCTGTCTATAGATGTCTATCCAATTGCAGTTTGTTTGTTTTTCCCTTATGTTGAAAAATAGAGATGAGCGAGTAGTACCACTCGCTATTCGAATGGAAAAGTTCGATGCTATACAGTCGGCCAATCAATGCTGGTTCTTCTCCTACCTTTAGAAGTCTTCTCCGTGCAACTTCCCTGCGGCGTCTTCCGGCTCTAAATTCACTCTGCCAGGCATCGGGCCTGGGCAGAGCCGACTGCGCATGCCCGCTTGTAGTGCAGACATGCGCAGTCGGCTCTGCCCAGGCCCGATGCCTGGCAGAGTGAATTCAGAACCGCAAGATGCCGCGGGGACGCTGCACGGAGAAGACTTCTCGGAGGATCCAGCCCGACCCTCACTCGTGGACTTGGTAAGTATAATTTGATCAAACGTTGCCTACTCCTGAAACGAGCATTTCCCCCCCATAGACTATAATAGGGTTCGATATTCGATTCAAGTAGTCGAATATTGAGGGGCTACTCGAAACGAATAATAAACCCTGAACATTTTACTGTTCGCTCATCTTTATTGAAAAATATTGTATTCAATTGGTGGCATGAGAAAATTTGAGCTAAAGAAACACAAAGGTTGGCACAAATGATAGATTATCTTCAATTTTTTTGTTTTTTACATGAGGCGAAGGTCAGTTGAGTTATACATGGTCGATAGATCTTAGTGGACAGAAATTGGTTCCAAAGTTAGTTTCCAATGGGGTTGTCTTTTACTGGACATTTGGGGTCACTAATGTGTAACAATTGGGCTCTTCTGAGCCCCCTGTGTCATAGTCTTTGTTGCATTTGTCAGGTGCAATTTCCACTGGTCATACTTCAATGGAAAGGAATGATTCCTTCTCTTAGTTTTGGATACGATAATAAAGAATTTTAGAAAATCTGTTTTGGCTCTCAGAAATTTCTGATATCTCCTGACTCATAATCAATTCTCAGACTATAATTTGCATAAGCAGTTACTTTCATGTCCACATAATATTGACTTTACAGCAACACATGTTATCAGAACTAAATGTCTTATAGGGCATTGGAGGGTTGGGGGTAACTTCACAATTGGTGAGGGTTTGACCATATGGGTATCAGGACTTTGCTGCAGGGGAACCACCAGATCTCTACCTCATGGAGAGGGCAGGCAGTATAGGTATGTGGAAATTGGACAAGGTCAGGGCTGGCAAAGTAGATGTGGAGTCAGTGGTCAACGTTGGTAGCACAGGTCTAAAGGTCAGAGTCAAGCTGAGGTTAGATACTTGTGAGTAGCAAAAAACAAATACAAAGCCACGTAACAAAGTTGACTCAAGGCAACACAGAAACAGACAGAATCAGGAACACCTATGTAAGACACTAGCAGGCTAGGAACTTTATTGCTCAGACAGTGATGTTGTTGAAGTTGAATAAAATATGTATAGTTCAACAGAACTTGCTAAGGGTAAAAATTTGATGGCAAATTGGGACTGTAAGAAACAATCATATGCCATATGAGTGACCAAGGCAGCAGAAAAGGGAAAAGGACACATATGGAGGGTTACCCACTAGCCATAACCACAGGAGACACAACTCAATGGTGATACATATTGATATAGTTTTAATACACTCCATTATAAATGTTTCTATATGTACAGGGATTTTTTGGTTGGAACAATAATAAATTACTAGAGATGAGCGAACAGTAAAATGTTCGAGATTCGATATTCGTTTCGAACCCTATTATAGTCTATGGGGGGAAAATGCTCGTTTCAGGGGTAGGCAACGTTCGCTCAAATTATACTTACCAAGTCCATGAGTGAGGGTCGGGCTGGATCCTCCG
Source organism: Leptodactylus fuscus (assembly GCF_031893055.1). NCBI lineage: Eukaryota > Metazoa > Chordata > Amphibia > Anura > Leptodactylidae > Leptodactylus > Leptodactylus fuscus. The sequence continues at coordinate 73,959,640 of NC_134272.1, read as the reverse complement.
AGAAGTCTTCTCCGTGCAGCGTCCCTGCGGCATCTTCCAGCTCTGAATTCACTCTGCCAGGCATCGAGCCTGGGCAGAGCACTACAAGCGGGCATGCGCAGTTGGCTCTGTCCAGGCCCGATGCCTGGCAGAGTGAATTCAGAGCCGGAAGATGCCGCGGGGAAGCTGCACGGAGAAGACTTCTTAAGGTAGGAGAAGAACCAGCGTTGATTGGCCAACAGTATAGCATTTGGCCAATCAATGCTGGTTCTGCATCGAACTTTTCCATTTGAATAGCGAGTGGTACTCGATCGAGTACGAGTATTTTGAATACCTTATTATTCGATCGAATACCTACTCGATCGAATACTACTCGCTCATCTCTATAAATTATATTAGAAATTATGTTGGCTGAGGACGAGAAATTATGAGATATTATACAGTAGATGATCATAATCTTCAGCTTTGAGTAAAACATTAAAATAGTTAATTGATCTTATGTTTTGGACAGAGATTGCAGAAAAGGTTTAAGCACACTGGATGCTTTAACATTCTCGTAAGAGGATATTCCAAGCATTGTCACTCACAGAGAAGAGAAACTGGCTTTTTAGATAATACTTGCTGAAAAAAAAGCTAAAACTGCTGGTGGTCACCTGTTCAGAGTGCGGAAAACCTTAGAAAAATGATGGTGTCGGAAGATAAAGTAGACTATGAGAATCCGCGAGTAATGTTAAATATCCATTTTATATAATAAATACTAAGTAGAAATTGTAAACCAGGTCACTGCTGCTTATTAAGTGAACTATAAAACATCACGCAAGAAGAAACGAACATGACTGTAAGATTATTTTAATGATTACATGTAATTATTTCTTATCTGAGGAAGGCGCTGTGCGCACTGTGTCTAAGTTTTATGTCATAGATTCAGACGTTGATACTTTTTTTAATGGCTAACTAAAATGATGACAAATTGCAAGCTTTTGGGACTTCTTAGGTCCCTTCATCAGGCATAATTCATATCCACTGGCTAACATGGTACAAAGATATTTTTCCTTATAGATTCAGATGTGTATTGACTTGTTAGAGATGTCGGGGCTTGGCTGAAATGCATCAGCATGCGCTAAGCAAGCCCCAAAATTGTGTTAGAATAATCTGTCCCTAAGTAAGCCAACTAAAAGGTGATATAAAGATTCCAACTTTGAAAGATCTCTAATGGCGGTCACAGGCAGACAGAAAGTTATGCTGTAAATTCATGACTATACAGGGGACCTGAATTTGTGTTATCAGAAATACAGAGCTCCAACCACTATCAAGATGTATTATGAAATGCAGATATAGGGAAGTAGAAAGACGAGGAAGCACACAAGACAATGGCTTTTTTGCGCAATGATACTCTTCTACTGGCCCTACTATATATCCCCATTGGCTCACCTGGTGTCATGATATTAATACAGATGGGTATGGGTAAATGGGTATATATAGTAGGGCCAGATGAAGCACATCATTGCACAAAACGACCATCATTTCCAAAGTTACCAGCACTAGGGTTGAGCGATCGTGTTCGGAAAAGATCGGATTCCGATCGGCGATCGAGAAAATTTCACGATCACGACTGGATTTCCGAACACGATCTTTTTAGGTGAGATCGAGATCGGTACTCTTTCCCACAATGCTTTGCTTAGCCTTCACACTGAGTATTCGCTCCGCTCATTCTGAGTGGACTGTATACTCAGTGTGAAGGCTCTGCTGCGGTTCCATAGGAATGAATGGAAGCAGCCGGCACACAGCCTTAACCCCCTGTGCGCCGGCTGCCTCCATTCATTCTAATGGGAGACTAAACTAACATCTCTAGTAGCTACTTACCTCCAGAGATTGCTGCTCTGGTGCCCGGTGTTCTCCTTCTTCTTCGCCTCACTGCCGCTCCACGCTGCTCTTCTTGCCTCGCTGCCACCGCCTCCTAGGTTAGTGTTTAAAGAGCTAGGAAGGCGGGGCTTGTGGCCTAGGAGAGTATGGGCGGGTACAGGGCAGGGAGACGTGACGTCTCCCCTCCCAGTACCCACCCACACTCTCCTAACCCGCCCACACTCCCCTAATCTGAGAGGCAGGGGGCAGCGAGGCGAGAAGAGCAGCGTGGAGCGGCAGCGAGGCGAAGAAGAACACTGGGCACCGGAGCAGCCATCTCTGCAGGTAAATGCACACCAGGGGGAACTAAGTAGCCAGAGGATTAAAAAAAAATCCTCTGGCTACTTAGTGATTCATTACACAGCGTGGATTCTAACAATTAAAGCATTCAATTGTTAGATTCCATGCTGTATAGTGAATAGGATTGCTTTTAAAATCCGATCTCTGATTAATAAAAAATCGACTTGCATTGGGATCAAAATTGGGATCGAGATCGGGTTCGAATGAAAAATGATTGGAAATCGATCCTGAAAAGTCAAGATCGGCTCAACCCTAACCAGCACCTCTCTCCATCTTTCGATGTCGTTTTTATTGGAACAAGAATAAAGTTGGGAATTTTTATCACTTTAGGCCAGTGCTCCCTTGTCTATCTACTTCACTATATATGTGTTGCGGATGTCTTTGTCTAAGAGGTGGCGCATCCCTGGAGTTGAGGAGAGTCACTATATTGCTGGCCTTTGTTTTTGGGCTTGGGACTTGAAGCAGTGCCGTTCCATATTCTTCTCTATTATTCGGGCAGAATTCTTTACCTATGTCATTTCCAACAAGTAAAATGATTTCAAGGGCAGACACTTACGGTAAGGTAGAAAGAAGACAAATAAGCTTCGCGACTGTGGTCGGATTCCTTCTTGGTCTTGGTATGAAAAGATCATTGAACTGGATAAAATCAGAGAAAAATCACATAAAGGCCTGGAATAAAGTGGGCTAACAAGAGAGGTCGAGTAGTGCCTGCCTAATATCAGATCCTAATAATACTAGAAGTATTCAGAACTAAGGGAATAAGGGATTTTAATGCTATTCTTATACGTCTGTGTCACCTGCGCCTGAATACTGAGATATACTTATTAAATATTCAAGAAGAAAGTGACTCACCTTTAACTATATATTGAAGAACGCCAAGACATTTTTAGCTCCCATAGCTACTTCTAAGTGCCCTCTCTATTAAAGTCAGGCAATGATCATTTCCTTTACTGTGATACATATTAATAACATTCCCTAATGTAATACAGAAAAGGTTTTATAGGAGTTATAAGCCATAAAATGCTCTTGGGCTATTGGTAAAGGTGAGAGTAGACATTCACCTTCATTGTGTTCCTAATAGTTGGTCACCATCATTAAACCCAACTTTTTGATTCATTGTAGTGAGGGGTACAATGAGTAACAGTCATTGCCCTCTAGACTTGTGTCATGTTCTCCATTGTTTCCAATCACTTTATTTACTATATGCTAAAAATTCCACAAGTGTGGGGTAATCTGTACAATATTTAGAGGGATCTGGCTTTAGAAGATGAGATGTCAACCTTTGTGTGATTCCAGTAAATTAGAAATAACCCATACAATTACTTTAGTGAAATATTTTTGGATATTGTATACAGGGAATTCCCATCTTAGCAGGGGCGTAACTTGAGGGGGTGCAGAGGATGCAATTGCACCCGGATCTAGGAGCCTTAGGGGGCCCACAGGCCTTGACATAACTTAAACGGTTCACAGTGGTCTCATCTACCACTGGGTCCATAAGGCTGGGAGTCAGTAAGTCACTCTCAACACACAAAGACTGATTAAATTTCTTTGATGGATTTTCTGAATTCCTCTGATCACTGGAATTTTGCAAATTGCAAATTTATAACCCCTGTCTTCTGGTGAACTGGAGTGATATAATAATAATAATAATTATAATAATAATAATAATAATAATAATAATAATAATAGCTATATAACAATAATACCACCAATAATTAAAACATAAAATAATAATGATAATAAAAATAATATAAAGTAATAATGTAAGGGAATTGCAATAGGAGCAGTTCCCCAGTAGCTGCTGGAAACCCTGGAGGAAGGGGCACAAGAGACAGTGAGCCCTGGTCTTAAACCCCCCACTGCCCCTTCCTGCTTGCCTGGTCCTATCCTAGGTAATAGGCGACAATTGGATGACAAAACCCTTCCTAAATACGTGACACACAAAACGCGGACAAGACAAACAACAACAAGGGAGGTCAGCTAGCCAGGGGTCAGTAACAGTCGAGCAATGAAGTGTCAAAATCAATATCCAAAAGAGTAGTCAATAGGGAAAGCCAGAGGCCAAGAATCAGAATACAAGAATAAACAGCGAGAGAAAAGCCAGCACGCACAAGGCAATAGCAAGCACCAGTGTGAATGAGAGCCAAGAATAAATAGGGAGGAAGAACCCACCCTGGAGTTGATAGGTGGATAGGCTGTCAATCACAGGGCAAGGCTAAACTTAACCAGTTCATGGACAGGGGCAAACAAGAGCAGAAGACGGGTGTAGTGGAAATTCAATTACAGAACTAGAGCAGTGTTCACACAGTGCAACCAAAAACTCTAAGCAAGGAATTAAACTGCACACGCCTTCTGCACCGCAGCATGCGAGCAGAGGGTGGTGCAGTGACGCGAACAAGCAGAGATGTTACAAATAATAAAAATAGTTATATAAAAATAATACGACTAATAATAAAACCATAAAATGATAATAATAATAATAATAATAATAATAATAATAATAATAATAAATATTGTGGTTCAGGATATATATTTCTAATATTAAGCATGCTAGTCTGTAATATATCCTTCGCTCTGTATTTTCCGCTCTCTTTTCTATGTATTCAGTCCTAGGATCCAGGCCAATGTTGTATTTGAAAGCCATATGATGGATGCCTATGTTTTCAGGTGCTAGTTAAAATGCATGAAAAAAGCAATTACAAGTTAGACCTATTGGAAATATAGATTAGATTTATTAACACTTAAATTGAAATTTCAATTTATGGCAATCTTAATTCTAGCGTTGTGCATTTTAAAAGGAGAATAAATCAGGCCACGTAATTATATTCATGTAAACTTATAAGTTGTGATTTTGGAATTTAAGTGACATATGCCGTGAATCACATTTTTTTGTGTATTGGCCAAAACTCCAGCTGTTAGAACAGAAAATATGTAACGTAAAGGATCTGTCAACTATCCTGACATGTCCATTTTCACCATGAAATTGCAATTCTGAAGCGTTTTTTTTGCTCATAACTCTGCTTTAATTGGTTCCTCTTATTTCTTATGGAAATTTATGAATCAATTGACAATTGGGTGTTACCAGTTGGGGGGTGGCCTTAGACATCAGAGATGACTGTATCAGATTTTGTAAGGGACACATCCATTCAACACCCATTTTTCAATTTAGCTATCTAGATAGATATCTAGGATAGGCCAACAATAGAGATGAGCGAGTAGTGAAATATTCGAGATTCGATATTCATTTTAAGTAGAGCCTCAGAATTCTGATGTTTTATGACAATCGTGTATCGCCATCTTTAACAATAATATATCGGTAGGGTTGAGCGATTAGCATCGGAAAAGATCGGATCCTGATCAGCAATCAAGTAAATTTCACGATTGCGATTCGATCCCACCTAAAAAAGTTCAGGAACGAAATTTTGATCCCGATCACTCAACTTACCTGCACAGAAGTGCTGCCGCTGCTGCTCCCTGTTGTTCTCGCTCCTCTTCTCTCTACTCCACATGCCTGCAGAGCGCCTAGCCTCCCAGGCTAGTGTTACAGATGCTGGGAGATGGCAGGGCTTGTGGCTTAGGAGAATGTAGGCGGGTACTGCAAGGGGAGATGTGTATAATGCACTCTCATCTCCCTGCCCTGTACCTGACCACACTCTCCTAAACCACAACAAGCCCCGCCTACTCCCACCATAAGTAACACTAGCCTGGGAGGCGGGGACGTGCACAGCACTCTGCAGACATGTCAATTAGAGAGAAGAGGATCGAGAACAACGGGGAGCGGCAGCGGCAGTGATTCTGTGCAGGTAAGTGGGGGTGGACTAACTAGCTGGGGGATTTTTTAATCACTACACAGCGTGGAGTCCAAAAATTGAAGTGTTAAATTTTTGGACTCCACACTGTGTAGTGAATAGGATTGTTTTTAAAATCGAATTTCCGATCATTAAAAAATCCCATTGACTTGCATTAGGATCGGAAATGGGATCAGGATCAGGTTCAGATGGAAAATGATTGGAAATTGGATTTTAAAAACCAATATATAACCATATATTGGTTATATTAACATTAATAAATAATATTTAATTCCGGTGTTCCATTTCATTAATACCGGCTCGCTGGAGTGTTCCTTCCTATACGACCATATGCATACTATACATAGAAGACCAGAGTACGGAAGCCAGCAGCATGAGCAATGACTCGAAAGGACACTTCATTTATACATGTAAGGTAGTTTTGCATATTTATAATATGTACATTAATAAGTGATCTGCCAATATGAAATTGAACCATTAATCATTTGAGAACTCCGGCTCTTTAAGACAAATGGTAAAAACTTCCCATATAAAATGAAGCAAAGATTTATTGGAGGTTATTAGCTCAGATTTAGCATTTCAGACTAAATGACTATAAAAGATATTTTAAATCTGCAAAAAGGAGTTTTACATGTGAGAGAAAATACTTTCAATGTTTTTAATGGTTTCACTTGGCGCAATAAAAATAAGCTCGTATTTTTTAAAAAAGATTAATGTACCGATAAATCCGCCCTCACTTTTGCTAAGATTTCTCATGAAATAAAGTTGATTCAATACAATATTATGACCTGCTAGAAAAAAAACCTGGCCTGAGTGCAATTAACAACCTGACCACTGGGTGGCCACACAGAGTTATACAGGATAGATCTCTTGTGACAGAGTATCACAAAATCATAAAATTTATGCTGATCATCTCACATCACACATCTTGGCATACACTAAACCAGAAAGAAAGGGTAGGGATGGACATACAGTATCTGTCTTTAAGATTCCCAAATTAATAAAAAGCCACAGTATTGATTAGCTGATACTAGTGGAAATTTCCAAGAGGGTCATAGAAAGAATTCACTGTGCTCCTTGACCAAACTAAGGTTCCCATAACTGTCCTAGATTTTATGAAATACTAGCCTCTGCCCGCAACTTCGTCTGCATATCGTTGGCGTCGATGATCTGCCTATATTCAGCAAATTGCTGCCATTGATGGTTTGCCTGTTCTGGCATTTTGTCAGCTGTCAAACTGTCCTGCTGCTGAGCTTCTTCCTCACACCTTGCCTGTGATTGTTCTGGCATCTCAGCATCTGGCTGTGATGCTATATAATCAGCGTGTTCTTGACGTTGATGATCCCCCTCAGCTCCGCTTGAGGAGAACTCTGTTGACTTCTGGCTACCTTCATAGCTCTCGTTGTATTAAAAATTTGCGACAAATTAGATTTTCTTTTTTCCGGCATGTTTAAAATTGGCAAACTGCCAATTTGGATTAAAGGGGTTTCCCATCCAGTGTGTCAGCACTGCCCCGAGCAGATCAGATAATATGCAAATGTATGAACTAAAAGGACTCAGGGTCAGCTTTGTCTTTACATAGAGAGATAACAGACTTGGCTTTATCAGCAATCTCCAAGTAACTAAGATAAGCTGCTGGCAAGAACAGTGTAATATAGTATGTGAACATAAATTCATAACAGTCAAGAAGCCGTGTCATTTACCGGGATAAAAAGTAGCCTATGTTTTAATCCAGATTACAATCTATGTGCCAAATTTCATTCAAATCGGTTCAGCCGTTTTTGCATGGAAGAGTAACAAACATTCAAACATCCAAATACACAAACTCACAAACACACAAACTTTCATATTTATAATATTAGTAGGATACTGTTCCAGTGCAATTCTGCAACATATTTTTAGAGGTTGGAATTCTATTTTTCTCATATTTGTCCTATTGATCTTATACTGTTAAAGAACAAAAGGGGTTGTATCACTTAGATATTTTACTAAATAAACCCAAATCCTGAAACATATTCAATGTTACTTAATTTGTATTATTTTTTTAAAGGATTTTTATTCTATTGTCTGAATATGATAATGAGGGAGCCATCCTGGCTGCTTCTCTACTTTAACAGCAATTCAGAGATTTGTTCTACAGCGGCCACATGTGCTATAGGAACCTGCAATCTGGAGGTGACTCATTGACTTCTATTGGAGCTCAGGGCATGTTCTGAAGGTCACTATGAAAGGGGTGGGTTACAGCTGAGTCTTTCATCTATTCTCAAACTTGCAATCTATGTTATCTGCAGCTAGTATTATAATACAGTACTGTGCAAAAGTCTAGGCAGGTAGGGGGAAAATAGTTACATAGTAGATGAGGTTGGATGAAGACCTCAGTCCATCAAGTCCAACCTATAACACTACAGTCCCCTACAGTGTTGATCCAGGGGAAAATTATATAATGCAATAATGAAAAAATAGCTATGGTATTAGTTTGTTTTTCCAATTAAGATTAAGTGAATGGATAAAAAGAGAAATCCAAACCCCATCAAGATTTGGTATGACCTTTGCCCTTTGGAGGAGGAGTTCTGGAAGTGATGATATGGCCCCCACAGATATAGCTCTAATCTCAACATTATCCAGTCTGTCTGAGTTTACAAGAAGAAACTGAAGGACAAGCCAACATCCACAGGAGATCTATACTTAGTTCTCCAAGATGGCGGCAGGAACAACCTCCCAGCCAAGATTCTTCAAAAATTGCCTACAAGTGTCTACAAGTGTACCTAGAAAAATTGATGGAAGCTAAAGCATTAAGGCTAAGTTCGTGCTACTGTTATTTAATGGCTGTTGCTCTCATCCATCACAGGGTGAGATCAAGAGACATTAATTGACATATAGAGATGGAGCTCCTTCCATTGTGTTTCTATCTACAAACTTTCTTCCATCGTAGTTTTTTACTTTTCCGATGGAAGAAAAAAAATCGAGGATGTAGGACTTTTTCCTCCATTACAAAACTAAACAAACTCGCTGGAAGAATGTATCTATTATATTGTGTATTATGTTGCATTGTGTGTATATTTGTATAATATTCTATATTAGAGTCAATGGGTATGGGCACAGATGGAGGAGGCTCTGTTTGTGTCCATTATTCTGCTACATTAGTGCCAGTAGTGTAGATATAGCCTAAGATTTTTCTTGTTCATTTGGTTAATTTTGTTACTTGATAAAAATGTTATTTTTGAAAACATTCTCACCAGGGTTCAGCCGATCTTGACTTTTCAGGATCGATTTTAAAATCTGATTTCCGATCATTTTTCATTCGAACCCAATCTCGATCCCAATTCCGATCCCAATGCAAGTCAATGGGATTTTTTTGTTAATCGGAGATCGGATTTTAAAAGCAATCCTATTCACTATACAGCATGGAATCTAACAATTGTTAGAATCCACGCTGTGTAGTGAATCACTAAGTAGCCAGAGGATTTTTTTTTAATCCTCTGGCTACTTAGTCCCCCCTGGTGTCCACTTACCTGTAGAGATGGCTGCTCCGGTGCCTGGGGTTCTTCTTCGCCTCGCTGCCACTCCACGCTGCTCTTCTCACCTCACTGCCCCCTGCCTCCCAGGTTAGGAGAGTGTGGGCGGGTTAGGAGAGTGTGGGTGGGTACTGAGAGGGGAGATGTCACGTCTCCCCGCCCTGTACCCGCCCACACTCTCCTAAGCCACAAGCCCCGCCTTCCTAGCTCTTTAAACACTGACCTGGGAGGCGGGGCAGTTAGGCGAGAAGACTGCAGCGTGGAGCAGCAGCGAGGCAAAGAAGAACACCGGAGCAGCCATCTCTGAACTTAAGTAGCTACTAGAGATATTACTTTAGTCTCCTATTATCTCCTATTAGAATGAATGATGGCAGTCGGCGCGTAGGGGGTTAAGGCTGTGTGTCGGCTGCTTCCATTCATTCCTATGGAACCGCAGCAGAGCCTTCACTCTGAGTATACACTATATACTCAGTGTGAAGGCTAAGCAAAGCATTGTGGGAAATACTACCGATTTCGATCCCACCTAAAAAGATCGTGTTCGGAATTCCAATCGCGATCGTGAAATTTTCTCGATCGCCGATCGGAATCCGATCTTTTCCGAACACGATCGCTCAACCCTAATTCTCACTTTTCAGTATTTTTTCCACAGCTGCCTACAATGTTTCCAATTTTTTTAGTAAATTTTCCCCCTCTCATGGACTCATGGTCACCATGTATGCATAGTCCTCCAGTGCCATGGAATATCATACTTCCCCTCTAGCCCTGACCACTGTAAGGACATACCATATTTTACATCCGTTTCGAAAACGTTCTATTTTACTTTGCAGCATTTTTTACTTATGGCAGATGTTATGTCGACCTTTTCTTTTCATTTCAGCTTTAAAATCTATTACAGGAATTCTAACCAACCTTCCCATTCAGATTTAAATGGATGGAAATATAAAAGACCTACTTGAAGATATAATTTGATTTATTTCTTTAAAAATGTAATATTTTAATCTAAATGGAAGGATATCGCTACCAACATTTTCTTTATGAAAAAGTAAAAGCAAAGTTGTTGAGTTTTAATGGGAAAATATCAAGTGCTTTCATCGCAATCTTTCTGAAGACTCCTCAAGATGTTTTTTAAGGTAAATGTCCCTGAAGTATAAAGATTATAATTGCCTAAAGCTACAATAGAAAATGACAGACATTAGATCTGCTCCTTTTTGACCACTTTACCGTAACTTTAGCTTAAAACTTCACCCTTGGTGACCAGGCAGAATCCATCGTATAGAAAATCGACTTCTTACCTTGTAGTTATTAAAATAAAATTTAGTAGAATATTCAGTCGACTGTAAAGTTCTTTTCCCAAAAGCCGCAAAAATTTCCAGTAAAAATGGATTCATGTAAAAGATATATATAGTAAAGTTACTCCAGTCCTCCGGTTCACAATAAAAGTTTCGCAAAAAATACATAATATATCGTTAAAATACCTTCTTAATCTGTCTGATGTGGTTCCTCCAATCCCAAGGCTTTGAGAACTTGGGAAGAGTTTCAGGTTACCAAAGTAGAGCGAGAGAAATTTATTAACCCATTGATCCAGATTTCTAACAAAGGTGGCCGTAAAGGTCCAACATCTTTGATTGTCAAGGTGGCGATATGAAGAGGAAAGTAAAGTGGACTTGGGATTTCTCGGCACAACAAATTTGCCAAATTTCACTGGCGTTATACCTAAAATTCAGGTGCATTTTGCAGCAGTCAGGGGCTTTATTAAGACTGGCGTACAACGTGTCGGTGTTAATACATTCCACCCAGGGTGCATATAGTTTTCTTATAGGTTGGTTGATATTTTAAAGAGATAAAAGGAGTCTGGGAATCGAAGAAAACACAAAAGAGATATTAAAAAAGAAAACCAAAAATGTTAAGTATGCCTTATGCTTCCATTGTGAAACTTTTGCTTATTATGAAGAGTTACATTTAGACCCATGCAATTGTTACTATAATACATGGCAATGCAGAAGCGTTACTATGTATTACAGTATGCAAAGTAATAGTAAAAGCATCAATATTAAACTTCACCACTGGTAATATGTTACAAAGAGGCATGTGAGGATGATATAGGGGCCTTCAGTAGACCACTCTCTCACCATGGCAATGCGTTAGTACTCCACAAACACATCATGAGTGTGCTGATGGGGGTGACAATCACAAACAGACCCCTTCATTATTGATGGTGGTATCTTAAGCAGTGGAACAGCCATGAGCAGTGTTTTCACACTTCATGACTTTTTTGTGCTATTTTGGTTAATAGGAGAGCAAACCAGTTCCAGTACTATGTTGTCCTTGCATAGGGCAGGAGATTGTGATGGCAGATCCAGCTTCAGTTTGTTCTTGTGGTTGAGACTTATTTAGACATTGGAAGCTGTTTTTCTTACACCAAAGATTCCAGAGATTGAGGAAGGGGTGCCCAGAGTGGGGGTCCAGGGCCCAGGGATGCGCGGGAAGGGGGAGCACAGGGCGCACGCAGAATGGAGCCCGGGGGAGAGTGATGAAGAGGGGGGTTTGAGGGCACGGTGGGGGGGGGGAAGCGGCATGGGGGAATGGGCACGGGGGCCGCGGACGCAGATGGGGGAAGAGGCAGAGGCCAGGGAGGCCTGCGGCATGGGGGGCTTAGGGGCAGTGGCACAAGAGAGAAGGGGGGCGGGGGCGAGCGGTAGGTAGGGTGACCAAGTAAGCAAGCGGGAGGGGTAAGGGGGGCGGGGGTGCTCAGGGGGATGGCAAGGGGGCACACACCGCAGATCATACACGCCAGCACTTGGCTAACTATACGCGGCTCAGCACCAACACCAACCTGCAGATGAAGTTGCGGGCAGATGCTAATATATATATATATATATATATATATATATATATATATAAACAATCAGGTCTGTCAGCAACTTGTATGGATGGAAAATGTTCTTTTATTGGAGAAAGCGGTACACCACGTATAGGTCCACTATATATATATATATATATATATATATATATATGTATATAAAATTATCAGTACAGAATGGCAGATCTAATCCAGACATAATAGGGACGCTCACTTTAACGTTGTGAAATAATAGCTCCATTTTTGCTGCATCAGTCTGTACAACCTTCCAATATTACATTTACTTTTGGCAGGCGAATATTTCATATTTTGCTTTTTTAAACTAATAATTTTGGGTTTTTCTACTGCTTTTAGTCAAATGGCTTCTGTAGTGCAAATAGTGCACACTCTACAGGATAATAGGCAAAGCTCCATTGTAAACACTCAGCAAATTTTCGCAAGAAAATAGCACACATTTAATAATTTGCTAACTGAAAACAGTCATTATTCCCTTGAAGAAAGTGTCAGCAAATTGAAGACTTTTGGGCAATCTTGCATAAAAGGAAGAAGTGATAATCACTTTAGAGAACATGCCCGTGCTTTGGAAAAGGTGAAATTTCCAAATGAGAATTGTCTTAAAACGCTGCTTTGTGCTTGGAGGAGTTTCGCTTCACATTCACCGTGCGGCGAGTAACACGGCCGGGATGATTGATATCAGTTTTTGGGGCGTTTTTCATATACTCTGGAGACACTAATATGGCCATTGAGGGCAGCAAAATTTCATTTCTGCCTATGGGGAATCCTTGTATGGAGTGTAAACTTGCAATTTTAAATTTTAGAAAATAAGTTATATGTGGCATCTGGGAGGTTATGGAGACCATATTGTTAATAGATGCGCAGCGATAACACTTTCCAGTCATACGTTACTTACAGTATAATTGCCAATGCTTTAGATGCTGTAAATCAAGCTGTTAAGTGCTGTCAAGATGCCGGGATCGGGAGTACTGGGGATATTGGTTACAATACAGTCTTAGGATCAGATTAAGAATAATTAGGATTTTCAATTAAAATAAATCTTCAGCTTTCAGCACCATATGCTGTTATTTCTAATATCTTCTAAAATATCTTTTTATTTCTCCCTCCCATATGACTACAGTTGCTGATTGACAGCTTTCTCCCAATACTCTGAATTCACCGTACATTCAGGATCGGCAAAGATTGGATCCCAATCGAGCAAATTTCATGATCGGGATTGGCTGGAAAATGATCGGAAATTGGATTTTGAAACCTCAAGATCATCTCAACCCTGCTGTATATATGATATACAATTAGGGTTGAGCGATTGGGATCGGGAAAGATCGGATCCCGATCGGCGATCGAGCAAAATTTCCCGGTCGCAATCAGCTGGAAAATGATCGGAAATCGGATTTTAAAGTCGATCCTGAAATCTCAAGATCGGCTCAAACCTAATATTCAGTGATTTTCTAAAAAGAACTTTCAGGTAAAGACACAAGTCTATGAAGACCAAACTTTCTACCTGTAACTCCAAATATGGTGAATGGAATAAATCCCTGGATCAAGATCCAATCCCAAAATGATGGTTCCCTTAACCTGAGATATGTTTGCCTTCAAGATAGGTTTCCAGTCCCCTCTTGAACTTGTACAAGGTATTGGCCATCACCACATCCATAGAAGCCCCCACTGTGTCCTCCAGATATAGAGGATGGCCACTTGTCATAGTCACAGGCTTAGGTGTAGAGAGATCATTGGAAAGAACTTTATATATTGTTATTAGATCCTCTCTAACCTGAACAATGCAAAGTTTCATAACAGTCTCTGTACTCTACCGCCATCTCCTTAAAGGGATCGGCCACTGTCAGACCAATTATGAGCCTATAGTGGATACAATTCTGATCATGGTCATGTGATGGACACACAGGTGCACGGCTCATTATAAGTCAAAGCACAGTAATAGGACATCTGTGTATATATATATATATATATATATATATATATATATATATATACCTGTGTGTTCATCACATGAACCATGGACTGTCTATCACATGACTATGGACCGTAGATCACATGACCATGGTCGGAATTTCATCCACTTCAAGTAAAAAAATGAATGACAGAAAGCAGATATCTAGAAAACTGTGAGAAATTGATATGGAATGTATATTGCAAAATTGTATATCTTTTTATTATACAAACAGTAACATTTGCCTCTCAATATTGTTCTGAAAGAGGACAACCCATTTAATTTCCTTGGTTGCTATATTCTGCACCTGTTCCAGTTCAGGAACAGAATGTGCAGAGAATTCCATACGTGGTTCAACTAAGTCTTTGTAATTATTCTCCTATTGCAAATTAGATCTCATTCAAAAAAACAAATTTGTATCTCTAGCACCACCTCTTGGAAGGTAGCAATCCCATAAGTCAATGTCCGATCCTTCAAACAGATCTTGGAAATTGTCTTGGATGTAAGATGACACAATCAAGTGTCCAGTCTGAGTGTGTTCTGCTATCTATGGATTAGGCCCTAGAAAATATCATAACAGAGCATTGAAATACACTTGGCCTACACACTCGCCTGTGTGCATGAAGCCTAAGCCAAACTTATGATCATACTAGATATATTGACACTTATTGACATGTAGATGTCTCATGATGATTGCTCTTGGTTTGGCCGAACGAGAGGACCCTGATCGCTACAGATAAGATTGCTACCGTCCAACAGGTGGCACTAGAGCCACAACTCTGCTAATTTGCATACCTTTTACCCAGAAGCCCCTTGCATGAGCTAATCCTATCATGTATTTCATACATTCTATTTGTTACTTTTTCTGACCCATAGAAAAAAAAAAGTAACATTGCGAGGAGGCCAATGATTGTGGATTTCCATGCAAATCCTAGTTACAAGTCTATCTTCTTGCCATAGGCAAAGTGTTACTGCTTCACATCACGATAAGACAAACAGAACCGGCAAACCTTGGCACCATTTCTGCATAAAGTCTTGTCTTTATCGGTTTAGTTATACATAAAGTAAAGTTATTGAGTGATCAATCATTCAGCGCAGAAAAAAGATATATATATATATATATATACAGATGCTATAAAACCTCCATTTTATCACTACATAAAAGTCTATAATCCATTATCATAAAATCTTTTATTTCATTTTCATGCATTTACTTCTAAATTAATTTAGATCACATATCATAATCTTTGTAACTGTCCTGATTTTTTAGCCCTGTTTTACTTAACTTTTTTATTCCTATTAACCCTTTCCCGTCTCAGCCGTTTTTTATTTTTGCTTTGCTCTTTTCAATCTGAAAACCAAAATGTTTTTTTTTTTTACTTTTCTGTCCTAGGAGGACTTATTTTTTTGTAGGGTATATTGCGGTTTATAATGGTGCAATATAAAAGGGGTTTTTAATTGATGACCCATACTTAAGTAGTTAATTAATTTGAGATCCACGGGTGTCCGAAACTGTGGATCGGCTGTTTAAAGCAGTCTTGAGGTCCAAGTAGATCATGTGGTGTCATGTTCATCGGTGACATGGCCTTACCACAGCTCAGTCCCTTTCAAATAAATGAGTTGAGCTGTGATACAAAGCACAGGTGCTGTACACAGAGGCAAAATCTGTAATATGGCCCCCATTTAACATTTGCTATCTATACTACTGGTATCTTCCTATATTGCAGAGAAGCCTATGGGCTCCAGGACCCAATAGTGATGGCTACCTCTGGACTCCCTATAGATAGTTCCCTGGCTGTAGACATATACACTGCAATGAAGAAGCCAAAGTGCTCACCCAAATGTTGCTGCCTCATCAATCTGCTGATCAGCCTTGGGTCCTGGTGTCAGACCACTGCTCCTTATCTCCTGATCTTTAATTGATAATCTATCCAAGTGATAGGTCATCAACTGTTGAGCCTGGAAAATACCTTTAATGTCCTGTACAATGTACTTGCAACCCAAAGAGAAAATCGGAATGAGACTCAAATTACAATTTACCCTTTAAGCCTTTATCAACTACTCTATGGCTAGGAGATAAAGTGGCCAACCCCTTTAAACCAGATATCTAAGAAGACTAATACTGCATAAGAGAACAGCTCCAAAGTCAGAGGCTGGTGGTAGTAAACTCATCCAAGGGGACAATGGGAGATATTTCTATAAATAAAGCTTATAGGGTTTTCCCATCAATGATACTTATCTATTATCCACAGGATAGAGAATAGATGTTGCACCGCTGGTGGTCCAACTGCAATGAGAAGAACAGGGGAGTGAAAGTCACCAATACCTCGTCCATGTGAATGAAGCACCGTGCAGGTGTTACTGGTGTCCCATCCACTGATATGGGGCCACTGGGGCTACAAGAGATTACAGTCCTGGCAGCCTCATAGCAGTGAATTGGGCACCATTCATGCAAGCACACTGATGCTTAATTCACATGGAGGAGGAATGGGAAATTCAAGTCCCTTGTTCTCTTCATTGCTGGTGGACCCGTTCCATTGGATGGGGATTAAGTGTCTTCAATGGGACAACCGTTTTAAAGGAGTTGTCTAATTTTTGCATGAATCCACTGTACTCTGCACGGGAACTGTGAAACAAGTATGCGGCGCCACCACTGGTAATATGAAGCATTACACAAGTTCAATTGAAATGAGCAGACTGCTCAGACTCAGAGATGTGCCAGACTATTTTTCTAACATGGAGAACCTGATTACGACAGATTTTCTAACCTCTTATAAGACTCTTCATACGTGACCTCTGATATCTTTTTGAGGCTGACATTTTATCTATGATTAACTTTCCTCTCGGAAGAGATTAATAAAGTCCTTGTGCACACTACATGCTCTTCCATGCAGCTGTTTATTCAGATAAGTGATACGCTGGATCGGAACGTGACACAGTCTATGGGATGTTCCCATCTCCGGGGCAAGCTTCTTTCATCTACCTTTTGTTTCAGTCATGAACGTTATTGCTTCCTTTTGATCAGGGAGATGTTGCTAAATAAATCAGAAAGCGTGAAATGTTTCAATAAAAAAAACCGCTTCTATCGCATGACATTAAAATATGCAAATGATTAACCTCCGGGCAGTAAGAGAAGAGGGGGACACCGCTGACTGCACAGCCTGTCAATCAACTTTATAATTGGCATAATGCAGAGGGGGTCGTCTTAAAGAGGTTGCAGTGTTCAGATGAGTGCTGTGACCCCTTCACTGCTACCAGGCACAATTCACTTGAATGGGACCAAATAGACCAAATAACACGATGTCACTAGACTGTGAAGCAGAAGCATCACTCACCAGCATGTCGCTGAGACTTGAAACAGTAGATCAGCGAGGGTGCCAGGCGTCAGATCACCATCAGTCTGATATGATGAAGCTATCCTAAGGAGAGGCCATCCAAGTTCCAACGAAACCCTTATTCAAAGAAGGACAACTGTAAGACAAACTCATACACTGTGCAAGTGCAATATGATGCATGCTCTCTTGATGTTCTTTAGAGGGAGTCTGTCAGCAGGACCCGACATATCAAACCAGCGCTGCAGATCGATAAGAGAGATTCATCAGAATTAAACAGTGTTTTCTTCTTGTGAACCGATGGCTTTGTTGCTGAAATATTACCATCTTTGTCAATATGAAATTGAGCTGTTTGGAGCAACGAGGACATTGATGTTTATTACCTTGGGGATGCGGTAATGTAATCTTTAAGAAGCACTGCTGCAAACAGCTGATCCGCAGGGGTCCCAAGTGTTGGATCCCCGTTGATTTGCAATTGATAACTTATCCAAAGATAGGGTATTAAGTTATAAAGCCCTGAAATCCCTTTAAAGGGATCCAGTCATTGGAATCCCATTTTTTCTCCCTAACATATAGGAATAGCCTTAAGAAAGGCTATGCTTCTCCTAACTTTAGACGTCTTCTCCGCCCTGCCATTCAGTAGAAATCTCGTTTTTCTTCTGTATGAGGCCACTGTGGAAATCGCTGCCCAATACGGGTCCAGCTGTCACCAAACAAGAGGAAGATGAGACTCCACAGACTGTTATACCCCAAACCACCCGCCCCATTCCACCCCACCTCCCCATATAGCGGTCACCAACTAAGAGGAAGTTGAGACTCCATGGACTGTTATACCCCATATCAGCCACCCCCAACACCCCCCATACTCTCCCCCTCAACTCCAACTCCCCCCCCCCAATTTACTAGCTTTGGCAATGCCAAATATCCATTCAGACGTGCAAATAAAGCCTATTTGATTTGATGAGTTCTCTCGCAGCACTGGGGGCAGTCCCAAGCGCTCAAACAGCACAAGGGACGTCCCCAATGCTGCGAGAGAAATCTCCAGCAACGCTTCTAGGTATGTGCAGACGGTCCTTCCATTGGGCCATGGGTAGAGCCGACTACGCATGCCCGTGGCCGCTTACATAAGCTTACTTGAAACCCAGGATGGAAGTAGACGTGGAGAGAGGCGTTCCAGATGAAGATAGAGGCGTCGCTGGATATTTCTCTCGCAGCATTGGTGATTCCTCCAGTGCTGTTTGAGCGATGGGAACGCCTCAAGTGCTGGAAGAGAACTCATTAGTATACAAAAGAAAGCCGGGATTTCTACCGAAAGGCGGTGCGGAGAAGACATCTAAAGGTAGGAGAAGAATAGCCTTTCTTAAGGCTATTAACACGTTTTAGGGGGAAAAAAATGGGATTCCAATGATTGGATTCCTTTGTATGAGAGACTGGCACAAGATATTATAAATGGTTTAAGAAAGCGATAAAATCAAGTTGATTTTTTTTTTAAAAACTTCTCAAACTTTTAAGTAAAGCCATGGATTTGTTAGTGATATAGTTGGAACTACACATGGCATGTTGATGTATTTATAAGTACAGCTGGGTAAAGGATAACCATCATGAATTCATCATCCAGTGTCACGCCAAATGATTGTTTTCGAGCAATTATGCCAGACTGGTAATGTGATTGAAATGAGACATCCAATGCTTAATTCAGTCGATAGAAACACTGGCATACTAATCTAGACGGGATCTAAAGACCTTTGCGTGGCAGTGCAAACATCACAAGCTTGTCATAAGGCTTCAGAAAGGTTATGTCAGCCAAAAATCACATCAAGCTGAAATTTTTTCTAAAAAAAAAAGTCATTAAAATATTAATTTCAAAATGTTACAGGCTATTTTAAAAATATAACCTTTTCGGAAATGTCATTTGGATACAGGTGATTTTGGGTTGTGTTTTTTTCGCAGGTAAATGCTCTCAATTTGCACAGAAAATATTCTCAAGAATTGAAGGCAGCCTGGCCAGTTTGATCTCTTGAAAGTGTTGGCAGGGCAATATAGGTGAAGGGAAGAGTAGTATAAATATAACTACATGCAAGATCATCTTTCTTATGTAAACGAGAAATCCAAATTTTACCGCACCAGGATTGTGAGTTCCCAGTAAGTGTTCTGTTCATATGCGGTGAAGGCACTGAATGCGTGCCAGACCATCTCATCTGCTCCAAGTGACAACTCTAAGCAGTGGCGTAACCACCACCATAGCAGCGGAGGCAGCTGCCACAGGGCCCGGGACATTAGGGGCCCGGTGACAGCAGCTACCGCTGCTATCATTATACTCGGGGGTCTCAGACCCCCAAGTATAATGATTGGCGGACCGAGAAAGGTAAGGGAACGTAAAAAATACTGTTACTTACCTCTCCACAATCCTGCCAGGCCTCCTTCCTGACGTCCTTTCTGACGTCTCTGATGTCACATGACCCGGGACGCAGGCCGGGTCATGTGATGTCCACAATGAAGATATAACAAAAGAACCGCTCCGCTCAAAAGAACAGCGTAGGAGCCGGGGGACAGGTCAGTAACAGTGTTTTTTTATGTTTTTATTCACCCAGGTCTCTGATTATTATACTCTGGGGTCTGAAAAGACCCCAGAGTATAATAATTGTTTATGGGTGTCCACTATGGGGGATAATACTGTGTGCAGGGGCCACTATGGGGTACAATACTGTGTGTAGGGGCCACTATTGGGGTACAATACTGTGTGCAGGGGCCACTATTGAGGTACAATACTGTGTGCAGGGGCCACTATTGGGGTACAATACTGTGTGCAGGGGCCACTATTGGGGCATAATACTGTGTGCAGGGGCCACTATGGGGCATAATAGAATGCACAGGAATGCATAGGAGGGGGTCGGTCGAGGTCTTCGGCGTCGGTGTCGGTCGGGGGCCATGTCAAAAGTTCACCACGGGGCTCCGCCATTCCTAGTTACGCCACTGACTCTAAGGCCTCATGCACATGTCCAAGTGTGCAACCCAAGTGGGTGTTTTTTTAACAGGAGGCACTTAGATCACACTCAGATGACATCCGAGTGCCTTGTGTGACTCATTCATTTTTTTTTTAGGGGGTTCCAACCTGTTCCATTCGGTTATAACAGAGCAGAAGAGCTCTATAATTATTGTATCCCAATGGGGCATGTGCATTGAGCCTACATGTCTTCTATCTGGATGCTAAAACCGTCACTTAGAGCACTGGGGAGAGTCCCGTTCAGTGCAGAAAGTTTCGGGCACTGCAAATAAAGAGAACATTCCCAGATCAATTGGGATCCTGGCACGAAAACATTAAAACTTGAATCCAAACACTTGATAAATCTTTCAAACTACTTGTGACTAGAGATGAGCGAGTAGTACTACGGTATTCAAAATACTCGTACTCGATCGAGTACCACTCACTGTTTGGATGTAAAAGTTCGATGCAGAACCAGCATTGATTGGCCGAATGCTATACAGTCGGCCAATCAACGCTGGTTCTTCTCCTACCTTTAGAAGTCTTCTCCGTGCAGCGTCCCCGCGGCGTCTTCCGGCTCTGAATTCACTCTGCCAGGCATCGGACCTGGGCAGAGCTTGTAGTGCCCAGGCCCGATGCCTGGCAGCGTGAATTCAGAGCCAGAAGACGCCGCGGGGACGCTGCACAGAGAAGACTGCTCGGAGGATCCAGCCCGACCCTCACTCGTGGACTTGGTAAGTATAATTTGATCGAACGTTGCCTACCCCTGAAACGAGCATTTTCCCCCCATAGACTATAATAGGGTTCGATATTTGATTCAAGTAGTCGAATATTGAGGGGCTACTCGAAACAAATATCGAACCTCGAACATTTTACTGTTTGCTCATCTCTACTTGTGACTTCTCCTTTGGAATAAGCCATAGTAATAAGGTCAGTAGTTTTCTAAAGAACTCAAGTATAAGTAGAATAGGCTATGACTTAAGGCTAGGTTCACACCTGCGCCTGCATTCCATTTGAGGATTCTTTCCTGGAATCCGTTTGACAAATGCGGAGAGAAAAGTCCAAAAATCAGGCGGAAATCCTTGCAATCTCCATTATAGTCTATGGGGTCCACAGGTTTCCACAGGTAACTGCTTTTTAAGCAGATTGAGTTTCTGTTTTACGGGTCTCCAAGTGGACCTGAAGAATGGAAACCCGACCGCAGGTGTGAACGTAGTGTAAGTTAGTTAACTTGCATAAGTTGCAGAAAATTTTCCCCTAAAATACCTAAAAAAGTTCATGACAAGTTAACATATGCTGCATCTTTAGTTGTGTACATCAACCCTACATCTTTCCATATATTAGTTTGGATCATTGGCTGGGGCATTCTATGGTCTTAGATGGCCACAAAAATTTTCAGTGGATTCCTTTCGCAAATTGCGTAGGCAGTTTTAGCGTAGAGCAAAAATAATATACTTTGTAGTACATTTTATCAGAGAAAATCGGACTTTCAGCATTACTGATGTGATCAAGTTGTGCGGTAGATGCTGCCGATAGAAGTCTATGGAGAGAGGAAGGTCAGAGGAGGAGCTACAGAAAGATAGTTTTACAGAATAGCCCCAGAGCTAGCTTTACAGCTACACTGTTCAGTACTGCTGTACAATGTTCTTCATGCTGCTCCTGCTTCTGAGGATGTGCTACAAAGAGATGGAGAGTATGAATTAGGCTAGAATTGTAGAACATATCAAGATTTAATATTATATAGATATGTAGCAGCCCAGTGATGTAACTAAAGTCTTGTGGGCCCTGGTGCAATCTTTTGTCTGGTGCCCCCTACCTCATCCCTACAGCGATTTCTTAATAGTGATGGTTACAGGTGCTAAGTAGTTTAATCCACCTTAGTGTGGTTAGGGGTAATCTGTGGGTCTCCTTGGCTTATGGGCCAGATGGAAGCTGCAATCTCAATACTGCTGCCAGTGCTTATGGGCTCTTCAAGGCTTCTGGGCCCCAGTGCAACTGCCTCCTCTGCAACCCCTCAAGTTACACCCTTGTAGCAGCCACTATGCGCTAAGCCATTAAGGTAGAGGCTCTACAGCACTTAGTATGTGGCACATTATCTTAATAGGATACACTCATTGATTTGGTGGCCGCTATATCGGCATATGACTGTATGTCCTGGGTGTATTTTCTAACTAGTGGACACCAAATTATAGAAATGTCACTGTATACATAAACTAAAAATTGACCATTTTCTTGATTTCCTTTAAAAGCTTCTTTTTGCCTTCTTCCATCCTTTAGTCATATGCTAACCAGTCTATTTTTGCAGGAGTACCAGATGTTAATGTGGATTTATCTCTAGTTTTAATGAGTGTGAATAGCAGCAGGCAGCTTAACCTCTTATAAAGACACATGTGCAGGAAAAGATATCTCCAAAATTAGCCAAATGTAGCTTTAGAGAAAACACAATGTGACGCTGCATTTTCTATGTTAGAAAAAGAAAGGCAGGCGTACTCTTATGAAATTGGAACTTAAAGGCAGACTTTCAAGTCCAAAATGCCTCCGAAACCGATAATAGTGCCATGTAGGGACCTTTAGTAAGAGCAGAAACAAGGTGATTTGCATAGCCATAAAAAGATGGTTCTCTGCATTGCCTTAGCATGTGGCCTTAAAGATGATTCTCAGCTTCTAGTAAAGGTTCTGACATACCACTATCTTGGGTAATATTTTGGACCCGATAGACTCACTTTACATAGTTTTAAAAGTGTCATAAAATTGACAGGAGGGTCAATCAAGCTTACGTGAAGATTCACATGAATAATCTGAATCATCATGTGTTATTATAATGAATACACTATTATATGCCTACAATTTTTCCCTTTTACAAAATCAATATCTAATCAAGGCTCAAGACTGAGAGGAGACTGCCTGCTATGTACAGCCCCATATAATCCCAATTCCAAAAAAGTTGGCACTCTATGTAAATTGTAAAGAAAACAACAATGCAATGACTTGTAAATATATTACAGTAGAACATGGAACACATATCAGAAGGTGAAAGTTACACAATAGAACGTAGATCACATCAGAAGGTGAAAGTTACACAAAAGGACATAGCACACATATCAGAAGGCAAAAGTTACATAATAGAACATAGATCATATATCAGAAGGCAAAAGTTACATAATAGAACATAGATCACATATCAGAAGGTGAAAGTTACACAATAGACCATAGATCACATATCAGAAGGTGAAAGTTACACCATAGAACATAGATCACATATCAGAAGGTGAAAGTTACACCATAGAACATAGATCACATATCAGAAGGTGAAAGTTACACCATAGAATATAGATCACATATCAGAAGGTGAAAGTTACACATTAGAACATAGATCACATATCAGAAGGTGAAAGTTACACAATAGAGCATACATCACATTCTTTACATTTTACACACCTATTAGTATGTTTTTTGTTTTTTTTTCTAATGTAGATTTTGACCCCCCCATAGAGCTTGCAATCTACATTATTCCCTATCAGTATGTCTTTGGAGTATGGGATGGAAATCCACGCAAACACCGGGAAAACCTACAAACTCCTTGCAGATGTTTTTTTTTGCCCATGGCAGGATTCGATCCAAGGACTCCAGCGCTGCAAGGCTGCAGTGCTAACCACTGAGCCACCATGTGGCCCCTACAGCTATTAATATCTCTCCGTGCTGAATCATCGAGGACAGGTCCAGGTTGGTGGCGCCCTCTATAATATCTATATACCTTTATTGTGTTTAGGGAAATAAATTTATCATTAAACAACTTCATTACGATATTTCAACCTGCCAGAACCCTTGGCAAGCTGCAATTTATATAGTAACTTCTGTATGATGACTATGATGACACATAGATACATATTGGATAGCCATCTCATGACAGAGTATCGTGTTTTTGAGAAGCTGGTCTTCTCATGCCGTACATCTCAGGATATGTAATTCCAATACGAAAGGCAATGATGAACACATCTGTATTTTGCACAGTTAGGTTATATAAAGGCATGGACTAGCATTGTAGTTGTTGCTTGAAAATCCTAAGAAATGTTTTTGATATTGAGATGTCGAGAAGTGATAAGAGTGCCCATATCCAGGTTTAATGAGGGATCTACATCTTGTTACTTGGAATTATTTAACCTCATTTATTTTGTTCTTTATTTCATTGCTTTCAGGATAGGATTAACCTATAAACCTTTTAGGGAACTCAGACATGGTAACCCAGGCATTACCAAAAACCCAGACACCATCATCATAGGTTTCTCTCATTCCTTCTTACCTACATTGTTCTCATTTCAGATCTAACAAACCACACATTCAGGACCTTTGAGCATTTTGTATCTCATATCCGACATATCACCTTACAATCCCTGGAATATCCCATTTACACAGTCTTACAATATGCATTTCTTGTGCATTTTGCAACGTTAATTTTTAATTAATCCTGCGAGGTTGCTGGCTAAGACTTCGGCTTGTGTTTAGCACAAACGGTATAATTAAACCTGCTTCTTATAATGCGCTATAAAGAGAATAGTAATTTCATTCCTTACACCTTAAACATTTAATATACAAACATTTCAGTTAATTTAATACCGTAAAGTGTCTCGTGGAGCCATTAAATTGTAATTCTTACAGTAGATAAAAATGTGGAGTATTAAGAACATCTTTGGGTATGTACATAATCGTCTTTATCTGTCCTTATTTATTACTGTCTATCATACTCTGGACTTCTCTTATATACATTCTCATGAATTTCCTTGCAGATCAACCACCATCTTGAATTTTAGATTTCGGCGTATCTCTTTTCCTTTGTGCTATTCACAATCCAATGGCGCCCCAGTACAGCATGACATGAGCAGATGGGGCCTGCACCATCTTCTCCGGAGGAGGAGTAAGCACTAGAGATGAGCGAGTAGTACTTCGATCGAATACTACGGTATTTGAAATACTCGTACTCGATCGAGTACCACTCGCTGTTCGAATGTAAAAGTTCGATCCAGAACCAGCATTGATTGGCCGAATGCTATACAGTCGGCCAATCAACGCTGGTTCTTCTCCTACCTTTAGAAGTCTTCTCCGTGCAGCTTCTCCGCGGCATCTTCCAGCTCTTCATTCATTCTGCCAGGCATCGGGCCTGGGCAGAGCCGACTGCGCATGTCCGCTTTTAGTGTGGGCATGCGCAGTCGGCTCTGCCCAGGCCTGATGCCTGGCAGAGTGAATTCAAGGCTGGAAGATGACGCGGGAAAGCTGCACGGAGAAGACTTCTGAGAGGATCCAGCCTGACCCTCACTCGTGGGCTTGGTAAATATAATTTGACCGAACGTTGCCTCCCCCTGAAACGAGCATTTTTCCCCCATAGAGTATAATAGGGTTTGATATTCAATTCGAGTAGTCGAATATTGAGGGGCTACTCGAAATGAATATCGAACCTAGAACATTTTACTGTTCGCTCATCTCTAGTCCCTATGTGTAAAGTGCCATAATAAGGAATGGTCTAATATATCAATAAAGGCAAACACAATTCTTGGTGATCTTTGTCGAATGTCTTTCTTACATTTAGAGTCAGAAGCGGAGAAGGCAAATAAAATCTTTCCGCAACTTCAGTTAGATTAACAAAGAATAATGTACCGTCATAGACGTGTCTACACCCGGCAAAACCGACCTGATTGTGATGAATTGAAGTCATTGTTGGGAACCCGAGCAGCACGGTGTCTCAGTGGTTAGCATTGTTGCCTTACACTACAGCGGTCCTTAGTGTGAATCCAGCTCCGAACAATATCGCTATGAAGTTTCTATATTCTTATGATTTAGGATGGATTCCTCAGGGTTTTCCAGTTTTTTTTCCCTATATTACTGATAGGTTTCTTAACTTTCTACGACATTGCACCAAGTAGGTATGTGCCTTGAAGGAAATTAGATACTGAGCCCCATTGGGGAATGGTGAGCTTGTTGGGCTACATGTTCTGCTGCCGGATGTAACCTGCCGAACCCTTATAGTCTTCATCATATTATTCATATAGGAACATCCATGGGACTAGAGATAAGTGAACAAGTTCATAATGACTTGGGTTTGTTACAAATTTTCCAAAAATCTAGCCCAAGATTTTTGGGGTTTGATATTTATCACAGTGGCTGATGGTGGATGATAAATCTGGTGCATTGGTAGACTGTTTAATCTTGGGTTATACCATTTGTTTGCGGAATTTTGGCACAATTCTAGCACTCATTGATACATCTTAAGTCGGAACCACGTGGCATTGTCAAGGTGACGAAGGTCAACAGACTTGGGGCACAGCATGTGCACAAATTAAGCCAGAATTCTGGAGTCTTTAGATAAGTAAATTTGCCATAATATATATATATATATATATATTTTATAGCCAGACTTTTTATTTGCTCTTCTGTTGTATTAGGTCCGGTTCACATCGGCATCCAAGTTTCAGTTCAGGGACCCCCGAATGGAAACCTATACACATTGAAAAGCTGTTACTTTCAGGAAACCTATGGACCCCATAGACTATAATGGGGTCTGTGTGGGTTCTTCGGTTTTTGCATGAAACATGCGGAGAATGGGGTTGAGCCGATCTTGAGATTTCAGGATCGATTTTAAAATCCAATTTCCAATCATTGTCCAACTGATCCCTATCACTGTCATGAAATTTGCTCGATCGCCGATCGGAATCTGATCTTTTCCGATCCTGATCGCTCAACCCTAGTCAATGCTTCTCTATTGGAAAAGTCAATTTTAGGGTTGAGTCGATCTTGAGATTCAAAATCCGATTTCCGATCCCGATCGCTCAACCCTAGCGGAGAGAAAAGTTCTAGCATGTTTTGTGTGGGAACCACATGTAACCCATTACGTGGTGTTTCCCAGATAACCACTTTTTAATGAGTATAGGTTGCCATTTAGGGGGTCCCCAAGCGGAAAGCTGAATGGAAACCCAAACGCAGATGTGAATAGGGATTTAAAGCCATGGGGACATAGCAGTTTGGAGCAATGGAGCCGCTCTTGGTGCTCCAAACTGCTCAATGGCACATTGTGAAATAAATGAATATGTCATCAATGGAGGCAAAAAATGTTCACGGGGATAATGGAGTTACATTCAGGAGAGCCTGACCTATCTGTTCTGCTTCACACTCCCATTAATATTTGGAAGGTACAGGTCTATTTCCTTGGATGTAAATGTTGCATGAGGTTCTGTAGTCTACATTACATGAAATCTATTCCTAGTACATCCAGTGGTCAGTGCAATATTTTAATATCTTCTAAATGTATTCATACTAGTGGATGACAGCGAGGCATTGGCAGCTAGGGACTAGATATGAATATATACTGTATATTAGAAATAGTATAATGGCAGCGCTACAGATATATGGTTATTACTGCTGGGAATTTAGCGAGAGGAATGAATAGGCCTTTACCATAGTGTCAAACTTATTCAGTGAGCAAATTCAGTGTTCAATTGCATCAAAGTGCAGAGGGAGGAAGATTATGAGACATCTCGATGATTAGCGACGGGATGTGTGATGTGTCCGCAGAGATTTATGTGTTAGTCATGGCGTCCAGACAGGTTCTTCTCTATAAGGTCTAATCAATCATTTTATTAAAACGCTGACACACCAAAGAAGCAAACCTCGCCGATCCCGCTGAGAGGAACATAACAGCATTGGAAGCGAAGGGAAATGGCCGGAGTGGTAAACAACAATAAATTTCTGGAAAAATCACATGTGAAACGGCTTTATGTGTCTGCTGATAATCCGAAACGGGCAGATCCTTGAGAGACGGAGTGGCAGTAAAGAACTGTTAACCCTTTCTACGATATAGATCTATGAATTCAATGAATTATGGCTCACTCAAAAAATTGTCATAAAAACACTAGAAAAACTATAGAATGCATCTGTTTCCTAAGCCCAGAGAAGTGACTTTGTTTTCTGTCATGTCTCAGTTATAACATATATTAGGTCTCATGTAATAGAGCAGGTGATTGTTAACAAAAAATGTAATGTACTTTAATTAAATACATTGTTGTTTTCTGCCTAAAAAAATTCTTTAAAGTTTCTGCCACTAGATGTCTCCTTACTAATTTGCAGTTCACTCCCTGTTACTAGGGAAGCCCTGACCATAGATACATTACAAAAAGCAAGATGTCTTCACAGTGAGTGAAGGAAAGGAAAGGCTGGTCTCTTCCAACAGTGAATGAAGAGAGAAGGGGCTTATTTGCCTCACAGCCTCTGCACGCAAATCTGCAAACAGCTTTCTCTGTGCACTGGGCTAAATATTCTGCACATCTCACTGTTTGCAATGTAAGAAAACGTGTACTATATGCTTGTATCTCCATGTAGATGCTTGTGTGACTACAGATGAGATATTATTCACAGACAGCAAGCAGCTTTCCTGACTGTGCTGATAGATTGCTCTTTTACTGTGTCAATGATCTTTTTAGCTGCATCATGCCTGCATGCATTTGCCCTATATTTGTAGTCCAGTGTTCCTGAATCTCATGTATTATGGCCAATTGAACTCAGCTATTTCTTTACTATTGTACAGTTACTCCTGGCAGAAGTACAGAGACAAATGTAAAATGTGCTGCAGCCATAATGGGCATATTGGCAACAGAAAACCTAATAGGACATAATGTATGAGGCTTATGCCGTCATACAACGGACTACACAGAAAGAACCTGCACATATTTCAACTTGTCATGAAAACTCAGGTATCCTTTAACTCTTGGCACCTGCTTTTGGCTATGCAATATCACAGCAATATATAGAGAAGTATTGAGTTGTATTGATGTAATTATGTGAAAGAAAGACTTCTATTTGTAAGTCTAAGTCTGGATTTCTTAAGTTGTCTACTAGTTTTCCTACCTATTCCCCCTTCTTTTTCCATAGACTTCTATAAACAAGACTCATCTTAGTCAGGGAGGGAACCAGCCTGAGAAAAGCAGAAAGAGGTGATATATATATATATATATATATATATATATATAGTGAGAGAGGAGAGTGAAGGGTGTGGTCTGGGAAGACAGGTACATTCCAGCCAGGTACCTAAAGGGTGTTTGGTAAAGACCCACACCAGGGAGGTCAGCTGGGTAATCAAGGGCTGATATAGTGTTAAGACTAAGAGTGTGGCACCACACTGACAGAGCAGACCTGTTCAGACCAAACATAAAAAGCAGGTACTGTGCCACCCGTTGTTGTTGCCAAGGTGGTAGCCAGGCTTCTGTATAGACAGGGAAAAGTTTGCTTGTGTTTAGTTTAGTTCTCAGCTGAGAAGGTTTTGTTTTGTTTATTTGTGCCTTTGCAAAGACAATTAATGCACTGCAAGTGAATAAAGCCTGAACTTGTGTGCAAGCCAGTGTCTGTGTCCTTGTTTACTGCACTGCTACAAGCATCTACCTGAGCGGTTCCCCTCAATATCTATCTATCTATCTATCTATCTATCTATCACAATCTGCTCCATCCCTGCTCTGCAATATGCTGCTAGCAGATCAGACACCATATTCAATGTGACATGGCCCCTTTAATAATGGATTCCTAGCATTACATGTATAATGTAGTTTGGATTATTCCTATTATTCCTGAAATTTCCCCACTGTGGGACTATTAAAGGATTATCTTATCTTATATTACAAGAATATTCTGTAAAACACATCCCAAACACATATATACATTTTTTTTTTTTATTACGTCACAGATACCTGATTTTCTCAGTTTTGGTTGCTACAGCAATTGCACATTATAGCAAATGGGATGCCAAGCCATAATAAGACAACAAATGCCCCTGCAGCGAGTGGCCTACCACGTAACATACACAAGTATCGTACTGCTCTATGTGCACTCATCCACTACTTGACACAGCTAGTGAAACAGATCCAAATCAGCACCAGCTAATACCAGGGGTTTAATGAATACAGATGCCAGACAAATCTGTCCAGTGCCCTGTGGCAGGGTTCAGCTGTGGTGACTCCTGAACTGAAAAACTCATTTCCACCAATGGCTGCTCTGGTGAGTTATATCCATATGGTGTACAATGGGCTTTGTAATACACAATGGGGTTCAACAATTCCAAATTCACTCTGTAATTGTCTACAAATAGATCTACATTGTCTACCAATACGTATTTGGACCCCTGTGGTAGAATAGAAAAACAACATTTATTCATATTGAATATTGGTAGACCCCAGCAGATGCTTCCTTACGGATGGTATTGATCAGAACAATACTCCCGCATGCCTGGTGACACTCCTGGTGTATGTGAGCCATCGGTTGGGTGCTGTTTCTCTGGCCAGCACTCGTCGGTCTCTATCTCCCAGTTTCGGGGTCTGCCGTCTCAAGGCACATTCCGACAATCACCATTCACCTTCCACTTCGTAATCACATAGGCCACTGTCGATTTTGGGTAATTCAGTTCACTTGCTATGTCCCTTAAGGATCGACCATTTCTGTGGTACCCCACAATTACCCCTTTCTCGAAATCGGACAACTCTGCACTCCGTGGCATCTTGCATGTAACTAACATCAATGCTGTTTCCTACACAATATTTAATGGCGGAAGATGTGACACCACAGATATCTTCATTTGCATGGGTGTCCAAATACGTATTGGTAAACAGTGTATACAATACTGTGCAAAAATATTAGGCAGGTGTGGACATTTGGTGCAAACTAGTAATGCTTTCAAAAATAGACGTGTTGATAGTTTCTTTTTGACAATTAACAAAATAAATAAAAGAGACATCTAACTTCCAGCGGTGTGACTACCCTTTGGAAAAAGAGCCCTAGAAGGGATGATATGGCCCCTACATAGACCTCATCCAGTCTGTATAGGATGACTTAAAAGACAGAAGGATTGGAGCAAGTCAACATCCACAGAAGATCTGGGCTTAGTTCTCCAAGATGGCGGCGGGAACAACCTCCTTGTGAATTTCCATCAAACACTGTCTGCAAGTAACTAGAACTAATGGAACGCAAAGGACAAAGGTCACACCAAATATTGATGGGATTTTGATTTCTGTTTGATCATTGATAAAAATGAAACTTATTGATTTACAGAATACAATTATTGTACTTAGTTTTGTAATTTACTGTGCCAATTTTTACCACTATCCCCAGCAAATAATTTCCATAGACCCACGTGCACAGTTTGTTCCCCATCCAGCATGTGCCGATGCTCAGTCTTTATGGTGCTGATGGAGATTGCTGAGTACAGTGCTCTGTCAGTCCTGTAGGTAGGTGATACATTGTGATAGTGGGACGAACCTTTTAAGGCTGAAATAAAGAATGATATTGGAATGATGGATGTCTCATTGTAACTAGCGAGCGATGGCGCAATATACGTCCAGTATTCACTTCTCCGGATTTCAGCCCTTCCATAGACAGAACCTCTTCCATTTACCCATCATGTTGCAAAAATAATTTTGCTTCCGTTCTTTTTGTAAAATTACATTAATCACATTTTTTAATTTAGGACATTGACGTCTTTTACCCAAAGCGTTCCTTTTTCCCAGCATTGTCATTTCTTCCGAAAAGACTTGTGCCAGTGAATGATTTACAGCCGATGATTAGGCATTTACACAAACTCCCAAATTAAAGCGGCCCTTACAATCAGCTTTTTTTTTTTTTTTTGGGGGGGGGGGGAAAGATTGTTTTCTAAAAACCTATAAATCATGTTTCTGGACTCAAATGTTTTATAAGAATTTCCTGATTTGTGAGTTGGAGGAGAGTCTTGTGTAGGCGCTGGGCAAGAAAGGGTTAGGCCAATGGAGGATATGGCACCTACAAGAATAAAATAGACCAGGAGTCAATATATAATAATTAGTGTTGAGCAAATAGTATTCGATTCCTAGTTTTGAATACCTTGCTCCCATAGGAAGGCATTGAAGCTGGCTGGCGCTTAACCCCTTCGCGATCGTCCACTCCCATGCATTCCTATGGGAGCGAAGGTATTCGAATCCACATTAATAATAATATTTATTATTGAATGTCACAAGTGTCATTGAATGTCATAGTGGCCCCTGCACACAGTATTATTCCCCATAGTGGCCCCTGCACACAGTATTATTCCCCATAGTGGCCCCTGCACACAGTATTATGCCCCATAGTGGCCCCTGTACACAGTATTATCCCCCATAGTGGTCCCTGCACACAGTATTATCCCCCATAGTGGCCCCTGCACACAGTATTATTTCTCATAGTGGTCCCTGCACACAGTATTATCCCCCATAGTGGCCCCTGCACACAGTATTATGCCTCATCATGGACCACTCGTGAAAAATTATTTTACTCTGGAGTCTTTTCAGACCCTAGAGTATAATGATCAGAGATCCAGGGGAGGATAAAAATATAAATAACACTGTTACTTAGCTTTCCTGGGCTCCAGAGCATTCCTTGCTGATGTTGGCCATCTTCAATGAAGGAAGAGACGCCACTTGGGGCTTGCGTTTCAATGCGTAAGGACACAAACCTGGCCCACCAAGTAGGCCGAAGCCTGCCGAAGCCAGGAGAGGTAAGTAACAGCGTTATTTATGTTCCCTCATGAAAAGTACCCACGAGTATAATGATTGTGTTTGTGGGGATCGCAAGCCCGTAGCCTTACTCACTCATCCCCTCTCCTGCTCACAACCGCCTCCACAGAAGGAGAAGCGCAGGCAGCCATGAGCAGGAGCCAGTATTGGTAAGTAGACAGGGCCCGTTACCTGCTGAAATTAATTTTTTTTTTCAAATGCAGCGGTAGCGGCTGCCACTGGACTCCCTAATGTCCCGGGCCCTGTGGCAGTGGCTACTGCTGATACCCCAGTAGTTATGCCCCTGCCCTGTTGAGGTCCATCCCAGATTGCAGCAAAATAATATTTCCAATACAATGTAACAATTCCTCTCTAAACCCTACACATGAGAGCCGGCCCTTGATATTGGAGAATCCACACAACAGCTGCCAGCCCAGCACTGCCTGTCATTGGGAATATGCTGCTCAGCAAAACGTCTCTCCGCTCTCTGTCTCTGAAATGAAACTTTGCAGACAATGTTTATCTCAATGCACTCACAGTAAATATCATCTTCATTCTCACAATGAAGGACTGCAGGATCCTTGAAATCACCTATAATGCTTCCTTGCTGCCGGTGTTCTGGCAGTAGAATCTTGCTGAAGCTTTACTTCATATTTGTGCTTGCTTTTTCTCTTTTGCACTGTATATTACCATCATTTTACGATGATGACTTTTAGTTGTTTTACAT
The DNA here is from genome assembly GCF_031893055.1 of Leptodactylus fuscus. NCBI lineage: Eukaryota > Metazoa > Chordata > Amphibia > Anura > Leptodactylidae > Leptodactylus > Leptodactylus fuscus. The sequence continues at coordinate 73,925,743 of NC_134272.1, read as the reverse complement.
CATGTTATGCAGCTTTGTAGCAATGGGAAGCTAATGTTAGATGGCAGGCCAAATGTAGGAATGACAGCTGTCATTTTTACTACCCTGCTTTCACAAAGCTGTTGCTTGGGTTGACGGAAAAATGAGAGTATAGGTTTGCAGTATTTACATGGGGGACAGTTTTGCAGATACAATGTGTTAAAAGTAAATCTCGAACTTTGCCTGATATGAATTGGTTACATTGACATTGATGCTACTAGCGGCAATCTCATTCTATGTGTAGACATTGGGGTGATTTGCTAAGATCAGCATATTCAACAATGGTCTTCAAATCTTCTGTCCTGGGGGAGATTGCACCTCATTTATAACAAGGTGCACGACTCTTAATGAATGGGGTCCATCCGCCGATAGAGCCTTGCGCCTGGGCTGAACTCATATCTACCATAAATTTCATACATCAATTGCCTGTTCACTATACAGGGATCAGAGACAACTGTTTCCAGCTCAGTGTATAGTAAGGGCATCAAAATCCTCCTCCCACCAATAGAAGAAGCCCCCTCCCACCTGTCCCAAGGATAGTCCATATATTCAAAACCCCTTTAAGGAACAAGTTGGGGAAGAGACAATGCACAGAATCTTATAGTGTATATCGCTATAACCCATACAGTTTGTCAGATGACTGACACACAGATTCTGTTTTCACAAGGTTAATAATAGAGAGTAAATTATGGAAAGATAAGCATTTTTCTATCTTCCTGAAGTTACTGATATATATATAAGCAGCTGCAGCGCCAATGCAAAATTCCATTAAAATATGTTTGCCACATGCAAACATGGCTTAGAGACAGCTCTGAATGTGCTCGGATATACAGTATGACACTTTAATTAAAAAGAGCACACAGTATCAGAATTATAAGGGAAAAGCTCCAAATATAAAGTGTATAATATTAATGGGACTCCATTAGCAGTATGCAGGTGAAAAGGGGAACTCACTCTAGCGCCATCTTTTATAAGGTAACTCCATATAGATCAATGCCTGGTTTTCCTGCAACCTAGCTACATAATCTGGGAATAAAGTCAATGCCTAAAGGGGATCTATCCCCAGGTCTCATAACATATATCATCTGACAGCGAATGTCACTCCAATCATTTGAATATCTTGTTTATTCATATCTGTTCAGCCATTCCAAAGATATATGCATTTTGCAGTTTCCCCTAATTTTTTTTGTAATTGGGGTTGTAAATGGATGGCAGATCAATGTAATACATGGACAGGCTAAAGCGTAGACTCTCAGTAATGGCTAAGGCTACAGTCACTCCAGCGCTGTCAGGTTGTTTGGGGATTCAGTCCCCAATTCCATTCCTTTTCTCCTTATATTTTTCAGGCAGAAACCCAATGGACCCCATTATAGCCTTTTGGGCCAGTGGCGTAACTACCGCCATAGCAGCAGAGGCAGCTGCCACAGGGCCCGGGACATTAGGGGCCCAGTGACAGCCGCTACTGCTGCTATCATTATACTCGGGGATCTTTTCAGACCCCCAAGTATAATGATTGGCGGACCGGGAGAGGTAAGAAACATAAAAAACACTGTTACTTACCTCTCCACGATCCTGCCAGGCCTTTCTGAAGTCTCTGATGTCACATTAACCCGGCCTGCGTCCCGGGTCATGTGACGTCCGACGTCATAGAAGAAGGACGGCAACAGAGAAGACAGCGTAAGAGACGGGGGACAGGTAAGTAACAGTGTTTTTTTATGTTTTTATTCCCCCGGGTCTCCGATTATTATACTCTGGGGTCTGAAAAGACCCCAGAGTGTAATAATTGTTTATGGGTGTCTACAGAGGGACATAATACAGTATGCAGGAGCCACTATGGGACATAATACTGTGTGCAGGGGCCACTATGGGGCATAATACTGTGTACAGGGGCCACTATGGGGCATAATACTGTGTGCAGGGGCCACTATGGGGCATAATACTGTGTGCAGGGGCCACTATGGGGCATAATACTGTGTGCAGGAGCCAAAAAGGGACATAATACTGTGTGCAGGAGCCACTAAGGGACATAATACTGTGTGCAGGGGCCACTATTGGGGATAATACTGTGTGCAGGGGCCACTATCGGGGATAATATTGTGTGCAGGGGCCACTATGGGGGATAATATTGTGTGCAGGGACCACTATGGGGGATAATACTGTGTGCAGGAGCCACTATGGGGGATAATACTGTGTGCAGGGGCCACTATGGGGGATAATACTGTGTGCAGGGGCCACTATGGAGGATAATACTTTGTGAAGGGCCACTATGGAGGATAATACTTTGTGCAGGGGCCACTATGGGGCATAACAGAATGCGCAGGAATGTGGAGGAGGGGGTCGGTCGAGGTCTTCGGTTTCGGGGGCAGGTCAAAAGTTTGCCACGGGGCCCTGCCATTTCTAGTTATGCCACAGTTTGGGGCCCATGGGTTTCGGTGGGTACCCGCTTAAGTAAGTGGATTGGGTTTCCAATGTTGGGGTCCAAAAGCAGAATTGAAGAATGAAAACCTCAACGCCAGTGTGAAACTAATATCAGAGAGAGCAATGGTAGTAGGCAACCCAATAACTAGAGTAAAGTCAGCTACCCTTTGGGTGATATGGGTCACTCATTGCTCCTTTCCCTACCTCCCCCATAAATAAAGCACACTTTTTACCATCCTCTATGTACTGTGACCAGAATTATTTGATAGACTTTTGTACTTTTCTTTTTTGTCTGGACGTCAGATGATTTAAGACTGAAGGAAAGGGCTTTGATTTAAGGAGGAAGCAAGAAGTACTGGCAATAAGACAAGAATTGGGGGAATGAGTTGTTAAAGTCATTCTGAGTTCTCGTAAGTGTAGCTTCTGGTTTGACAAATAGTGTCATGGCAAAAATATCCCAAGCATGAGAATTGTGGGACAGCGAATACAAAGCTTCAGGCGAAGACTACGGGGAATAGGTTTATCACTTCAAGAGTTACAATATCACAGTGTTGACACTGCAGAGGGACATAAATACATAGTGTTACCCAACACAGGAGGAGAAAGGAACTGTAAGAGGATTTATTTTTATAACTAATATGATACTAATCGGGAAGCCAGTTCAGTCACAGGGTTGAGTCCTTATGACCCCTCTGCCTTTGTACCTAAACATATTTAAAGGGATTATTTTTGTAAACACACTATATTAAGTTAATAGAGTGATGAAAGCCCTTAGTTAGGTTTGAGCCATTGCTTTTCTGCATGGTTCATCTGGATCTGCATGGGACGTCCTTCTCACAAGTGAAAGAGGAGCAATAAGGGATGGCAGTATGGAGAAAGGCAAACAAAAATGGAATCTAGGATGAGGAACGAGGTGGCATGATTTACCAGTGGAAAGAAGGCTATAGAGCTTTTTCTCTTCAGTATATACATGCTCAGGGGCATGTGCTTATGGGCCCAGGAGCCTTAGGGGGCCCATAAGCACTGGCATCAGTATTGAGATTGCAGCTTCCATCTGGTCCATAAACCAAGGAGACCCACAGATTACCTGAACCACACTAAGCTTGATTAAACTCCTTAGCACCCGTTACCATCACTATCAAGAATATGGATGAGGTAGAGGGCCCCAGACAAAAGATTGGGGCCCACAAGACTTTAGTTACATCACCATACATGCTATGCAATGTTCATACGGCATCAGGCACAACTTGAAGTTCCTGGGCCCCAGAAAAAAATCAGGAATAAGGCCCCTCAATCCATTTCTCATATTTATTTTAACTAGAACCAGGACCAAGGTGCGGCTGCTACTTTTACCATCCCTATAGCTATGCTTGAACCAGCAATAAATTACACTTTATGTATGATAGCTCCTTGTGTGAATATAAGGCAGAGATATACTGAAAACATCAGGGGAGACCACAGGGTGTCATCAGAGTAAAGGGAGGGATTCTACCATAAATCTGTGAGTCTACCAACCCATACTGACCCTATAAGGCTCTATAGTGCTTGGTTTGGGACATTCGAGTTGACTCCTGCCCTGGCAATGACAGTACCCAAAGTAGTCCTGCATGCCTATGACCCTGCCTGGCCCTATCCCTTTATGGATTTCACCACGGGCACACTGGGGCTCCTCAGGGAATTTTAACTAGTATGGCCAAAAGCAGACACCATAGTAAGAGGTATCAGAAAAAAAACAATAAATGATAAGCACAACCCCCACCCTGTTTGGTGATGGAGACCCCTAAACCCATTTATCATATTTATCTTAGCTACAACCAGGACCTGTGTGCAGCTTGCATATGTTTCCTTCCATAGGTAGGAAGCAGAATAAAGGCCGCCCAACTAAAAGAGATGGAAACCAGTAGAGAGGTAAACAAAAACTAGGACACTGCCTTCTTGCTGAGGTCAGTGTTGTGGAACAGTGTAGATCAGCCATATTAGGCCGTCTCTGTGACTCCTGACCACCTCGAGAGATGGAGAAAAATCTATTTCCATATGACGCTAGGTACACACCTACGTTCAGGTTTCCATTCGGGGATCCGAATCTGCTTAAAAAATTGGTTACTCTCGGAAACCCGTGGACCCCATGGACTATAATGGGGTTTGCTAGGTTTCCACCTGGAATGGGGAATCCCTAGGGGGAGACCGAGTGCAGGTATGAACCTAGTCTTAGATGGGAATAAGCCTTAAAAAAAGGTGTCCATGATGTTGTTGCCCCTCTATATAAATTACACAAGCTGCATCGTGCCACTGGCCATGAGAAGGTCGAGAGGACAACTGGCATGGAAGACTCATGGCATTGACAAAACAAGATTTAACCTTCTTCATAAGTATCCCTCATTTTCCGTCTAAAAACTTTGCATTATGTAAGAACGGAAACTTTCACGTGAAATATTATTTCAGCCCTTCTTTAATCAGGTTTTCAGAAAATAATGAAGTAATTGGTTGTCCAATCAGACTAATTAACTGGCTGGTGGTGGCGAACTTCTCCAAATAACCACCAGCCGCAACACCGCGCTCTGCTTCTACATCAGAACTTAGTAATTGTGAGGAATCAAAGGGGAACCTACTCTGATTTGTTAATTCTCATTACCGGCTCTGCTCTCTGCCTTTCTTGTTGTTCCTCACAGCAAGGCGCTGATTTTGTAGTATAATAAACCATAATCTGCTTTCATAACTTACCTGAGGAATGAATCGCCACTTTGCGTTGTTTTTAAAGATGCCTGTGGAACCTCTGAGCCTGGCGCTCATCACAAGACAATGAATTGCTTATCGCCCGGCAGGGGACGTCTTGATTGGAGATTGCATACATTTAGCTTTGACTCCGCTCAACAAATGTTTGCAGTAATTTGGTGGTGGCGGTATTTAAGGAAAGATAAATGAAGGGATGAGGACCTGTAATTATAAAACTCCTACTCAGAATTATATTGTACAATATCCTATGGACTGACTGCACAACTGTTTTCCACACTCAAGCTGTGTTCTTAAGTTTAGTAAAGTTTAATAACTCTCTATGGAAAAGACATAGAAGACATTCCGGGATTGGAATTTGTGTACATAATGACCCATACAATTAATATGAGGAAAAGCTGTTCCTTGTACAATCCCCTTAAAAGACACCCTCCATCTGGAAAGATATCAATTAATCTCCATAGGCGACAAAGACTGTGATCTGTGGAATAGCCTACCCAGGGGGTACAACTTCAAAAACGGCTTTGATGCCTTTTTTTACAGCAAAATAACATTGATAGTTATGTAAGTGTATAGAATACTTAAATTCTTCACTCGTCTATTCAGTCATTCCCTTTACCATCGCTTGGTTGCACTTGATGGATATAAGTCTTTATTTAACCGTACTAAGTATGTAGCTACTGTATGTATTATACTCTACCCTTCATAGAATGTAGAATTTCTACTCGCAGTCTATAAGGAATTCAACAGCAAATGTTCAGATTCTCTGTTGCACCTTCATATTGGAGATGAAACACCATGCCGTTTTATGGAAAGCAATGGACTGCCTGTACAGTAAAACAATGTGCTCAGTCCTCCAGGGTGAGAGACACTTTGTAGCTTATCTCTGCTTTGCCTAATAGGTGGGGGTCCAGAATTGGAGACTCTTTTCCTATTGAACGAAGTCTTTCACCAGAACTCCGCATACCAACCTAGTCTTGCAGATAGATAGGTCAGGGTCACCAGAACCAGCATATCACCCCAGCCCTGCACATAGATAGGTCACTGTCACCAGAACCAGCATATCACCCCAGCCCTGCACATAGATAGGTCACTGTCACCAGAACCAGTATATCAACTCAGTCCTGCAGATAGATAGGTTACTGTCACCAGAACCAGCATATCACCCCAGCCCTGCAGATAGATAGGTTAGTGTCACCAGATCCAGCATATCACCCCAGCCCTGCAGATAGATAGGTTAGTATCAGCAGAACCAGCATATCACCCCAGCCCTGCAGATAGATAGGTTACTGTTACCAGAACCAGCATATCACCCCAGCCCTGCAGATAGATATTTTAGTGTCACCAGAACCCAGCATATCACCCCAGCCCTGCAGATAGATAGGTTACTGTCACCAGAACCAGCATATCACCCCAGCCCTATAGATAGATAGGTTACTGTCACCAGAACCCAGCATATCACCCCAGCCCTGCAGATAGATAGGTTACTGTCACCAGAACCAGCATATCACCCCAGCCCTGCAGATAGATAGGTTACTGTCACCAGAACCAGCATATCACCCCGGCCCTATAGATAGATAGGTTAGTATCACCAGAACCAGCATATCACCCCAGCCCTCCAGATAGATAGGTTATGGTCACCAGAACTTAGCATACCAACGCAGTCTTGCAGATAGATAGGTTAAGTTCACCTGAATCTACAAGGTATTTCCCCCTTGTGAATCAATGTGTCCATTACCCAGATAGCACAATATTTGTCATTGCACACAGCCAAAAGGGTATGTGGTCTATTTGTATCTCACGGCTGCTTCTCCCATTGTGACTATTAAATCTAGAAGTCTGATGGTGTGCCAAATTGAAGACAGACTGGGGATATGCAAACTGCTTCATTTTGTACCGGACTCTAAATATTCAAAAAATCCCAGTCTATCCAACAGCAAAACATTTGGGGGTTTTATCACCCATAAAACACTATTGTACTCTGGGCTTTCCTCCGACGTCAGTGTCTTGGGGTCACTCAATGTCATCTTCAAGCCTCTGGCTGATGTCATGCGCACTGAGGTCACATGGGGTGATGACAAGTGAATACAAGGCCCAACCCAGTCTTGCAGATAGATAGGTTAGGGTCACCAGAACCAACATATCACCTGAGCCCTGCAGATAGATAGGTTAGGGTCACTAGAACTTAGCATACCAACCCAGTCTTACAGATAGATAGGTTAAGTTCACCTGAATCTACAAGGTATTTTCCCTGTGTGTGACATCATCCGGAGACCAGAAGAGGATTGAAAAGGATGCCAAGATACCCCCAAACATTGCATAAATGCCCTGGAAAGGAGAGACAAGATGAATATAAGTGTTTGTTATATTCCCTTGACCTCCATTTATTATGGTCTGGGGTCTTAAGAGTTCTATACAAACAATATGAAAGGAGCCAGAGGACCAAACCTAACAAATATTTGCAAAAATTTGCACGACAAATCTCTTGAGGTTCACCCATCACTATCACAGACTCGCCCCTTGACAAGCTTTATAGTAACACCCAGTTGTCAATTTGTTTGCCCATTTCCAGAAGGAATTACAGAGTAACAGCAGAATGCACAATTATGAGAAAAATTGTTCCAGAATTGTAATGTTATGGAGCAGAGTGTTTGCATATCTAGAAGGCAGGTCAGGAGCGCTGACGGGTTCTTTATGTATATAACAGGGAAATCACTTTTCGCTAAACCTTTTCAATTGACTTGGAAGCGTATGAAGGAATACAGGAGATTGTGAAGTCTCTGCTATCGCGCCCTGGCACCACTGGAACTATATTTTTATATCTTTGTATTCCAATTTTAACATACTAGGCATCTATCCAAAAAAGAAGAAGAAGTTATCGTTAGAAAACTTCAGGACTCATGTTTAGTTAATGCAACATTGAATTTGTGTTGTGCAGAATATTTCCCATTGATTTTCTTGTAACTAATCGATACTTTCTTCTTTTTTTTTGTTGCACTTCTTATCTTTCTCTCTGCATATCCCAACAAGTTTATCCTTAATCTGCTAAAGCTTTATTTGCTGCGAGTGTTTGTTAAAGGGGAATTCCAGAAATAGATCAATATACACGAAGGACGGGATCCTGCAAGGAATAGGAACACATCAGATTTACTGGAACACATAGTGTTAAAGATTTCCCCAGCTAGGATATCTAGGGCAGCAGCAAACATCAGCACGTCCATAACTGGCACCAATTCACACTGAATATCATCTCAATAACTAGAAACATTTTTCCAGATGTACAGATGTAGCAAAGTTTAACTTGACAAGCAGTATTATAACTTGCTGTAGTGAGATATTTTATTACAGGGGACCACAGAAGCCATGGAAAAGCTATTGAAACAATCAGGCAAAAGGGAATGTATAACCAGAAAATAAGTTTTATGGTAAACATATTTTTTATGAATTTTTGGTGAGTTTTTAACAAATATTTCCATGTTATTATCTATCTATCTATCTATCTATCTCCTATCTATCTATCTATCTATCTATCTATCTATCTTTCTTTAAAAAAAAAAAACCTAAAACCCTGCAGTTTTGACACTGACCAGTAAGCCAAATAATTTGCAGACACTTCCTGTTCTCTGTAGGTGATTTTTCTTTTCAGTTGTCCTCTCACTTAGACACTGATGATCACAGCTGGTCACATTAATGTAGATAAGACCCAAAATCCACCAATCACAATAGGTTTCAGTTTATCTACTCTCCTCTTGCATAATGACCTCTGCAGAGGTCACAGAGCGTGCCTAGAAAACTCTCCTTCACAATTCAATAGGGTCTGCCCCAGACCATTGTGTCTATAGCCAATGGTCCATCTCCAGGAAATAGGAAGTCACAGATAATTTCAGATCTTGTGGCAAAAGTTGGAATTGCAAGATTTTTAGTAAGTTTCTTATGACACGTAGCCTTCCTGATATCCACTGTAATAGTATGGAGGATGTCAGGTATTTTAATATGGCGGCCTGCTGAGTGGCCTCTATAGCTACCAGGTCTCTGTGTCACTATTTTGCCAAGGATCACTGGCGTTATGTCCCCATGATAGCCGGGAAGCTATTGAAGGATCCCGGGCTTGTCTGCCATGTACTTCTATGGTGTTGTGGGAGCATTGCCAAAGCTTACAGTCACAGCAGCCCCATAGCAATGAATTGAACGTCAGTCATACAAGCACACTGGTGCTCCATTCACAAGAAGGGTTAGGGGAACTTTTGGTCCCATGTCTTCCTCATCAATGGAGACCCAGCAGTCAGGCCTCCATCCTACTGATCACTGGAGGACCAAGCAATCATACCCCCCATCGACTGGACATTAATCCCATGTCCTGTGGATAGGGCATGTGTTCCGAATGGCACAACCCATTTATCTCCACTGAACTTTCCCTACATGCACATCTCTTGGTAACTATTGTGACTTACAGGCTTACTATAGACATATTTGGAACACTACACCTAAAGATAGTCCATCAATATTCAACTCCTGGAAAACCCCATTAAGTTGGGTATTTATCCAGGGGAGCAGCCATTGGAGGTACAAGGTAGTAATCTCTACAAGACCCTCAGGAGGGCCCAAAGGTCTCCCCCCAATATAAGAAGACACCAGTATTCTAGATACCATATTGTGTTGTTAGTTGGGGCCCCATTTCATGCTTTGCATTGGGGCCTGGAAGCTTCACGTCAACCCTCTACGACTCCTACGTCTTTTCACCCGTATGAAATTCTTACTAAACACACATCTCCTTTAGGGAAAAAAAAAATTTGCAGAATGAATCCGATCATCCACAGTGTCCTGACTTCAGGCATTTTCAATCTTGTTCTCTTCTGCTTAAGACAGAAAATACACATCAATAATGGAGTTCGCAGATTACAGATCAACCCTCTACGGGGTTTCCTGGCAGGTTCTTATGGAAACTTGTCGCCACATTAAAATTAATCTGTCTAAAATAGAAATAGTTATTTCCTTCACCTAGTGTTAGCCAAAAAACACAGAGCCACCTGACTCAGCGTCACCGCCGCGCTATAATTAATTCATCAGACTCCTCATTTAATATGAACACGTCTTATGCAAGACAGTGAGGAATATCAGCCTGCTCCCTATTTTGGGTTCTCACAAAGCTTTATGACTATAAGCCCAGTGACAATAGTTCTTGTGTCTAGCAATTTGTTTTCAGCCGGTGCCTGACTACAAGGATCACTACAATGGGAGACTTTCGGTTTAAGTGGTCAATTTACACTAAAATCAATTGAAAATTCATCTGATATGTTAAGATATGTTAGATAAGATGATAGGTGCTCAGCCTTTCCTTTTTATTTCGACTAGATATATGTGTGCCACAAGATGACCAGCTTTTCAAAACAACAGGATCTCACAATTCTCTGCCATATGAAGTCTTTAATGTATCATGATATTGTATTGAATTAGTTTCATGAGAAATTAGTCCTTAAAGGGGATTTGGGGGACTTAAACAATGATAGGATAAATTATAAATATTTGTTCAGTGGAGATTTGACACCCAGGACACCCGCAGATCAGCTGGGTGAAGAGGTCACAGCCTGTGGCCTCTTCACTGAATACCAATTAAACACTGTGTAGAGCAGTGATGACCCAGGGGCGCCATGGAAATCTCCCAAAGGGACTTATCACTCTGGTTGGAAAGATGGAGGCATGCCTTCACGCAGTATTTCTACGTCCTTAGGAAGATTTTCGTCTTTTAACCCTTAAGAACTATCATGGCGTCTATCATACACCTATCATTATGATAGTCACCATGATAGTACTTAAGGTTTAATAGTAGAGATGAGGTAAAGTAAAATGTTCGAGGTTCGATATTCGTTTCAAGTAGCCCCTCAATATTCGACTACTCGAATCGAATATCGAACCCTATTATAGTCTATGGGGGGAAAATGCTCGTTTCAGGGGTAGGCAACATTCGATCAAATTATACTTACCAAGTCCACGAGCGAGTGTCGGGCTGGATCCTCTGAGAAGTCTTCTTCTTGCAGCGTCCCCGCGGCATCTTCCAGCTCTGAATTCACTCTTCCAGGCATCGGGCCTGGGCAGAGCCGACTGCGCATGCCCGCACTACAAGCGGACATGCGCATTCGGCTCTGCCCAGGGGAAGCTGCACGGAGAAGACTTCTAAAGGAAGGAGAAGAACCAGCGTTGATTGGCCGACTGTATAGCATTCAGCCAATCAATGCTGGATCTGCATTGACCTTTTACATTCAAATAGCGAGTGGTACTCGATCGAGTATGAGTATTTCGAATATCGTAGTATTCGATCGAATACCTACTCGATCGAGTACTACTCGCTCATCTCTAGTTAATAGAATTAATTTGGTAGGGGTGCCCCAAGAGTTATTTTTCTCCATTGTTGCCCTGGGTCTGAAAAGGTTGGGAAACACTCGTATAGAGGCTATTCTTGGTTTTGCAACTACCAAATGACCAATGAATGTGACAAGGAAGAGGACACAAGTCGCGTAAGTGCCACAGCCTTTTTAGATAGCAGTAATCTCAGGTGTTGGACCCCAATGATCACATATTAATGACTTATCCTAAGGATATTTCATCAAATATATAAGCCCCTTACTTCATTTTTTGGGTTAAGGTAAGGTTGGACACTATCGGTATTTCCCATTCCATTCACTGGCGGTTGAGTAAGGTTGAGTATGACCACCTTTATGTGATGTCTTGTTCTCCGACCACTTTGACGATCCTGCCCATCCAATACATCTTGGAAAGTTCCAGTACAAAAGGAGACTGCACAGCCATTAGTCATGTCTCTGAGCACGTACATGGTCAGTAATCCCTGTGTCCATATACTATTATATAATAGCTTACTATAATGATCAGCTTCCTCATACGAGATGAACGTCCCTCTATTCACAGGTCATAGTACACTGGAGTGTTATACCCTGAAACGTCACTGTTGCTGTAGACACCCTTAGGAAAAAATGCACGTGTTTCCTCCTGATAACTTTCAGCCAACATCCCTTTTATATCTGCTTAACAGGAAGCTGAAATTGAGAGAAGTTTACGCTCACCAACACCGAAGAAACAGACTGGGAATTATTCCAGCCTTGCAAGAAGGGATTCCAGCAAGAAAGGTGGCAGATCTGTAAATAACACCATGTCGGAGAATGAGAAACATGGCGGTGTGGCAGGTGAGCCTTACATTTACTGTCTGTGATATTTAAAGGGATACCAGGCATAAAGTCAATGCTATCTTAATATACACTGATTACATCTATTGTTCTCTGTTATCAGTTATTTAAGAGCAGAAAGACTGCAGTGTTGTTGGATCCTAACCATAGGTGACATACCAGCCGTTCTGATAAGCTACAGGATCCCTTATATACTGTATATGTATCAATGATATTAGCAGATACAGTACTTTTATAAATATGATACTTTAGGCTTACTGCCCCTTTAACTAGAACTTGTAAGCTCTCCTAACCCGAATGTCTGAGTAAATACAGTGGTTCCTTAAAGAGATTGTCCAGGGTGTTTAGAATAAAGGTGTTGTTCACTTTCAGAACAATGTTGGAGGGATAAATGTTATTGTTTGTATAATAAAAGGTTGTACCATTTTCCAATATACTTTCTGTATCAATTCTTTACAGTTTTCTCGATCTCTGCTTGCTGTCATTCATTCTGCTTGTTCCCAATGGATAAAAATGAGTCCATGGTCATGTGATATACAGTCCGTGGACAAGTGATATACAGTCTATGGTCATGTGATATACAGTCCATGGTCATGTGATATACAGTCCATGGTCATGTGATATACACACATAGGTACACAGCTCACTACCAGGCAGATGTCTAATTACTGAGCTGTGACTGTAATAAGCTGTGCACTTATATGTCTATCACATGACCATGGACCATATATCTCATGATCAGGACTGTATATCACATGACTATGGACTGTATATCACATGACCATGGACTGTATATCACATGACTATGGACTGACGTCCAAGGGAGCAGCTCATTCTGGCACAGGTAAAGAGAAGTATAAAAGATATAGTACTATATGTTCGGTGGCAGAGCTAGACACAATCCTGCTGAACTATGCCTAGACTTATATAATAGTACTGTATACTGTGTGTGTGTATATCATTTGGTAGACAAGGACCACTTATTACCTATAGGTGGATGCTCCCCACATAACCCCTCTAGGGTAAGATCAACATTACAAAATTGTTCTGCCATAAATAATAAACGTTGGGGTGACAGTCACTGACAGTACTGCCCAGTGCTGTCATGGTCTCATACATGAGATGGGACTTGTTCTCCAGCATGGAGCTCACCATGGACAGTAACCTTCTGTCACCCACCACCTGTATTGGGTCCAGGGAGTTCCTCAGGAGAGAGTCAGCCCTTCTAAGCAGCCTGTCAAGTCTATTTCGGTCCCTGGCTGGTATGCTACTCCACCAGCAGGCTACTCTGAAGAAGATGGCCGATGCTACAGAGTTGAAAAAGGCCCTAAGAAATGGCCCCTGGACTCCAAAGGCCCTGAGCAGGTAGAGCCTGCTGTGGCCCTTTCTTTTTTTTTTTAAAGTGTGTATCAGTATGTCTTTGTAGAACGGGAGGAAATCCACACAAACACGGGGAGAATATACAAACTCCTTGCAGATGTTGTTCCTGGCGGGATTCAAACCCAGGACTCCAGCACTGCAAGGCGGTAGTGCCAACCACTGAACCACCATGTTGCCCCTGCTGTGGCTCTTTCAGTGCAGCACATCCAGGTGATCAGCCCAGTCCAGTTTATTATTGAGGAGCACATCCAGGTACTTGTAGGTGTTGACCATCTCAATGTTGATAGATAGATAGATAGATAGATAGATAAGAGATAGATAGATAGGAGATAGATAGATAGATACATAGATAGATAGATAGAAGGGTGGATGAATAGATAGATAGATAGATATGAGATGATGGATGGATGGATGGATGGATAGATAGATAGATGATAGATAGATAGGAGATAGATAGATAGATAGGAGATAGATAAATAGATAGAAGGATGGATGAATAGATAGATAGATGATTGATAGATAGATAGATAGATAGATAGATAGATTTCTTCCTTAGTCTGCCAGCTTTGATACAGCCTGTTACATTCAATGGAGACCTATAACTTGCCATAATATAACTACGATAAATATGAGATATAAATGGGTACTATTCCGTTATCGGGCCAGCAGCAGCGCATTTCAGCACCAGCTTTCGGGACAGCAGTTCAGTTCAGCAGCGGGAATTACAATGACATCCGAGGACTGCTGGCCCGATGCTTGTGCCCAGTAGCCAGTACATCAATGACCCCCCCTCCATCTCCTCCTCCTTCCAGTGCTGCCCCCCAGCTAAGTATAATGTTATATAATGATGTTTTCCTCTTCAGCCTTATGAATACAATGTGTATGTGAACAGATCCTGCACTTTTCCTACTATATCTCCAGGCTGGCTGTATAATCCGGGTCAGTGGGCTCAGGATCTCCAGCTTTGTAGTGAAACAACAGGTGGTGTTAGAGAACAGGTGGAGATCTACAGAGCAGCTAATGCTGTTTCCTTACTTGGTACTTGTAAAGTAATTTAATGACACAAAGCGGAGACACAACCGCAGCATACCAAATATCACTGTACGGCAGGCAGCGGGGGAGCTTCTGCTTTATTTGTTTTTGGGAGGTTTTTTGTAAATGAAGTTGAATTAGAAAAAAAATAAATAAATTGTATTTTTTTGTGCTGCCATAATGGATATATGTAATTGTCCTATATTTTTGCTGGTATTATTTACTTTACCCCTTTATGTTTTTATTATGCGTATGTGTATAATTGATTATATTTTTATGCCATAAATTAATAATAATACTAATTTTATATATACACACACATCAATATAATAGTTATTTTGTATTCTGTTCTACAGATTTCACTTTGCACAGGAACAATCCACAGCCTATCCCAGTACCAGACAAATCAATGAGATTTTACTAATCTTATCCATACCGTGTGTGGTTTTTTTGCACACATGTATTACATATTTTAAAACTTACGGCATGTCTCTTATCAATTTTCACTGCAGATTTTACTCCTTTCAATGGACATAAGCTGGGACAAAATGGAATGTGCATTAAATATTCTGCATGTTATACACCAGACACGCAAACACAGCAGAAATAGGAGTCAAAAACAGATAAAACGGCTCTTGACGTTTTTCATTCATGTGTCACATATTTTCCATCCGCTGTCCTGACAGTTTTGCTGTCTACCTTACCCTTCACATTTGCATAGATATAGCCCATGGTGAAGGACATGAGATGACCAGCTTTGAAAGCAAACAAGATTTTGCAATAATAGAGCAGGACATAGTTACACCTGCTTTATGTGTCATTACGCAGCCACCTAGTGGCTATGATGGGAATAACATTCTGTCAAGGGATTTACTATAATGTTGCAATAAAATAGTGTATTGTAAGGGGATCATGGCATGAAAATTGTTTATCAAATTGCTGATTGGAGGAATCCGGACAACAATTTTTCTTATATTGTATGTATAGAGGCTAATCATTTTTCTGGGATAACCCCTTGAATAAATTTAAGGAAAGGTAATGGAGGACACATCGGTATATAGACATGTTATTCTGGTAGAGAGGAGACTCTTGCACAGAGGGGGTCCTGAGTAGGAAATCCCTGTCTATGTCATCTTCCTGCGTCAACCCCTTTAACAAATATAGTATACACCATGTCACTGATGTGCTTGTTTATCATGTGTGCCTTGTAATATATAGACTTGCCTATGCTATAGAGGTAAATATGGATTCAGTCTATCTTCTAATAGTGCAACTTCAATTTTCTACTATGTATTTGTTCACATTGCTGTATCCGAAGTGTTCCCATATCATAGTTATGGGGAATATGCAAATCTGTTTTCCAGGATGTAATTAGGAAAAATGGTTCATAAATGGCTTGTAAGTCTCCATACGCATACAAAGGTGGCCTTAATGGCACTCTCCTTAAGGAGTTCTCTTAGTCCCTGAACCATATGATAGCTAGGTCACGTGTGTCACTTGAGTGTGTTCAAGGACAAGTCAAAGTTGTAGTTACACTAGATAAATAAATATGAAGATACAATATCCATTATATCCATAAATCAATAGGAAAGAAGACTGCACAGACTACTGTATCCATGATGTATATAATCTCAGGTGCCTTGTTGCTGTAATCTGGTGCGTGTATTACATATATAATAGTCACTGAACAGACTACTATACCCAGGATCTATATATACTCATGTAGTAGACGTATACCCTGTATATAATATCACAGCACAGACTACTATACTCAGGATCTATATACTCATGTAGTAGCAGTATACCTCTATATAATAGTCACAGCACAGGCCCCTGCACACATTATTATACCGATAGTGGCCCCTGCACACATTATTATACCCGATAGTGGCCCCTGCACACATTATTATACCCGATAGTGGCCCCTGCACACATTATTATACCCCATAGTGGCCCCTGCACACAGTATTATACCCCATAGTGGCCCCTGCACACAGTATTATACCCCATAGTGGCCCCTGCACACAGTATTATACCCCATAGTGGCCCCTGCACACAGTATTATACCCCATAGTGGCCCCTGCACACAGTATTATACCCCATAGTGGCCCCTGCACACAGTATTATACCCCATAGTGGCCCCTGCACACAGTATTATACCCCATAGTGGCCCCTGCACACAGTATTATACCCCATAGTGGCCCCTGCACACAGTATTATACCTAATAGTGACCCCTGCACACAGTATTATACCCCATAGTGGCCCCTATACACATTATTACGCCCCATAGTGGCCCCTGCACACAGTATTATGCCCCATTGTGGCCCCTGCACCCACTATTATGTCCCGTTGTGGCCCCTGCACCCACTATTATACCCCATTGTGGCCCCTACACACAGTATTATCCCCCATAGTGGCCCCTACACTCAGTATTATGTCCCGTTGTGGACACCCATTAACAATTATTATACTTTGGGGTCTTTTCAGACCCCAGAGTATAATAATCGGAGACCCAGGGGAAGAACAACATTAAAAAAAAAAAAAAAAAACACTGTAACTTACCTGTCTCCCGACTCCCCGCTGGCGGCCATCTTCAATGACGTCAGGGACGTCATGTGACCGGGAGCCTGCGTCGCGACGCATAAGGACGCAGGCCCCGATCATGTGACGTCTGAGACATCACACAAGTAGGCCGAAGCCTGCGCGGAGCCTGGAGAGGTAAGTAACACAGTTTTTTATGTTCAGATACCTCTCCTGCACTTCCGATCATTATACTCGGGGGTCCGAAAAGACCCCCGAGTATAATAGTGCTTGTGGGGCCCGCTGCCAAGATCGGTAAGTATATAGGGCCCGTTAGCGGCTGGAGTAACTCCAGCCGGTAACGGCCTATTAAAGATAAAAAAAAAAAAAAAAAAACCAAAACGCAGCGGTAGCGGCTGCCACCGAGCCCCTAATGTCCTGGGCCCTGTGGCAGCCGCCTCTGCTGCTATGGCGGTAGTTACGCCACTATATATACTCATGTAGTAGAAGTATACCCTGTATATACGGTATGTGTATTATCTAATAGTCACAGCACAGACATGACATTCACCTCAGTCATTCACTGACATCATGTTCGGCTTGTCTCAATGACTGACATAGAAAGTAATTCACATAACAGACTGAGATTTGTGAGGACAGAAAACAAATATCCCTGCACGTCACAGTCCAGAAAAGACCAGCGCAGTTTTGGGGATATTATTATATGCAGATAAATGTTCTCCAAAAGGCATACGCTGAATAAAATATTCAAGAGCAGAAAATAAAGAAGATAAATTCATTTATAAGCAATTGCACGTGTGGGGGAGGGGGTCTACTGAGTTCTCTAAGGCTAATCCAGGAATGTTTTTTTATATTTTACTTGCTCCAGGGTTCTTTTTCATTCTGAACCTGGATTTTCTGGGTTGGTTCCATTTTAGGGGTCACGTGAATAGAACCAACACCCAACAGGCCACTATCCATGATGGTCTGCCCCCTCCTGCCGCTCTGGTGCACTATTGGAGACTGGCAGACTAGATCACTGCCCCCAACTTGCAACTAGTAGCCTTGTTGAGTAGTCCAGGGGGCAGTCCTATCAGTGATTGACAGATAAGAACTACAGCACTGCGAGGGACTAGGATGAACCAAGTGCTTATTTATTACATCAGTTGTATCCTGCATAGAGATTAAAGTATATGACCAGAATACATGGTACAACGTTTCGGCTAGGTGCCTTTATCAAGGTATATCTGGTATGACTGTAGATAAGGAAGCTGGACCTCTCACTGGCAAAGAAGGTGAACAGCACCTCCAACACTATCCATGTGCCTACAGACATAGCTGTCAATCACTGATAGCTCCGCCTCCTGGACTCCTCTACATAGAGAGAGATACATGACAGCTTATACTGAATCTTATTCCACTAAATGCTATAACACACTGTCAGCAGATTAGAAAGCCGACATTATGTAGCCCAGAATTCACGCACAGATATAATAGGAAATATTACCGAATGTGTTATTTATATGTATTTTAAATGCTATAAAATAAAGCAAATGTGTGAACGAGATCTTACATCATATATTTCGGTGTATACTATTTTATTCATAACTAGGTGACTATTACATAGTCTGCGATTATTACTAGTATATAGTCTCATGTTGTGACTAGTATATAGTCTGCTTTTATGACTAGTATAAAGTCTGATGTGACTATTATATAGACTTCTGTTGTGACTAGTATATAGTCTGATGTTGTGACTATTCAGGAGATATATAAACTCAATGACACAGGACTCTGCAGCTATGACTAGTATATATTCTGATGTGGCTAGTGTATCTGGTCTTGGTTATCACTAGTATATAGTCTTGCGTTGTGACTATTGAGCGATATATATATATATATATATATATATATATCTGTGACTATTTAGCCTGACTCTATGACTCTGCCACCTCTTCTCGCTCAGTATATTGTCATCCGCTATTTCGGATGTTTTCCTAACAGGAAAGCCATGCAGGTTGTGATGTAAATGCACAATGAAAGGGAAGTCCTTATTTATACCGCTCTGCCGTGTGTAATGGAGGACTATAAATAAGAGGTAATGATTTCACAAGTCATATTGCTATTTGTATCCCCCGTCAGCAATGACACTCGCCCTGCAAGGTAGTTCTATAAAAATAACCTCTTAAGTAATTTGCAGATAACATATCTAACATATGAGCGAGATGCTGAGAACACAAAGTACTACAATCCCATGCGCCATAATTGTATGTAATCTTAGCACAGCTTCATAGGCCGCCTGGTAAGATAGCGACAACATTCTGGGCACAGAATATATCATCAGCCCACACCGTACAATCTAAAGCGCTCCTGTTAGATTAAGATGAAAGCTGTGTTTTTCCTCTGTTTTCCCCATTTTTATCTCAACATCCGGCCTCAGCTAGATTATTCCATCAGATTTACATGACTATTCAACCATTCATACAACCATGGATCTACCAGAGATGGAAGCCTTGACACCAACGTGAATGATTCTCCAAGATTCTGGGCTGTCTAATTTCTTAAAGGGGCTAATGTTTATCTATCACAGCACCAGGTAAAGGAGAGAAGCTGAGCCCTGTGATATATAGGGTTATATGATAGAGGAGAGAAGCTGAGCTCTGTGATATATAGGGTTATATGATAGAGGAGAGAAGCTGAGCTCTGTGATATATAGGGTTATATGGTAGAGGAGAGAAGCTGAACTCTGTGATATATAGGGTTATATGATAGAGGAGAGAAGCTGAGCTCTGTGATATATAGGGTTATATGATAGAGGAGAGAAGCTGAGCTCTGTGATATATAGGGTTATATGGTAGAGGAGAGAAGCTGAACTCTGTGATATATAGGGTTATATGATAGAGAAGAGAAGCTGAGCTCTGTGATATATAGGGTTATATGATAGAGAAGAGAAGCTGAGCTCTGTGATATATAGGGTTATATGATAGAGGAGAGAAGCTGAACTCTGTGATATATAGGGTTATATGATAGAGAAGAGAAGCTGAACTCTGTGATATATAGGGTTATATGATAGAGGAGAGAAGCTGAGCTCTGTGATATATAGGGTTATATGATAGAGGAGAGAAGCTGAGCTCTGTGATATATAGGGTTATATGATAGAGAAGAGAAGCTGAGCTCTGTGATATATAGGGTTATATGATAGAGAAGAGAAGCTGAGCTCTGTGATATATAGGGTTATATGATAGAGGAGAGAAGCTGAGCTCTGTGATATATAGGGTTATATGATAGAGGAGAGAAGCTGAGCTCTGTGATATATAGGTTATATGATAGAGGAGAGAAGCTGAGCTCTGTGATATATAGGGTTATATGATAGAGAAGAGAAGCTGAGCTCTGTGATATATAGGGTTATATGATAGAGGAGAGAAGCTGAGCTCTGTGATATATAGGGTTATATGATAGAGGAGAGAAGCTGAGCTCTGTGATATATAGGGTTATATGGTAGAGGAGAGAAGCTGAACTCTGTGATATATAGGGTTATATGATAGAGAAGAGAAGCTGAGCTCTGTGATATATAGGGTTATATGATAGAGAAGAGAAGCTGAGCTCTGTGATATATAGGGTTATAGGATAGAGGAGAGAAGCTGAGCTCTGTGATATATAGGGTTATATGATAGAGGAGAGAAGCTGAGCTCTGTGATATATAGGGTTATATGATAGAGAAGAGAAGCTGAGCTCTGTGATATATAGGGTTATATGATAGAGGAGAGAAGCTGAGCTCTGTGATATATAGGGTTATATGATAGAGGAGAGAAGCTGAACTCTGTGATATATAGGGTTATATGATAGAGAAGAGAAGCTGAACTCTGTGATATATAGGGTTATATGATAGAGAAGAGAAGCTGAGCTCTGTGATATATAGGGTTATATGATAGAGGAGAGAAGCTGAGCTCTGTGATATATAGGGTTATATGATAGAGGAGAGAAGCTGAGCTCTATGATATATAGGGTTATATGATAGAGGAGAGAAGCTAAGTTCTATGCTATAGAGGTCTATATGGTTTGGAAGAGTATTTTAGAGTAAAAAGCAGTAAACCCTGACTGGACTCCTAATAAAGTCAGTGAGAGTCCTGGTTGCCCCGCCCACATGCAGTGATTCGCGGCTCTCCCCATATCAGTGTGTTACGGGGCTGTCAGTCACTGTCACTGTGGGCAAGGTCAGCAGAATTGTCACTTTTTCTTCTAAAAGTACTTTAGGAATTGTCCCACTTTTTACTGAGACATCTTGTTCCAAATCACATAAACCTACAGTATATATCACAAAGCTCAGCTTCTCTCCTTCTGTCATACACTGTCAGCCACTATACAGGACATGGGACAATCTCTTTGTGCACTGTATGGCATCACAAGCGGCCCAAACAGTTGATATTTGCAGCGACTGTCTGCCTGGTCACTTACTGATCAGATATTTATTACTTATCCTAGGCTACGATTAAAAAGTCCCTGAAGTTTCTCCTAGAACATCCACCTAATGTGTCCAGTGCTGGTGGTCGCACATGCT
Organism: Leptodactylus fuscus; assembly: GCF_031893055.1. NCBI lineage: Eukaryota > Metazoa > Chordata > Amphibia > Anura > Leptodactylidae > Leptodactylus > Leptodactylus fuscus. The sequence goes on along the minus strand of NC_134272.1, from coordinate 73,903,890 downwards.
CAGTAGCTCAGTCCCACTACCTGATCCTCTTCTATATAGACAGCAGAGAGATTGCAGGCCAGTTAATGAGTATATGAGTATTCATTGTACTAGCACTGGACATTAGGAGGACATTCTGAGAGGAAATCAAAGGAACAGCAGAGGGCGCCATAACAAGTAGGTAACAGCAATATCCAGATACAGAACAGGCATTATAATATTTGCCCCTATACCTCTATAGAGCACATATATGAGACATATAGTTCCTCGTATTTCCTGTGCTTGCTGACATTGTCGTATATATTTACCTGGTATTAGATGAGGTATACAGCGCTTTATGTCTATTAATTGTGATATGCACTAATTGTTCTCTGTGGATTGTTCTAGAAGAAAACCTTCAACCATCAGTCTAGAAGTGAGGACAGTAAATATCAAAGCTAGTACAGGGACAATACTCCGGCGTGTATTTTTGGCTTTACAAGAGAAAGTCAGTAGTTTATCATCCACAATTCCCCGGATATTTGGGGATGTAGTCCACTTCCTAATCTCGCTTGTTGGACATAAAAATCAATGTGTAACAATGTCTCTGGTGTACAGTTAGCAAAGAGAAGCCGCGTGCACCGAACTGATAGGAGCATTATGGGATGATCTGTCTATCTATTTATCTACATATCTGTCTATGTATCTTGAAATATAATAGTCACCGCTCCAAGGATTTAAGGTGAAAAATAACCTGCACCAAGAAAATGTGTATGTGTGTGTCAAGGAGGGGGGGGGGGGACTATTAGCAATGGCGCGGCCTCTATTTTTTTTTTACTATGGATTGGGGTCTGTCTGTCTATCTGTCTGTCTGTCTATCTATTTATCTATCTATCAATCAATCGTTCCAATGTATCTGTTTGCTTCCAGGGCAGCGCTTAAATTGGGCCGGTATAAAGAACCCCATTAACAACGCTATCATTACATCATTTTCAGACCCCCAAGTATAATGATCGGAGGGCTAGGAGAGATGAGGGTACATAAAAACCACTGTTACTTACCTCTCCTGGGCTCTGGAAGGCATCGGGCCTACTTGGTCACGTCACAGCCGTCACGTGGGCCGGGCTTACGTCGTTATGCGTTGCGACGCAAGCCCCAGCTCAAGTGACATCTCTTCCATTACTGAAGATGGCCGATCTCTGCCTTCCATTGAAAACAATGGGAGACGGATTTCGGGAGGAATCTGCTCCAGATTCAAATGTGAAATCCCATCCCCAAATCCACAGCAAATTCCTCCATGTGAAAAGACCTTTATAGTCCTCAATGGCACTTAAAAAGTCACCACTGGTTTGCAACTTTTTGGTTTGCAACATAGTGGTGCAGGCTCTTATTGATTCTGCCTCTTTATTATTCATCCATAGAATTCTAATAATTGGAATCAGAACCTAATAATGTTAAAGGTGAATGACATAGATGACACATCCCCTTTAAATAGATAAAAACAAAAAAGAAGAGACACCGAGCAACTCATAGTATAGTAAGTAAATAAAACAGGCAGAAAAAGGGTATATATATATATATATATATATATATATATATATATATATATATATATATATATATATAAAATCACCTTGGGACGTTGTGAAGACGGTCATATCACAACTCCTATATGTACATGGGGACCACTTTACAGAGGGCCCTTCTCTGGGTAAAAAACAGCTGCTACGCCCCTGACACCCCTTGGTTGTATCTAGAAATGCTCAGCAGACCAATACACGGACAATGAAGTCGATGTAGTAGAAGGAACTGCGCTCTCACCAGGATTTTGGTATGACTTGAATTTTACTAAACAAATAATGACAGCACTACACGTTTCGGGCTTTCAAAAACACCCTTCATCAGGTGCAATGACTCTAAAAAACATGACCAATAAAAGAGAACAATGTGGAGGAAAGAAATAAAATTTATGAATATATAAACACATCCAGTTAAAAACATAATTCATACCCTTTAAAAATCACGATTTTCTGCCAACTCAATTAGCAAAATAGTATCTAAAACCACAAAATATATACCAGGTTTTAAAAAACTCAAGACTATATAACAGGGGTAGCTCATACACACGTATACATGATAACCACAAAGGAAACAAAATAAACAATTAAGAAAAAAAACAAGTAAAAAAAACCTGCTGGCTGGAAGGTGGGATTTTGTATCCATAAAGTTTGCCTTGTTCAAATGAACAATCGATACAGTGTAAGCCGTCTAGGTTAAAGGTACAACTCCATGTTCCCAAATACTAAACCGCCAGAGAATGTCTAATTGTTGTAGCACGTATAGCGCCGTGTAGCAACATTGTTGCCTTACCTGTTGTACATCTGACCGGAAGTCTAGACTTACCTCCGCCGTTGGGCCGAAAGCGTACTGACTAGAGATGAGCGAGTAGTTAAATATTCGATATTCGTTTCGAGTAGCCCCTCAATATTCGCCTACTTAAATCGAATATCGAACCCTATTATACTCTATGGGGGAAAAATGCTCGTTTCAGGGGTAGGCAACGTTCGATCAAATTATACTTACCAAGTCCAGTGAGTGAGGGTCGGGCTGGATTCTCCGAGAAGTCTTCTCTGCGCAGCGTCCCTGTGTTGTCATCCGGCAATGAAGTCACTCTTCTAGGCATCGGGCCTGGGCAGAGACAACTACGCATGCCCGCGCTACAAGAAAATGGCTGCTTACAGTCTAAGCGGCCATTTTCTTGTAGCGCGGACATGCGCAGTCGGCTCTGCCCAGGCCCGATGCCTGGCAGAGTGAATTCAGAGCCGGAAGACGCCGCGGGGACGCAGCGAGGAGAAGACTTCTAAAGGTAGGAGAAGAACCAGCGTTGATTGGCCGACTGTATAGCATTTGGCCAATCAATGCTGGTTCTGCATCAAATTTTTCCATTCGAATAGCGAGTGGTACTCAATCGAGTACGAGTATTTCGAATATCGTAGTATTCGATCAAATAGCTACTGGATCAAATACTACTCGCTCATCTCTAGTACTGACTAGCCGGGAGACGATCTGTTTATTGGTAAGTAGACGCTGGAGGATTGTCTACAATCCCCCGTGCGTGCTGGAAAGACAGGCAAGCGTTCAACATTTGCACAGCTAGAGATGGCGTCCCTCGTTACGGCGCTCAGAGAGAATAACCCATGCGCATGCGTCCAACCTGGAGGATCGCACATGCGCATGGTGCGCTCACAGCCTTCAGCACATGTTCGGCATCATGGATGAAAGTCAATGCGTGACCTGCCCATACTGAGTGTGGACTCCAAAGTGCAAGTCTAGCAATTTACATTTAAATAGACAGGAAGAAAACATAAACTTTTATGTGATATACTCCGAGTCAGATGTGCGCGGTGATAAAATATGCGGGTAGGCACGCTGGAAATCTTCCTTGAGCGAGGTACTTCAAGAAGGTTGGAGTTTTGTGCACGGTTGGTTACTAGCTAGGCATAAAGCATGAAAATTAAAGATGAAAAGGGCATCGGCAGAAAATAAAATTATACCTGTGTCAAAACATGAATGATTAGCTGTAATTTATAATCCGCATGTCACTGTATCACTACCGGAGAGGAGTTTTACAGTCTAATGGAAAGGACATTTCGGTAACATTGCATAAAATAAGTGGAGGTCAGCGATCAACATTTACAAGACGTGTTCAGCAAGTCGATATCTCCCTGCAGTTTTTGGGAGAGTTCTCAATGTGGAACAGATAGGTTAATGCTAAAGGATTAGGAGAATCGATTGTGTCTGATACGTGGGATACTAATAGAGATGGTACACCCATTTTTTGGGGTATAACAGTCCGTGGAGTCTCATCTTCCTCTTGTTTGGTGACAGCTGGACACGTATTGGGCAGCGATCTCCACAGTGGCCTCTTCTTCTCCCAGTAGGATGTAGAGTTTCCTCTTCTCGTCTGCAGATATGAAGTCTGGGATGTGGGCAGAGAGTCTTTGGTAGTAGACGGCCCTCACAGCTGAGTATTTGGTGCAGTGTAGCAGGAAGTGGGTCTCGTCTTCTAGGGCCCCCTGGTCACAGTGCTGGCACAGTCTATTCTCCCGTGGCTTGTACGTCTGCCTGTGTCGCCCCGTCTCCATCTCCAGGTTGTGGGCGCTCAGTCTGTACCGGCTCAGGGCTTGTCTCTGTTTGGGGTGGCGTATTCTCTCCAGGTAGGTGGCCATGGTGTAGTCCCTTTGCAGTGACTGGTACACGGTGAGTTTCTTGGAGTTATTTATTGCGCTTCTCCATTCCTCGATGTACTGCTCTTTGTCTCTCTCAATGACTCCTTTTATTTGAGCCTTGTTCAGGGCATGTTGGGGGTTTTGGCTTGGCAGATGGCTGATGCTTGGTTGGGGGGTATCAGTTTTTCTCAGGGCTCTGTGGCTAATATCGTGCTAAAATGGTATACAGCCCATGACCACTAGGTGGCGATACAGCAAACTTGAAATTTCCAACGATTATGTAGTATGATATAGTAATAACATTTGTATTTATACTGGTTAGGAATCAACTATACCATATTCTATCATACGGTAGTAATTGATACATATGTCCAATATATGCATACATACTGTATGGTCACAATGTATCGGCATGGTAACAATTTATGGAATATATTGGAATACCATACAAGCAGCAGGATATGCCACCAAGTTTTGATAACCGTGTGTTCCCCGTCTGGAACATGTACCTTACGCAAGAACAGGGGTCAGGCATCCTTTGCATAACTTTTCCAGTGTATTATTGGTGTCAGATGAATGCAATTGAGCCAAAAAAATAAAGGTCACCTTACTAATACCCACCAATGGTTTCTGGGTCCCTGCTACGCTCCACTTTCCGCGCTCTTCTCGACACTGCACAAAATGGCTGCTCATTCAATCACTGCTACAAAGATGATAAAAGGGATTTTACCCTAGAGCTAAATTTTTACCTATGAAAGTTGATCTTAATATCTGCCGCATGTCAATATCCTACGTTATGGAATATTTTTTTCCAAATTATTTCCCTTTGACTTAAATGAAGAAAGAAATATCTTCATGTTATACAGCGTTGCAGATTTTTCTGCAGATTACCTGCAAATTCACAGTGAAATCCACCGGTGCTGTGTTTTTGGAATTTTTTTTAGTTATATGCAATGAAAAGCAAATCTGCACCAATAGTTTGGGGAATTTCTTTAAATTTTGTGAGAGTATAATATGTAGCAAATCCAAGTATGGCTGGGGACACCAGGTGGCCATCGCAGTCTGGTAGTCGCTAGACTTGCCAGTGACTAACCTGATGATATGTACAATATAGGGGAATATATACAAATCTCATTGAAGTGGTGGTAGACTCCTAGACTCCCTTTGGCCCCCTAACCATAGGAACCCTATGGCTGAATTTGGTCGGTGCTAGGCCACTAGGGGGAGCCACTGATCTTATTTCCCTTCATGTTTTAAAAGTTTATATAGTTTGGCAAGGAGGACAGAAAATAAGCATTTTACACTTTTACCTGATCAGGTTAAGAATTGTAAATTTATTATTTATTTATTTATTTATTTATTTTAAATGTATATAGCAACATTAATCCCATGGTGCTTTACATTTGGGGGTTTACAAATAGTACACAAAATATACAATCGGATATGATACTAACAATAACCGGCTGGCACAGTGGGGTAGAGGGCCCTACTTGCTAGCGCTTACTTGCTATGAGGGAAGAGGGATAGAGACAGAAGGAGAGGGGGAGACTGTACAGATGGCAGTGCGGTGACAGTGTTATTGGAGGTTGTAGGCCTTCCTGAATAGGTGAGTCTTCTGGGCCTTCTTGAAGCCTGTGATTGTGGGGGTCAGTCTTGTGTGTGGGCAAGATTAGGTTGGAGATATGTGGAGGGACCAGGTTGTGGATGACTTTATGTGTTAGCGATAGTAACTTGAACTCAATTCGCTGGGCATATTATACTGTGTGGGGGGCCACTGTGGAGCATATAATACTGTGCAGGCCACTGTGGAGCATATAATACTGTGCAGGCCACTGTGGAGCATATAATACTGTGTGGGACACTGTGGAGCATATTATACTGTATGTGCGGGCCACTGTGGAGCATATAATACTGTGTGGGACACCGTGGAGCATATTATACTGTATGTGCGGGCCACTGTGGAGCATATAATACTGTGTGGGACACTGTGATGCATATAATACTGTGTGGGACACTGTGGAGCATATTATACTGTGTGGGACATTGTGATGCATATAATACTGTGTGGGACACTGTGGAGCATATTATACTGTATGTGCGGGCCACTGTGGAGCATTATTGTGGAGGTGGTACTCTGGGGGAAGATATTATACAGTGTAGGACCCCAGCATTATTCACATGCCATCTGTTTTATAATAGCTGTGCACTATTATTACAGGCTGTAATTACATTGCACGGTCATTATAAAACATATTGTGTGCGATATAAACAGCACTCACAAAAGCACCGCAGTACCTTCAAACAAGTGATCTGAAGCGGCCCTGGGTGATAGATCTCTTAGACTGTTAAAACCCCACAAGTATGATGTTTGTGGGTACTATAGTTGCATCCCTCTCAAGTATCTGAGATACCACTACAGCACCCATAACTGTTGCTATCAAGAGTACGTTGTAGGGAAAGGGTCCTGGCAAAAATTTGCACCAGGGCCCACTACAATTTAGTTTCGCCACTGGTACTGTAAATATATTTTTTGCTACCATTGCTGGCCATCCCGCTGCTTCCCTCATATTACCCATGGAGGACAAGGCGTAAGCGTCCTTGCAGCCATTGCAATGAGTTGCACTTGTAGACATTGCCCTGCGTGGCTTGGGCCTTGTATAGCTGACTGCTGTCACTGACTCATGTTTAGTTAGCGTGATATTTACTGACAGCTATGCTTACCAAGAAATCCTGCAACACTTAACAGCTATATAAACCCCTGCCTCATAGTGCTATATAAAATCAAAGTGTGATACCTGAGCCGGCGAGATGACTTTACCTCCCAATCACAAATCTGCCAGCAGCACAGATTAGTCACCGAGCAGCGCAACGTCCCCAGCTCGCCCGGCCGCACATAATTATTCTTACGTTATGTTTTGATCCCAATAAAACTAACAACTAGATGATTAGAAGAGATAAAACACTGAAGGATTTTTAGCTTTTTTTTTGCTATTGGGAAAGTTAATACCTTCTATCCTAACAGGTTTCATGAGACAGTCATTAAGTCTGGCATTGGGCAAAGTAGAAACAGGCCCTAAAAATAGCCCCCGGGGTCCACCTTTTACATGGAAGCAAAAATAAAATCAGCTGTCACCATGAACGCCTGTCTGAGAAGGAACAAGCACTGAGTGTGGAGCTGGTCTCCGCAGGCTTACTGGGATAGGACGGGGACTGGGAATTATTCTATAAAACATCGCCAAATTATTAGGAAAGAGCGCCAGAGGAGGAGCCGAACGTTACACGGCGTGACCTAGACGATAGAAGGTAAGTGTCATTATAATACCTACTATTGGGTATACAGGGCTGGACTACAATTACTCATTTGGGGTATAGTCACCATAAACATGTTGAAAGTCAAAATTATTAAAATTGAATTTATTTTACAAAAAAAATACATATTAAATTTCGTTATTTCTGACACCGGCTCGGTCAGTTGATACTTTGTTGAAAAAAAATCTATTATTAGTTGCAAAGGATTGATACAGTTATACTAATATATTATATTAATATCATCAGCTTTAAAGAAAATGGATTTCTTTTAATTGATTATTTATTTGTTTATTTTTTATTCTATTTATTTATTGATTGATTTTAATTGATTATTTCTTTATTTAAATTCATTATTTATTTATCTATTTTAACTGATTATTTTAACTGATTATTTATTTATTTTAATTGATTATTTATCAATTTATTTTAATTGATTATTTGTTTATTTTTTATTCTATTTATTTATTGATTGATTTTAATTGATTATTTCTTTATTTAAATTAATTATTTATTTATCTATTTTAACTGATTATTTATTTTAATTGATTATTTATCTATTTATTTATTTTAATTGATTATTTATTTATTTTTTTGTTTGTTTATTTTTTATTCAGTTTTATTTCTTTATTTTAACTGATTATTTATTTATTTTTTATTTCTTTATCTTAGGCCTAGTTTACATCTGCATATTCCATTTGGGGAGTCTTGCAGTTCTTACAGAACTTTTCTCTCCATATGATTCTTGCGGACACTGAGCGGAAACCACACGGATCCCATTATAGTCTATGGGGTCCGTGTGGTTTCTTAGCTAATCGCTTAATGCGTATAGGTTTCCGTTCAGTCCCAGAATGGAATACCGAATGCAGATGTGACCCGGGCCTCAGATTGACTTTTAAACATTTTTATCGTAAGGACACATACTTTCTACTATATTATGGCTCCATAACGTAACACCTAAGCCTAGGGATGCTATGTATCTGTCAGATTTCATACCATGATAGGATGAGTTGATTTCTTAAGATGTGTTACTCTTCGGAGTAAATAAACCCCTAAGGATGAGGCCACATGCAACAAATTCAGGCTAAAAAATTGCGCATACAAAAAGCAATCCGGAAAAACCGCAGTGGAAGCGCATTGCGTTTTTTCCTGCAGCGTTTTTCACAGAAGGTTCACAGAGTTTTCCTCTGCCGACTTTCTGCTTCGATTATACCTTTAGGATATGTTCATATGGAGTTTTTTGGAGCAGATTTTGACACGGAATGCGCCTCAGAATCCGGCTCCAAAAACGGCTCCATTGATTTCAATGGGAGCCGCTCGTTTCTTCTTTCCACTAGCTAGTAGCGGAAAAAAGAAGCGAGCTGTTCTACCTTGCCACGGATTCCGTGGCTGACTCAGCTGCAGCATCCGCGGCACGGGGCGCAAGGCTCCCTCCTGAATAGGCACATTCTTCGGGCCTAATCCAGAGCACTGATGCACTGCACCGGCACCCCGTCGCGGCTGGCCGCTCGGAAGTGTTCACACGCGGAATGCAAATTCCGCCATGTGAACATACCCTTAGAGAAAACACCAGCATTTCTGAAGGTATAAGGGTCTGTTCACAAGGAGAAATTTGGTGCAGATTTGGGGTTCGAACTTTTTCCCCCAAATCCCGAGCAGATTCCTCGCAAAATCCACCTCCCATTGTTTCAATGGGAGGTAGAGATCGGAGCGTCCTGCTCGATCTTGCCGCGGATTCGGGTCCGCAACTCAAGACTCCCTCCTGATTCGGCACATTCATCTGGACCTTAACAGGGGCGTTATGCCGCGACGGAATGCTGATGCACGGCTATACCGGCGGCAGAAAATGAATGCACTGCAGTGCTCAATAGCAGCAAAGCAGATATGCGCCATTTAGGGTAAAACATCGATACGTTTTATGGAAATGTGTCAAAAATGCTTATCAGGTTGTTCCAAATTTATCATGCTATTTGATCTAATTTGACTGACTCATAAATTCACGACGCCGGTGAGATGTCTCCCCTCAGTGATGTCTTCTCTGCTAAGGATTTGGTCTTAAAGTGCAGATTTAGCTTTGATGGATGTCTATGACGGTATTTGCACGCTGTCTAACTTTCAATTAATAATGCTATTACCAGGATTGCTGCTTTTAGTAGTAGAAATGCTCCCATAAGGCCTGGTTCACACTTCTGAATTCTGATGCAGTTTTTAGCCAAAACTGGGAATGAATCCAAAACCGAGAACGTGTAAAGCCTTCAATTATATCAGTCGTCTCTCTCAGATTTACCACTTCTTTTTGCTACTGAACATTTGTATGATTCTGTTTCGTCACAAGTTACAGATTATGAAAAATACTGCAAAGGAAGAATGTTTTCAGAAATAGAAGGGTTAATAGTTTAATTTTAAAATTCAAAGTAAACAAACATTCACTATTTGGTGTGACCTTTGCCCTTTGGAGGAGGCGTTCCGGAAGTGATGATACGGCCCCCACAGATATAGCATTGATCTCATCACCATCCAGTCTGTCTGAGATGATATGATGAGACAGACGGATTGGAGCAAGCCTACATCCACAGAAGATCTGGGCTTAGTTCTCCAAGATGGCGGCGGGAACAACCTCCCTGCCCAGTTTGCGAAAAATGTACCTAGAAGAAGTCAAAGGGCAAAGGTCACAACAAACATTGATGGATTTAGATTTCCCTTCCAAATTAGCAGCATTTTGTTAATTGACAAAATTTTTTGGAAAGCATTTTTAATGTGCAGTATTTTTGCATGCCTACAACATTTGCACAACACTGTATATTTCAATAGGATCTACAGGTACATGTTGACCTAGGAGTTGTGCCAAAAAACGTACAGTATGTGTAGTAGCTGTCATGTCATGAAAGGAAGCCAATGATACTCATGTGACCAAAACCTTAAAGGGTCTGCAAATTGTTGCTGAGACCAGAATAGCTGGCTGCAAGTACTGACCGTCAATGCGGGACTTGAGGAAGTCGGTGAGTGGTGTCGCTTGTGGCTGTTTCGGTAACCCCCATAGAGTGGGGACTCCAGTGACTGTGTAGAGTAATACTGCCCTTCTGTTTCCATAAGTCCGGCTCTGATGGTCGGGACTTGGCCGGGACTTTGGGGTCCATGGGTTTCTGCTTGTAACCGCTTTTTAATCCGATAGGGTTTCCGTTTTTTGGGTCCCCAAGCAGACCTGAAGAACGGAAACCCGAACTGTAGTGTGAACTTAGCGTACATGAACAAATAAGAGATAGAAGAGACGCTGGAGCCCTGATCCAAACATAGAAGTCTACTGATGGTATTCCTTACCGCCATCTGACTTGCACTCACTCTAAATAGCACATAAATGCTCCATTCCCTATGGCTGTATAACATCTACATAATGTAGGGAATTTATCAATCCTTCTATGCCAGTTGTCTGGTGCAGAGGGGTAATGTTGTGGCACGCGTTTGGGGCAAGGTCCAGTGGCATAGCTAGGGATGGCTGGGCCCCAAGGAGAACATTTGACATAGGTTTCCCCCCTTCTAGGGGAGTATACAAACATAAAAGCAATGTTACTTACCTCTCCTGGGCTCTGGTGTACTTGTTGCTACTTTTGACCATCTTCAATGTTGCAGTGCAGTGTTGCAGCGCATAATGACACTGGCCTGGTCCATGTAATGTCTAGGATGTGAACAAATAGGCCTGCAGACTGCCAGAGCAAAGGAGGGATAAGTAACATTGTTTTTTTATGTTCACTCACCTCCTCTGGGCTTCTGATCATCATTATACTTCGGCGTCTGAAAACCTCAGACTATAATGATAGCAGTGTTTGTGGGGTTCGCAGTCTTACAAATCCTTGCTCCTCATCATAGCTGCCTCTGCAGAAGGGGAAGCGCAGGCGGCTGTGATCAGGAACAAGGATTGGTAAGTAAATATGGCCGCCTATTAAAAAAAAAATAAGGGGTCTGCCAGGCCCTCTAATGTCCCAGGCCCCATGTCAGTGGCTACTGCTGCTATCCCAGTATTTACACCACTGTCAAGCCCCTTTCTTGTGCTAAACATGCAACACAACCCCCATTCTGCACCATATTATGTGAATGGAACGGGATGGGGCAAAGTGTCTCATCCTGACTATTAGAGATGAGCAAGTAGTATTCGATCGAGTAGGTATTCGATCGAATACTACGGTATTCGAAATACTCGATCGAGTACCACTCGCTATTCGAATGGAAAAGTTCGATGCAGAACCAGCGCTGATTGGCTGAATGCTATACAGTCGGCCAATCAACGCTGGTTCTTCTCCTACCTTTAGAAGTCTTCTCCGTGCAGCTTCCCGCGGCGTCTTCCAGCTCTGAATTGCCTGGCAGAGTGAATTCAGAGCCGGAAGATGCCACGGGGACGCTGCACGAAGACTTCTCGGAGGATCCAGCCCGACCCTCACTCGTGGACTTGGTAAGTATAATTTGATCGAACGTTGCCTACCCCTGAAACGAGCATTTTCCCCCCATAGACTATAATGGGGTTCGATATTCAATTCGAGTAGTCGAATATTGAGGGGCTACTCGAAACGAATATCGAACATTTTACTGTTCGCTCATCTCTACTGACTATTATTTATCACCGTGAGTGATCTCCCATTGGCTACATCAAGGCCAAAAGGAAGACAAATGCCCCTACCAGTGGATATCCTCTGCTCATAACGTGACATCCCCTGCTCATGACTCCAACTATGGAAGCTTATTTGTAAATCCGTTGATCTCCACATGTCCGGCTTGTCTAGCCCTCGGTGATAACTCCTGACCATGCATTTCCCTTGCCATATTACATGTCATCTGGATTATAGAAGGGTCCGCAGACCCCACTACCTTAATAAGGCATATGGCAGCCTGAATGGTCTTCTAGACATCTCCTAGCTCATACAGTAGATAATTTGTAGCCTATCCAGTTTCGATCGAGAAATCCTCGCCTCTCCTATGACCTAAAATTCTCTTGTGTATCAACAACAACAACAAAAAAAGTTTGCCTCCAGAACTAACTGCGAATGTGCGAAGAACCTGTCTGGAATAAACAAACCTTATGTCATTAGTCTCGGTGATTCTCCAGAACATGGCACATACATATTTTACCTTGTCCGCTGTATTTTTATGCAAACAAAATAAAACCGAGTCTCTTTATATCACTGCAACACATTGCGGGAGCGACATTGCCTCGCGATGAGCTTAGAATTAATGCTGGGAGCGTAACAAATGTACATAGATTACTGTCAAGGGTAAAGAAAAATATGCAAGCTCCCGAATTGTAGACCAGGTTGTTCCATATCGGTTATGGAGCCATCGCAGTTTAAAGTGATTTATTCCTCGGGATTGGATATTTTAACAAGTAATGAAACCAGGAAGGATAAACTTAGTTTTTAAATCAGCCAAAGTAAAGATTCAATGACATGCTCCGTGTTTAATAATAAAATATGTTCTGCCTGTCTGCATTCAGGCTTAGGCTCGATGGACTAAGAAGAGCCGGAATACTATTATTGTGGAGGCGAGCGTCCCGCCATTAGCTAAATTTATATTTGCTTTGCATTGCAGTTTCCGAAAGGAAGCCAACAGATACCGCTTCTAATGTGGAATCTGACGGTGGTTTATAATCAGAAATAAAATCCAGTCAAAGGCTCCGGTATCTTAGAGAAAAGCGAAATGGTTGGTTGGTCGATGGTCGTAAAGTAAAAGCTTTGCCTGGATCTCCGTCTAGGTTACTGAACCAAATTTATCTCACCGAAACCCTATAGTGATATAGTTTGTGGTCATAATAAGGAGCCAGAAATGAGACAGAGGTCTAGATCAGGGATAGAGAACCTTCGGCTCTCCAGCTGCTGTGAAACTTCCACTCCCAACATGCTCCATTCACTTACATGGGAGTTCCAAGAACAGCAGAGCAAGTATGCATGCTGGGAGTTGTAGTTTTGCAACAGCTGGAGAGCCAATGTTCCCTACCCCTGGTCTAGATTATACTTGTATATGTAGGGGCTGTGTTGTTTTTGTGTAAAATGGGTCCAGATTATAGATTTTTTTGGAAAGTTAAAATTATCCCCGTTACGGCTCTATGAAACCCACCAAAGGCTGGCTATCATAGGAGATACCTGTCGACTGAAGGTGCGTATGTTCTAAATAAGGAGAGAAAGCAATGGCCAGACAGCTCTGGCAGTGGTATACAGTAACTGCCTAAGAATGAAGGCATGGGGTATGTTGAATCCAATATGTCCAATGCTACTCTTCCCCAATAGCTATGGTTGGTCAGAGAGATGGTTAGACAATCCTACAATCAGGCTTCGGACCCTGTCACTCCACTGAAACTGTCCTAACAAAATACATGTGATAGGTTTGGCTACCCTAAGGCTAGCTTCTTCCATCCAATTTCAACGTTGGCTACATTAATCAGATTTATTGCAACTATTTATGCAATTGGTGCAGAGACAGCCTCATTAGATAAAACAGATTTCCAGTCCCCCCCATCAATTCCAGTTCTTAGCATCTGTTAATAGGCGCCGCCCCACTGATTGCAGCTGGAATTTTTTCTCTAGCCCCCACCATCCCTGATCAATAAGTACTGTTAGTTTTGGTGCCTGATTTAAGCTCTGTAATGTCAGGAGGGTGGTGTCAGGCAAGGGGGCGTGATTCAGAGCTACAATAAGAATCCCCTTGTCTGCTCCTGCCTGACACTGCCCTCCTTACAGTACAGAGACTAAATAGTATATGAGGACCAAAACTAACAGCAGTGATTGCTCAGGAATGGTGGGGACCAGAGAAAAAATTCCAACTGTGCCAGTAAAGAACTAGACTTGGAGGTGGTGAAAGGTCCTTTTTAAAACACATGGGGGAAATTTATTAATATTGTTCCCCAGTTTTTGGTAAACAATAGTCACTAGTGGCATTTTTGCATTGCCGTTATTTATTCAACAAATATTAAGCCAATACAGGAAACCAATGTGTGAAAATTACAAGGTCACAGTACACCCCATGAACCAATAGCTTGTATAACATCCCATATTGGCAATAGTGTGAAGTAATGCTATTCTGAATGACTCTCTCATATCATTGTGGAGGAATTTTGGCCCATAACTCTTCACAATGTTGCTTCAGGTCATTGAAGTTTGGGGAAATCAATACTGCAGAGTTCTGTTAAGATCCTGCCACTGCATTTCCATTGGGTTGAGGACCATTGCAACATTGTGATTCAGTTCAGCCATTCTGTTGTAGACTTGATTGAATACTTGGGATTGTTGTCTCAATTTCAGCCAGGCTTTAGCTTCAGTTGGATAGATGGCCTCAAATTTGACCCTGAAATACTTTAGTATACAGAAGAAGTCATGGTCGACTCAATGACTGCAAGGTGCTTGACAGCGCTCACCACCTTGCTTGACAGTATGAGATGTCTGTGCCAAAATGGGTTTGGTTTTCGCCAAACGTGGTGTTGTGCATTATGGCCAAACATCTCCACCTTGGTCTTGTCTGACCAAAGGAGGTTATTCCAGAAGTCTTGTGGTTTGTTTGGATGCAACTTTGCAATCTTAAGCTGAGTTGCCATATTCATTTTAGAGAGATGAGTCTTCATGCCGACAACCCTTCCACACAAGCCGTAGTTGTTCAGTCTTTTTCAATTTGTACATGAATGTCAAGGATCACTCTAATGTTGGGGAACCCAAACAACGGAGAGGTGGACCGCTAAAACAACAAACACACACAGAGCCCATGTGGACGTCTTTTAACCTGAAACCAGTGGAGGAAAAAGTCCTCCATTCTCCAATTTTCAGTGAACATTGTCTCCAACAGAGACTCCACTGCAAATGTGAACATAGCCTGGCATGCTAACTGTGGCCTATAGATTCTTAGACGTAGGGGGTCCCAGGTTATGCTTACCTTCTCTATGGATGAGGTTGAGGACTAGGTTTTGGGAGTGAGCTACGCTTGCTTGTTCATGTGTAAGTGCAGCTCAGACCTTTATCCCTAGCTGAACTCTAACTTTTCAGAGACCGGTCTTAGGACATGTACACGGAGATATACAAGGACAGGTGGCCACTTAATGCATTACAGGATCTGCATTACATGCTTTCAGATTCCGCTAATCTCTGATATAAGTGTCTGCTTTTACGTGCACGTATGTCAGCAGTGCTTCATAAATAGAAAGAAAATATACTATACCCAGAAGGGGAGACTAAATTTATTCAATATGGCCTTTCAATCAACAGATCGTATCTTGCCCAATTTTATTTAGCCGTCAATTTCTTGTAGATCTATTACTGAAAATGCTCTGAAAAATATTTTGCAGAAATCATCAGTGAATTAATGTAAACCAGGCGGCAGATTAAAGAAAACGGAGCTACAAAGTATGTGCCTGGAGGGAGAAGCTAAACCATGTAAAATCTGAACGTCCCCGGCGGCCGGTCTATCACTTTGACCCTGTTATTAAAAAACATTAAGAAATTGCTATTTACATACATAAACGATGTGCTCCTCCAAAAATGAAGCAATGCTTTACAGTGAAGTTCCAGTCTATGGGAGCATTGTTTCTAATCAGAATGCACCCTGTTGTAAAGGGTGTCAATAAGACTTAGGAACTGAATGTCAATGGGGGGGGGGGTATATGGAGAAATTATTTGGACTATAGCAAGGCCCAATATAAGTCCCACTCAACAATGAAGTTCATCACTAAATATAACATGCCTTGACGAGGGCATTGCCTAGTCGTTCATTATTTAATAAAGACACTAGACAGGGGTCGGATTAATCGGCCACAGCAGCCGTTCTTTATTAATAATACATAACAATGTAATAACATCCTCAAAATTCCCCACCAACCAAAAACGTTCCCAAACTTTAACCCTGGACGCTCTAAAACGTCCATCCTAAAACCTGATATTGACTAAGGAGGTCCTCGATGCCTAACCAATCCGGTCTCAATGACCAAACCCCATATCCCTTAGCACCATTATCAATCTTACCCCCAGCCGTTCCTCTAGCTCGAGGGCACCGAGCTATTATAGCTCCCTGGTGCTCCACTTTTCATCCCAAATCCATACCTGACCACATTCCCAAATGTGGATGGGGAGTCCAGCCCCTCCCACGGGGCCCTCCCCATCCCCAACCGTTCCCCAGACTCCACCGACTTCGAGGACCCCCCCCCGCCAGCTACTGTGACAAAACAGTATGAAATTGTCTAACCATAGGGAGGGTGGGTGGGGGCTGTTCCTTCTTCACTGTCTCTCCCTGACTGACCGGAATTTCCCGCGCTTCCTTTTTATACCCCCTCCCCCCCCCTGCTCCTCCGTCTCATATTTCTGTAACGGCTGAATGCCGTTAACCCTTTCCCTGCCCCTCTCTCTCTCTCCAGTCAGCCCTGTCATGCGGCCTACCCAGTATGGCTGGGCCTTGTAGTCCGGCCGTCCTTGACGAGGGCATTGCCTAGTCGTTCATTATTTAATAAAGACACTAGACAGGGGTCGGATTAATCGGCCACAGCAGCCGTTCTTTATTAATAATACATAACAATGTAATAACATCCTCAAAATTCCCCACCAACCAAAAACGTTCCCAAACTTTAACCCTGGACGCTCTAAAACATCCATCCTAAAACCTGATATTGACTAAGGAGGTCCTCGATGCCTAACCAATCCGGTCTCAATGACCAAACCCCATATCCCTTAGCACCATTATCAATCTTACCCCCAGCCGTTCCTCTAGCTCGAGGGCGCCGAGCTATTATAGCTCCCTGGTGCTCCACTTTTCATCCCAAATCCATACCTGACCACATTCCCAAATGTGGATGGGGAGTCCAGCCCCTCCCACAGGGCCCTCCCCATCCCCAACCGTTCCCCAGACTCCACCGACTTCGAGGACCCCCCCCCCCCGCCACAGCACCCGCCGGTGACCACCTTACCGGCGGGTGTCCCGCCACACTTCAAAAGCCGTTTCTAAACCCGTCTGCAAACCAAGACACCAAAGGTCAATACTTACGGCATTAAGGTGAATCCCATCACTTCTCCAAAATGCCCCTTCACCAGACTCCAACTCCCCATGCCGAATCACAACCGCCCCATTCCTAGCCATAAACCTCCCCACCGCTCTATTAACTTTTATACGAGCCTTATTCAGCCGTTCGACAGATCTGGCCCCCCTCCAAAAACGCCTCGGCACCATGTCGGACCAAACCGTTATCAACCCAGGAAACAATGCCCATAAACGCAACATATCAAATTTAATATCTGTAATCAACTCCCTAAAAGGGCGTACACCCAAGTCATTACCCCCCAAATGTATGATTAAAATGTCTGGGGCCCTATCCAAACGCGCAAATCGATGAAATTCTGGGAGCAGCTTGTTCCACATCATGCCTCTCAAACCTAGCCATCGCACTGTAGCCATGTCCCTCGAGAATCCTAGCTGTCTACCGTCCTGCCTCACTGCTGCACGTAGCGCCCCCCAAAAAACATATGAGTGACCCATCACCCATATTAAACATGGATCGGAACCTGAAAGAGAACAAAGAAAATAACAACACTAAAACTGTACTTTAACAGCTATTCAGTCGTACATAAGACCTAAACCTCCTAGATTCCCAGCGCCCAATACGCATAATTACATCCTCCCCTAACCCTCTCCTAGCCGCCTCCGTTGCCGCCCCAATCCGAAACGAATGTCCACTAAAACCATTCTTGTCCAAGCCCAATTTAACCAAACAACGTCGCAACATCCCCAGAAATTGGAAACGCGATAAATAAAAGCCATCAAAATGACGAAGGAGAGGGCCCGGACTACTGCTACGAACCGACAAAAACTCCCGCATACACAAAACCGGACACATACCACAACCCTGCACCTCAAACAGCCGAATCCGTGCCCCCTTACCCATTTGATCCGTTTTCGATCTCCTAAGCCTTACTTCCACCCGATCCCCATAAAGGTCAACATCCTCAAAAAGAACACCACCCGGAACCCTTTTGGACCTGCTGACTAGCTCCCCTAATCTAAGAGCCCCGAAAAAAGCTAATGAAAAAGACACTTTGAACAGCCTAAATTCATAATCGGAGTCACAAACAGATCCCAAAACCCCCCCTAAACGTACCAACAACCCAAACGAAATGGGTTTCCTAGAATCCTCCCGAACCACCCCTTTACGCCAACCCTTCAGAGCCAAACGAACTAAAAAACTCTTTGTCCAGTCCCTCAAACCCCTACGTTTAAACCCGAAAGCAATGCCCGCCATACATCCGTCCAACTTAGACACTGACCATCCCTGCTCCTTGCAATGCCCTACAAACAACAGCATAGCCATCTCCGTGTCTGTCCTCTCCTCCCTCAAAAAATCCAGCCAATCCACCCACAGACCCCAAGACCTCTCATACAACCTCCAAGTACCGGGCACCATGGAAGACTCAATTAAGGACGTCGCTGCCCGATTGGCAGCTGCCACAATTCCACCGGCCACGAGGTCCCGTCCTCTTCCGCCTCCGGCGCCAATCTCCGGAAACGGTCCCACTGCAGGCGAGAAAGTGCATCCGCTACATCATTGCAAACACCCGGAACATGCACCGCCAAAACACATGCATTCAGCTTCAAACACTCTAACACCAGTCTTTGCAACACTCTCACAACCGGCGGAGAAGAAGCCGAAAATCCATTAATTGCCTGCACCACCCCCATATTATCGCAGTGAAACCGTATGCGTTTATTCCTAAAAACCTCCCCCCATACCATCACAGAAACCAAGATCGGAAATAACTCTAATAAAGCTAAATTCCTAACCAAACCCTCCTCCACCCAGTCCCGCGGCCAAGACCCTACACACCACTTCCCTTGATAATACGCACCAAAACCCACACTCCCTGCAGCATCCGTAAATAATTCACAATCAAATGCCTCTACCGTGTCGCCCACCCATAACGAACGCCCATTATAACCTTCCAAAAAGGAATCCCACACCGCCAAATCCCCCCGCAACTCCCAACCCAACCTGATATAATGGGAAGGAACTAGAACTCCCGCCGTCGCTGCTGCCAAGCGGCGGGAAAAAACCCGCCCCATTGGCATAATTCGACACGCAAAATTCAATTTGCCTAAAAGAGACTGCAGTTCCTTTAACTGCAGCTTTTTTAGCCGACAAGCCCGCTTAACCAAACCCCTAAGTTCTGCCAATTTATCCACCGGCAATCTACATTCCATTGCCACTGTGTCTATAGTTAAACCCAAGAAATTTAACACCGTAGTCGGCCCTTCCGTTTTATCTGCTGCCAGCGGAACGCCGAAATCCGACGCCACCCTCTCCATAGTCCTCAACAATAACGAACATGTAGTCGAACTCTGAGGCCCTACACATAAAAAATCGTCTAAGTAATGAACAATAGACAAACACCCAGACACATCCTTAACCACCCACTCTAGAAATGAACTAAATTTCTCAAAATAGGCACATGACAATGAACAACCCATAGGCAGACAACGGTCCACGTAATATTGGCCCTCCCAAACGCACCCCAACAGCCTCTGACTCGACGGGTGAACTGGCAACAGGCGAAACGCCGCCTCAATATCGGTTTTAGCCAATAACGCCCCACGCCCACAACGACGCACCCATGACAATGCAGTATCAAAAGATGCATACACCACCGAACACAAATCCGGATCGATGCCGTCATTCACTGACGCCCCTTCCGGAAAGGATAAGTGATGTATCATCCGAAATTTATTGGGCTCCTTTTTCGGAACCACCCCCAAAGGGGACACCACTAAATTCTCTAA
The DNA here is from genome assembly GCF_031893055.1 of Leptodactylus fuscus. Taxonomy (NCBI): domain Eukaryota; kingdom Metazoa; phylum Chordata; class Amphibia; order Anura; family Leptodactylidae; genus Leptodactylus; species Leptodactylus fuscus. The sequence continues at coordinate 73,883,620 of NC_134272.1, read as the reverse complement.
AGGTGGTTCCGGGAAAGGCCCCGCCATTCTGCCCAATGCAACTTCCTTCTGAAGTTTGTCCAAAATCACCGTCGGATGATCCCTAGCTGATCTCAAATTCCTACCCCCCAAACGACCCTCAACCCCGATACTAGGAATAATAAAACCATCCCTGAAACCGGTTTCCAACAATTTTGCCGCCTCCTTATCCGGGTATCTATTTAGAAACCCCACCATCCTTTGAAGCCGTACCGGTGTCACTCCCTTTTCCAGCCGAATCCCCCCCCTTTCCTTTACCCTTAAAACATCTGTTCGCCCCATGACTACCCCCGCAGGAAGTGCACTCATGTTTAAACTTACATTTACTTCCGAATTTGCAACTTCCTTCGTTAAAAGCGAAGCAGAGTCCTTTCTGAGTCGCCACTGATCTACCCGAGGACTCGCTGCCCCCGGGACCCCCTGGAAAGGACTGACCAGACTTTGGCTGCGCCATCGTGCGCATCCAAAGACTAATGTCCTTATGATCCCAGCGAATACTGGGTCGAACCGCCTTCCTCTGCCTAAACTGTTCATCATAACGGAGCCAAGCTTGGCCCCCGTATACCCTATATGCTTCGCCTATGGCGTCAAGGTAACAGAAAAGGGCGGAACAATTTTCCGGCGCCTTTTCACCAATAACGCTCGCCAAAATGGCAAACGCTTGTAACCAATTAGTAAAAGTTCTTGGTATCAACCGATACCGTCTTTTTTCTTCTTCCTCCTTTTTCTCCTCTTTTCTAGGCCTATCTAGATTGAACCGTTCCAATGGCAACAATGAAAATATATCGACATATTCCCCTTTCCAAATTTTTTCCCTAACCTCTTGTTTTAAGTGAGCCCCCAACGGTCCTTCAAAACAAATATAAACTTCCCCCTTAGCCGCGTCATCAAGGCGTGGCGCATCCTTATCCTCACCCTGCGTCTGCACTGAAACCGACACTCCCGCACTGGCCGCCGACCCAACCACCGATGCCCCATCCCCACTAGCCACCCCCCAAGCCGCCACCGGAGATGACGCACTCGCCGTCCCACTAAAACTCCTACCCATACCCCTCACCATGTCAGCTAATGCCCCCATGAAATTCTCTAAACCCCTACTTAAACCCCCTGAAGCTTTCCCAAACTGACCCCCCCCCTGTAACAGCTAACATGGCCGAAGATGTGTGTATGTGCCCCTCACCTGGTTGCCTGGGTGCTGTGTCCCCAGCAACCGCAGACTCCTGATCCAGACGACCGGAAGATCTCTCCATCACAGGGGATACTTCATGTCTTCTTTCTTCACTGGCTGCCTCTCTCACGTCCCGCCTCCCAGTGCGGCCTGCACTAGAGACGCTCGCTCTCTCCCAATCATTGCGCACCGCGCTGCTCACTGGAGGCACCATCCCCGACACGCCGGCAGACATAGGGATGCCGTCTTCAGGATCCAACCCTCCTCGCCGAGCCGCAGAAACGGCCGCAGGCCTGTGTGCAGCCTCCACTCCGGACACCCTCGCCGACAGCGTTGAAGGAGGGAGGACTTCCCTCCTCTGTTGCGGGCCCCGCCGCGCTCCGGGATTCCTCCCAGCTCTGGATGGCCGTGCAGCAGCTTGCCGCCGGGTACCAGAAGCTGGAGCGTCCCTTGATGGGCTCCCTAAGCGGCGCCTGGCCCGAGGGGTCATTTCCGGGCTGAGGCGCGCCGGAGGCCTTATCCTCCGCGGCCGGCGTTCACTAGGGGAAGGGCGGCTGTCCCTATCCCCAGACCCCTGCGATAGACCGCTGAATCGGTCTTGCAGCCACTGCTGCCCACGCACCTCTGCTTCCGCCCGTATCTGCCGTATCATGGCCTCCAACTCCGACATCCTGACAGGATACTATCTATTCAGGGACACCACAGGTAAGGAGATGGCTGTTCCTTCTTCACTGTCTCTCCCTGACTGACCGGAATTTCCCGCGCTTCCTTTTTATACCCCCTGCTCCTCCGTCTCATATTTCTGTAACGGCTGAATGCCGTTAACCCTTTCCCTGCCCCTCTCTCTCTCTCCAGTCAGCCCTGTCATGCGGCCTACCCACTATGGCTGGGCCTTGTAGTCCGGCCGTCCTTTATGAATGGAGCACCTATATGGAATATCCAGGTCATACAGATGTGTCTGCCCAATCGCAGGGGTTCTCCAGCCCCCACATTGATTTTTCGCTCTGATGACCAGTCAACCGGATAACTCATCAGTATGTGATCGCCATGCACTAAAAGCTATAGGATTAGATGCAGGTTGCTCCTATTCAAGTAAGGGTGCATTCACACGGAGTAACGTGCCGCGTGACCTGGCACGTATACACCATGTGAGATTTTGAGCGCCGTATACGTTCCCATTGATTTCAATAGGAGCCTGGATCGTATACGCCGCGTTATTTTGCAAAATCACGGCCACAAAATAACGCAGCGTATACCAGACTAACTCCCATTGAAATCAATGGGAGCGTATACGGCGCTCAAAATCTCACACGGTGTATACGTGCCAGGTCACGCGGCACGTTACTCTGTGTGAATGCACCCTAATAGGAGCAGTGCAGCAGCCCATGTAACATAGCACTTATTGCGTGACTAGAAGGAGCCTGCACGACCTCCCCATCCACTGCTGTAAGTTCTGGCAGCTAGACACTTCTGGAACAACTGATCTCTGCAGGGTTCGAATGTTGGAACTTTGCAGATCAAAAACTGATGACCTATCTTGTGGATTGTTCAAAAGCATGAAAAATTGAAAAATCAATTTGGGATTGGACAACGCTCAATTTTTTTCATTTTTTAATTGTTTTACCACGTCGATAAAATATTGACACATGCTAGCAAAACCCTTGACAGGCTGCAATTCAAAACACAACCAATAGGTGGCCACAGAAAGACACATAAAATATATCACAGTATTATCTTGAAAAGATGGTCATCCCATAACTTACATCCCTAGCAAAGAGGAAAGGTGAGGTGGAACATATCTATATCCACAGTATTCAGTATTCCAAATTTAAGCTATGTTAAAGGGGTTGTCTGTGACACAATGGTTATGAATGCAGGTGATCTATCCATAGGATAGGCTTCCTATTAGAGGGGGTTGGCATAAGCCATAAGCAAGGTATACAACTGAAAACAGGTCTGCTCCTTTCCAAGTGAGTGGGAGCACAGTTGCAGTTTCTCAACCCCACTGCAACAAAGCCATACACTGTAGTGGTACCAGGCAGCTGCAATGCAGGAGACAGTTTAGTGTTGCGCCTACTCTCTCCATGGATTCAATGGTAGTCTTGTGCCCTGCATCTGCAATATATACACCCCCTGAACCAATGTTTTGTGTCTAAATATTGCTGCTACATACTTGTTATGGTGCCCCCTGTTGTTCTCTTAGAAGGACCACCTAATGTGTCCTGTGCCAGTGGTCACACATGCTCAGTAGCTCAGTCCCACTACACGGATCCTCTTTTATACAGGCAGAGGGATCCCTGATATTGTGTATACCAGGCAGTCTAGAAGTGGTCTTGGACACATAAGTGGACATTCTGATAGGGAATGAAGAGGTCACTACTAGAGGGCACAATAACAAGTAGCAATAACAATGATTAAACCAACATGGAAACATTTTATTGAAGGGCGCCAGATTAAATATAATTGTGTGTGATCTAACAGAAAATATAAATAAATGTATAGTGCAAGTGCCATGAACATAAACTTATAGGACTAGAAGTCTGAAGATATTGCAGTACTTGGTTTCTAGAACCACCATGTTGTCAGGTCACCAAACAATCCATCTACCAAGGGGCCTATTATAATCTCCAGCACCCACTCCACATCCGCTGTTTAGTGACTGATTCACACAGTACAGACATTCACAATGTGTGACTTGACCTTCTGGCAGCTTTAATGCTAAATATCCAGTAGAAAGCAGCCGGCACAAAGCCTTTCTATCAGTAAACATTTTACACAAAACATCTAACATATAAAAGCCAACGCAAAACGTTCAATCCAAACACGAAACCCAAAGCATTCAATCCCAATGTCAAATACAAGACAATCCTTCCAGAGTCAATACAGGGCTTAACAAAACCCACAATATAAACATCTATACAATAACATTCTGTAAAATTTACATTTTATTCAATATAGAGTCACAATAAGGTTGTAAATACATGTTTTATATTGTGATGGTAACGGTAGGAACAGTCATAGGGCAGCGACTGCTGTGCTGTATAGAAAAGCTAATGTGTAACATTCCTCAAAACTTTCCACATTACAGACACATTCTCATTTTATAAAACTTATTTGCGAAATTTTCTTTACCTATTAGGATTGATTTATTATGATGTGTTTATTATTATTATTATTATTATTAATTATTATTTTATTATTATTATTTTATTATATTATTATTATTATTATTTTATTATTATTAATTATTATTATTATTATTATTATTATTATTATTTTGTATAGTTTATTATTATTTTATATAGATTATTATATTGTTCATTATTTGGTGTAGTTTGTTATGTTGTTTATTAATTAACGTAGTTTAGTATTATTTTGTGTATTTTATTATTGTCGTTTATTATATTGTGTAGTTTATTATTACTGTGCTTAATATTTGGTTTAGTTTATTATTATTTTCTGTAGTTTATTATTATTTTTGTTCAGTTTATTCATATTGTCCTTAATATTTGGTTTGTTTGATTTATTTTTTGTAATTTAATAAGTTGTTTAATATTTGGCTTAGTTTATTATTTTGGGGTTTATTATCTAGTTTAATTTATTATTATTTTCTGTAGTTTATTATTTTGTGGTTTATTACTCAGTTTAGTTCATTATTATATTCTGCAGTTTGTTACGTGGTTTTTTTTATTTGGTTGAGTTTACTATTTTATTGTTTAGTTCAGTTTTATTTATTATTAGTTGGGTTTTTTTTGCTTGTTTTTTTTTTTTTTTTTTTTAGTTTCCTTAGGGAACTTTTAGCAGAAGGAACTCCGGCGCTTACTGTATATTGTGTTATTATTGAGTATTATTGTATAACCAGTATGTAGTTAGCTCTTAGGCTTCCCCGTAAGGTGGCTGCAGGCAACCTGAATTTAATCATTACACGGGGACCTGTTGGCTCTCCTGACATGTCTGTGCTAGTAAACAATTGTATTTCCCATACTAAAACAATTTGGGCACTTTTCTTACAGCTTTGCACCGTATTGTTCCTCTGTTATTGCTACAAGATATCGGTGAATACTTGGACAGTTGGCTCTTACTAATCAGGAACACAAAACGGCAGCCCGGTGGCTCAGTGGTTAGCACTGCAGCCTTGCAGCGCTGGAGTCCTTGGTTCAAATCCCACCCAGGATAACATCTGCAAGGAGTTTGTATGTTTTCCCTCTGTCTGCATCAAAGACATGCTGATAAGGAATTTAGATTGTGAGCCCTATATGGGACAGTGACTGTAAAGTGCTGTGGAAAATGATGGCGCTACATAGGTAAGCATAATCAATAATAATAATGTATCTCTGCAAATTCTGAACTTATCATTTTGACATGGAGAATGGTAACACCAAATTGGGAAGAATTTATTAATCCTTGCGGTCCCTACACCACTTTTGATTCCCCAACAGGTACAAGACTTGCCTGGATTACTAAGGTGCATGTAGACACTCTTAGGCTGGGGTCACATAGGGTATTTTGGACCGGAATTTGACACGGTGGCCGCCTCAGATTCTGGTCCAAAAATACAAGTAGCCACGACTGGATGCCGGTGCAGTGCATCGGCATCCAGTCGCGGCATGCCGCTCCGGTTTACGCCCAAATGAATGGGACTAGTCAGGAGGAGGGAGTGTCTTCAGGCAGATGTCACAAGTCGAAGCCACCTGAAAAATGAGCACGTCACTTCTTTTTTATGCGAGCCAGAACAAACCGCTCCCAGAAAAAGAACTGACCGGCTCTCATTGATCTCAATGGGGGCTGTTTTTTTGGTGGATTCCACCTCAACATCCTGACCAAAATACCCCGTGTGAACTCAGCCTTAAAGTAAATCTGCACCAGTCAGCAGCAGGTATAGATTTGCGGTATAACTGTTGCCAGTTTTTTTGGCATGAGTTCTAGTAAATCTGGTGGATTGGGAGCTCTCACAGATCTCCGTCCTGGCTCAGTCCACTGTCTAAAAAGTGCCACACAAAAATGAGGCACATTCTTTGGCCACTGTCTAGGTTTAGCCACTTCAGTAAATGTAGGCCAATATGGTCATAAATTTCTAACATAGGATAATAGAGGAACAACACAACACAAAGTTTTAAGAAAAGATGTTCCAGATATGTTGTTTTATGGCGAACGGAAGTCTTCAGTAATATTGAATAGTCATGGAAGTGACTGGTGCTACTTAACTTTAGCAGGGAATTTAGAATTCTGCGTCAGAAATTTCGTATGTCTCCATGACAATGTTCTTTCTCCTATGTTACAACATCAGTGTTGTCATAATGACATTGTAAACTAGTATGCCTATTGTGAATGCCAATATTCAGATTGTTTCAGGTGTAGATATTAACATGGGTTAACCATTTTTTGTTTAACTTTGATAAATCATTAGTGTTAGAGGGGTGGTCTGACTATAGAGACCCCTGTCCATGAGGTTTTGTCATGGGACTGCATATAACAATGAGGGAGGTACACGACTTTGGTACATGAATCTTAAGCCCTATTCACACTTTGTGTCAGACATTTTTAATGCGTTTATTCCCATGTCAGTTTTTTGATGGACCATTTGGACCATTTGATGGACGATAGTGCTTGGAACCCCTTAAAAGTGAATGGAGCACCGGTCTCCGGTCTATATCCACAAGGAGGTTTTAGAGAATATTCGGTCCCCTGTGATACTAATCACTGGGGAACCCAACATTCAGGCCCCCAGACATCAAGTATTTATCATATGTCAAGTGGATAGGGGAATACATTCCCTAATGGGCACAACCCCTAATTCCAGAAGGTATGGATTGTCAACAGCTTGTGAAAAAAAGCAGCTGGTTCATGAAAAAGTCTTTTCTACAAAATCCTCTTAGGTCTTGGGCCATGGACTTGCCCCTACACCCCAAGTGACTTCTTCAGCCAGACACCAGCCTCAGTAGTCTTGTGCTGTATATCATTGGCTGCAGGGAATATACATATGAATACATGAAGTCATGTTCATTGTTGACATGGCCTGTTTGCAATACCAACCAGAGCCACCCTACAAATGTGGCGCTGTGCTTGGTAAGTGGTGAAGAGTTTATAGCAATCACCCGAGCACTGCGGTGTCTTCAACGGTCTTGGGTTTTGGTGCCCACTAGTCTTCAATGTATGACCTATCCTATGGATCAGTCATTAATAATTAACCCCTTCCAAGTCTGAGCCATCGTTGAAATAGTTGATCTATTTTTCACGGCCTCTAAGAAGTAGATCAGCCTAAGTGTTGCACATGAAAAGTAGGGCAGTAGGCTGTCCGTGATTACCAAACCTGAACCCTACATATAAGCCCTTGTTCCCATGTAGTTCTAGTATTATACATTTTAAACACTGGTGTCAGATATAGTGTGAGATTTCTAGGCGTCCCGTCTACTGCTCAGCTCCAGCTAGAGATGTGTCTAAGCACTTCCTTAATAGGCTCAAGTGCAAAGACATCTGACTAACCCTTGAAGTCTTCCTTTACGACTGAAAACAGAGCTAGCAACTTCTGAAAGTGTCCATGTTGTCAGTAAAAGTCAGCACGGGTTATATTTAGGCTGTGTCCAGACAGACAGATTTTTGTGGGTAGGTTTGGAGATGGGAGCAGCACTTAGTAGGCTTAGTGTCCTATTGATCTCCATAGACTTAGTGTTTTATTTGTCTACATGGCATTCCTGAAATGTTCTTCCAATCTTGTGTGTGGTGATGTGGAAAGTGACCGTACATTGACATGAGCCACATCCTTCATTGTGTTGTATTGTGATATAAAATAAGGGTGTCGGAACAAAGGATATTGGGATTCAAGTCTCAGGAACAAGCTCAGCTACTGTAGGGGCTCCTGAATTTTTGTCCACGATCTATGTATGTTGATAGTAATGGGATGCCTATATACAGCGCCGCACCTCCCATGAGGCGACCTGAAGCGACCGCTTCAGGCGGCGCTATGCCGGGGCCCCGGGGGATGGCGGCATTTTTGATGACCTAAGCCAGTCCAGGACAAGCTGTCCTGGACTGGCTTAGAGTCACCGTCACCAAGCGGTGGATTGGGGCGGCCCTGTGGACGCAGCGCTGCTCCAGCGGCCGCCCTTCACGCTCAGGCAGAGAGCAGGTCCTCTCCCTGCCTGCTCTCTGCCTGCTAACGACGCTCGCTCTGCTTGGCCCCGCCCACTCCACTCGTCCCCCACCCCCTTCCACTCGGCCCCACCCCCTCCTCCGGTTTCGTGCAGGAAACAAAAACCTGCATAACGGAGTCCCGGGCGCAGATGTGAATGAGCCCTAAGATGCAAAAAAACTCCTAAGAGATGAAAGGGAACTATGCAAACAGAGCAAGACATTTAGCTTTGATGTTACAGAAACAATATAGCTCACCTGTGCTACGCCTCCCATTCACCTATATGGGGGCCTTCACACGATGTGACGTGGCGTTGATTCTTGCATGATAGCTCGCGTAAAATCAGCGCTACGAAACAGAATCCCATTGACTTCAATGGGTTCCATTTAACGCGCTTAACACATTGAAATCAATGGGAGGCTTTTTAACCCATTGATTTCAATGTGTTACTTTATCTGAGTTTTTCTCAGCAAATTTTCTTACCTGATTAAAACTATAGGGAATTGACGTGCTGTGATTTTCAAAAATGCGGGGGTTTATGAAAATGCAGCAGATTTTTTTCTGCAAGGTGTGGATGGGATTAGCCAGAATCTCAGTCACTTTGCAGATACTGTAAAATGCAGCTTTGTGTTTCTGCAGTGGCGACATTTTCGCAACGTGGGAAACACTGAATTTTATAGTATCAGACAAGTGAAGAAGATTTTATTAATCTCATCCACACATTTCAGAAAAGCTGCATTTTGCAAAAAACCCGGCATGTTAATTGTAGCCTTTTTCCTATAGATTTAATAGAGGAAATGAAATTGCAGATAAAAACGCAGCAAAAATTTACAAACAAATGCTGAGGAAAAAAAATAAAAACTCAACACATTTCTCTAGGTGGACTACATGCACATAACCCAGTGTGCCGTCCAAGCAGGGCTCTGATACTCCATTCTGATGCAATGGTTATAGAGCAGGTCTTATCCTGCTCTGTGATCAGAATGGGACAGGACCCCATAGGCATAAATGAGAGCTGGAAGGCACTTGGATGTCATCTAAGTGTGATCCAAAAAAATTGATGCCCTCTTATCCTTGGTCTACACACTTGGTCATGTGCTTGAGACCTTAGTCTGTCCGCCGTAAACTACCTCCCCCTTGTGGCAGCTGCAGTCAGCCAGAATATTATCATTCCAGCGCATCCTAGTCCTAGTTTGGATGTTTGTGGGTTTGGATGTTTGTTCCTCAATCGCACCTAAACGGCCAAACAGATTTGCCTGAAATTTTGCACATACATATCTTGGGTCCCGTACTGAAACATAGGCTACTTTCTATCCACGTACCCCTCCAGACTACACAGATGCTACCAGCGATGTTCACTTCTGAATCCGCTGAAGGACCTGAGATTACATCATCCCAGGCCGTTCAGCCATTTCCTGATTGGCTCTCGCGACATGGGCAGAGCTATCAGCCGGGCTGCCAGCAGAAGAACATGGCGTCTCTCACTCACTCTGGAAAGGACCGTAGGGGGGTGCGGGGGGCAACGAAGGTGAGGGAGCAGTGGCAGGGGTGGCCGGGGGAGTGGGCAGCGGGAGGTGCCACAGGAGGGAAGGGGGCCAAGGGGGGCCGCATGGACATATCATAACCAACAGCAATTGCCTAAATGTACATGGCTCAGCACCAACGCCAACCCTCAGACGAAGTTGCGGGCAGATGCTAGTAGATACATAAAGGGAAGTTAATAACTGGCTTCAATTCATATTATATTGTGTTGTTCCGGAGAGCGCGGGTCAGCGGGTTCCCGATACATGGGTGCGCTGCAAATTAACTTTTACGCTTAGCGTACACAAGGCTAAACTCTGGTTATTAACCAAGTGCAATGCTGATGTATCAGCCCATCATAACCACTCCGAATAAATGCAAGTGCGTCCTTCAGGCTCCATTACCAGGGACTGTATCAATTACCGTTCTGATTTAGCTATATGTATTAGCATGCTATTATCTAAAGTATATTATATCATTTATTAATATCATTTACGCTCGTCTTTGCTCCGTCTGCCAAGACAATGGTAATAGGACCATGGATATCTTTAATTCCGGGGTAAGACTTGGCTAGCATGCAGCCATTGATAAAATGCTTTGATCCTCGGAATCGGCATGTCGCAGCTGGTGGGGAGGCAGGATCATTAAAAAGGATAATAGCTTTATAAATTGAAGAGGATCCGGGTTTGGGATTCTGTTTATTTATTATGTTCTTTTGCCTCTCGCTTGGATCGGCTCCACATTTGTTTTATAGTGTCATAGCTAAAGACTCTTCTATTTAGGACTGCCAAAGCGAGTGAATTGGCAAATTGTGACATTGTTTGAGTTGAATAGATTCCAGCCATCTAAATTTACCGGAGTTATTGACTAGGGCACGGTTTCCAATTTTATCAGAACAAAAGCCAGGACATCTCATTGACATGTATTTTGTTCCCTTTTGGAACATTTTTATCTGAACTTGTTCTCGTTTCAGGTTGTTTACCGAACTTTCATCGTTGCAAAAGCTTAAAGGGGACCCGACGCTTCTCCTGATAGGTCTATGTAGATGCTTGTATTCTGCAAGTAATAACAAAGCTGGATATCTTTTCTTATAACTAGGTTCTTTGGCGTTCCTCTGTTATTCCTCCTGGAAATGTGTGAAATGGATGTGCCCTTGTATAAACGTATAATGAAAATACTCAGAAATGTTATTGGATGGAGAATATAAGATTGCTTATGTCTTTGTACACTTATGCTAGGTTCAGAATAGGTTCAGGTATCTGTTCTTCAGATCTGCGTGGAGACCCAAAGAACGGAAACCCTATTCGCTTAAAAAGTGGTTGCCCACGGAAAACTGTGGACCCCGTAGACTATAATGGGGTCAACTGGGTGTCCGACCATTTTCCGTCCAAATTTTCTCTCCACAAATTTTAAGTGGAATGGGGGAATGAGTTCCCGAGTGGACACCAAATGCCAATGTGACTGTGCCTTAAAAAGGACCTTTCACCACCTGGGGCACATGCGGTTTTATATACCGCTAGAAAGCCGACAGTGCGCTGAATTCAGCGCACTGTCGGCTTTCCTGTTCTGTGCCCCAGGTGAAGAGCTATCGGTGCCGGTACCGTAGCTCTTCACTGTCAGAAGAGCGTTTCTGACAGTCAGTCAGGAACGCCCTTCCTCACAGCAGCAGCCCCTCCCTCTCTTCACAGTACAAGTCCATAGACGAGTACTGGGGATGAGACGTTTCTCCCCGCTCACACTGTACAGCGCTATAGGCGCTGCTGTGCAGAAGGACGTTCCTGACTGACTGTACGAAACGCCCTTCTGACAGTGAAGAGCTACAGTATCAGCACCGCTAGCTCTTCACCGGGGGCACAGATCGTGAAAGAAGACAGTGCGCTGAATTCAGCACACTGTCGGCTTTCCAGCGGTATATAAAACCGCATGTGCCCCAGGTGGTGAAAGGTCCTCTTTAAATAGTTCTCCCCTTGGTCTCAAGAACAGCTACCTAGATAGGCAAGGGAGAGATTCAGCCCCTGCTCACACTACACATGCCATTATTACTGAGCAGTGTGATGTATCGTGGATTGCGCTAGCTGTGTTGCATACTGTACTGTGTTGACATATGACTTCTACTATGAGATGACTAATGTGGGTAACTTTGGCAATGGAGGTCATCGTTCTATCGTGATCTAGGATGTTTCTGGAAGCCAGATTGCATGATGGCTCCAGACAGTCTCCTAACAGTTGCATCATGAGAGAAGTTGTGTGTTGCTCTCCTATGGTGCATCTAAATGACGAAATGGATCTCCTGGACTTCCAGAGGTGAGAAGGGACAGTCTATGTAAGGGTCTGTTCCAGTCCTGGGAACAGGTATTGGGGTTTGTGCAGCTGACAGGAGGAGCAGCCATCGGGTCACTAGTTACATTCAGGTTCTAGAAGGCAGTGGAAGGGCAGCGCCTGTCGCCAAGACCTGGAGAGCCATTTGTTACGGTAGTTCTTAAATTTGTTCCACTTACCTCTGTTAAGTAAAGTATCCTGCAGTGAAGACCTCAGTGTCTCCAGTTTGTGTGTCTTCCTTCATTTGATAACGTCAGCACCCTCACAGATCAGCTGATATAAAGTGGTTGTACCACAAAAATTATATATATATCCTCTATACATGTTTGTGTCCACCTCATTGGTAGTAAAACACCCTCTGATCTCAGGATTAATGGGGCTCTCTATTCTAAGGGCAGGCTATCAATATAAAAAAAAAAGGATTGTAGGAAATATTAAAGGGGTTGTCCAATAAGAGATCAGTCGGATCCAACACCCGAGACCTGCTGATCAGCTGTGTGAAGGGTTAGTGTTGCGCATGAAACATAATCACTGTCTCGTGCCATTCAGTTTTATAGGAAAGACTGTGTCCTGTGGCCCTTTGAAACAGCTGATCAGCAGGGGTCCCAGGTATCTGACCTCACTGACCATTTCAGCTATCCAGAAGATAAACAGGACAGGAGATAAGTGTTTGATCCTTGGGGGCTGGTTTCCCCCCCTGTGATCAGGAAAATGAGGAAACCAAAAGTCCCCATAAAGCCTCCATATGCACAGACCGCCAGTGTGCCTACATGACCATTCACTTATATGGGTCCATTCATAAAGAGGTTTTAGGGGTACTTATGGTCCCCCGTTCTCCTTGATCCAGTGAATAAGGGATAAGTGTACCTAACAGCACAATCCCTTTAATTGTATGTACAATATATGTACATTACATCACTATCCAATATAGATATAGCATTCATGCGGCAGAACTTTCTAGATGGAGTCATGCAGAAACCAAGCTTGTTGTCTCAGTCCAGGTATTTCTGGAAATGGAATCAGACTGTAAACCGTCTCTGGGAATTTGGTGTGAAATCATGGTCTGAATTGAGCGCTGCTGACTGTCAAAGGTCACATCGTATGTTTGGACTTCCCAAGTTAGCTGCTAGTGAAACCCAATCCGCTGAGCTCCTTCCTGAAGTCATTCTTTGTATCTGTCTAGAAATACTTTCTTTGCTACGTATCCATTACTTCTATCTTTCTATTTATGACACATGCATATGGCGTATGTACCAATCTCCAAATAGACAGGTTTAGCTGTAACTTCGCAACTTGTAATGTGAAATCTGCCAAAAATAGATGAAAAAGTTCCTTTGCCGTTTCATCTGTTGGCGGCCACAATCAGAATATTTGGGATATGGATCACCAATATGGACATAGGCACCATAAGAATCAAAACCATCCAAAAAAAACAACAAGCTGTCTCTCCTGATATGTCTGTCTAAAGGGAGTCTGTCTCTAGAACCCAGCATATCAATCCAACCCCGCTTTTATGTCCACACTTGTTTGAACTTCTGCACCATCTTCTAGCGTCATTGTATGGCGCAGGAGGCGGGTCCACTCATGATTATCTGCTCCTGGACTTTGGTCATTTTTTGTCGGCACTGTTAGGGTTAAATGTTGTGTGCTTTGTGATTGACCGATCTAACAATCAGGTCTGGGTCAGGTTCTGGACTTCCTATAAACAGGTTATCAGCTCAGACAGGTTTGCTGGCTATTGTGACTCTGTCCCTGCTAAGTTTCTCTTGCTATTGTTTTGTATTCATTGACCTCTGACCTTTGACTTTCCTTGTTACTATTCTTTTGGATTGCGATTTGGTACTGTTGGTCCCTCTGGTTTGAGCTTGGCTTGCTGACTCTGCTTCTGTGTTGTTTTGTGTTGTCCTGTTCTGTGTAATACTTATCCAGAGAAGGGACTGTCGCCCAGTTGTCCTCTACCACCTAGGATACTTAGGGCAAGTAGGCAGGGAGAGGGGCTACTTTTTTACTGTTTCACAAGGGAACTTCAACCTGGAATTGATCAATCCTGTGTACCATATACTGCACTTCTGAATGGTAAATGGTACTGAATATAAATGCCCTATTGGAGATGGACAAATTAACTTATACCAAGCCAGGTTCAACCACAATATTTCAAATTTTCCTTTATTTTTTTTACAAAGCGGAATAACTGGAAATGTAACTAGACCCCAGAGTACAATACATGGAGCCACAGGGAAGATGAAACAAAAAACATTCGTACTCACCTACCTTATACAACTATATATCACAGAGCTCAGCTTCTCTCCCTCTATCATATAACCCTATATATCACAGAGCTCAGCTTTTCTCCTCTATTATATAACCCTATATATCACACAGCTCAGCTTCTCTCCTCTATCCTATAACCCATATCACAGAGCTCAGCTTCTCTCCTATATCATATAACCCTATATATCACAGAGCTCAGCTTCTCTCCTCTATCATATAACCCTATATATCACAGAGCTCAGCTTCTCTCCCTCTATCATATAACCCTATATATCACAGAGCTCAGCTTCTCTCCTCTATCATATAACCCTATATATCACAGAGCTCAGCTTCTCTCCTCTATCATATAACCCTATATATCACAGAGCTCAGCTTCTCTCCTCTATCATATAACCCTATATATCACAGAGCTCAGCTTCTCTATCATATAACCCTATATATCACAGAGCTCAGCTTCTTTCCTTCTATCATATAACCCTATATATCACAGAGCTCAGCTTCTCTCCTCTATCATATAACCCTATATATCACAGAGCTCAGCTTCTCTCCTCTATCATATAATTAGAGATGAGCGAACACTAAAATGTTCGAGGTTCGAAATTCGATTCGAACAGCCGCTCACTGTTCGAGTGTTCGAATGGGTTTCGAACCCCATTATAGTCTATGGGGAACATAAACTCGTTAAGGGGGAAACCCAAATTCGTGTCTGGAGGGTCACCAAGTCCACTATGACACCCCAGGAAATGATACCAACACCCTGGAATGACACTGGGACAGCAGGGGAAGCATGTCTGGGGGCATAAAAGTCACTTTATTTCATGGAAATCCCTGTCAGTTTGCGATTTTCGCAAGCTAACTTTTCCCCATAGAAATGCATTGGCCAGTGCTGATTGGCCAGAGTACGGAACTCGACCAATCAGCGCTGGCTCTGCTGGAGGAGGCGGAGTCTAAGATCGCTCCACACCAGTCTCCATTCAGGTCCGACCTTAGACTCCGCCTCCTCCGGCAGAGCCAGCGCTGATTGGCCGAAGGCTGGCCAATGCATTCCTATGCGAATGCAGAGACTTAGCAGTGCTGAGTCAGTTTTGCTCAACTACACATCTGATGCACACTCGGCACTGCTACATCAGATGTAGCAATCTGATGTAGCAGAGCCGAGGGTGCACTAGAACCCCTGTGCAAACTCAGTTCACGCTAATAGAATGCATTGGCCAGCGCTGATTGGCCAATGCATTCTATTAGCCCGATGAAGTAGAGCTGAATGTGTGTGCTAAGCACACACATTCAGCACTGCTTCATCACGCCAATACAATGCATTAGCCAGTGCTGATTGGCCAGAGTACGGAATTCGGCCAATCAGCGCTGGCTCTGCTGGAGGAGGCGGAGTCTAAGGTCGGACCTGAATGGAGACTGGTGTGGAGCGATCTTAGACTCCGCCTCCTCCAGCAGAGCCAGCGCTGATTGGCCGAATTCCGTACTCTGGCCAATCAGCGCTGGCCAATGCATTCTATTAGCCCGATGAAGTAGAGCTGAATGTGTGTGCTAAGCACACACATTCAGCACTGCTTCATCACGCCAATACAATGCATTAGCCAGTGCTGATTGGCCAGAGTACGGAATTCGGCCAATCAGCGCTGGCTCTGCTGGAGGAGTCTAAGATCGCTCCACACCAGTCTCCATTCAGGTCCGACCTTAGACTCCGCCTCCTCCAGCAGAGCCAGCGCTGATTGGCCGAATTCCGTACTCTGGCCAATCAGCACTGGCTAATGCATTGTATTGGCGTGATGAAGCAGTGCTGAATGTGTGTGCTTAGCACACACATTCAGCTCTACTTCATCGGGCTAATAGAATGCATTGGCCAATCAGCGCTGGCCAATGCATTCTATTAGCGTGAACTGAGTTTGCACAGGGGTTCTAGTGCACCCTCGGCTCTGCTACATCAGATTGCTACATCTGATGTAGCAGTGCCGAGTGTGCATCAGATGTGTAGTTGAGCAAAACTGACTCAGCACTGCTAAGTCTCTGCATTCGCATAGGAATGCATTGGCCATCCTTCGGCCAATCAGCGCTGGCTGTGCCGGAGGAGGCGGAGTCTAAGGTCGGACCTGAATGGAGACTGGTGTGGAGCGATCTTAGACTCCGCCTCCTCCAGCAGAGCCAGCGCTGATTGGTCGAGTTCCGTACTCTGGCCAATCAGCGCTGGCCAATGCATTCTATTAGCCCGATGAAGTAGAGCTGAATGTGTGTGCTTAGCACACACATTCAGCTCTACTTCATCAGGCTAATAGAATACATTGGCCAATCAGCGCTGGCCAATGCATTCTATTAGCTTGATGAAGCAGAGTGTGCACAAGGGTTCAAGCGCACCCTCGGCTCTGATGTAGCAGAGCTGAGGGTGCACAAGGGTTCAAGTGCACCCTCGGCTCTCCTACATCAGAGCCGAGGGTGCGCTTGAACCCTTGTGCAGCCTCGGCTCTGCTACATCAGAGCCGAGGGTGCGCTTGAACCCTTGTGCACACTCTGCTTCATCAAGCTAATAGAATGCATTGGCCAGCACTGATTGGCCAGAGTACGGAATTCGGCCAATCAGCGCTGGCCAATGCATCCCTATGGGAAAAAGTTTATCTCACAAAAATCACAATTACACACCCGATAGAGCCCCAAAAAGTTATTTTTAATAACATTCCCCCCTAAATAAAGGTTATCCCTAGCTATCCCTGCCTGTACAGCTATCCCTGTCTCATAGTCACAAAGTTCACATTCTCATATGACCCGGATTTGAAATCCACTATTCGTCTAAAATGGAGGTCACCTGATTTCGGCAGCCAATGACTTTTTCCAATTTTTTTCAATGCCCCCGGTGTCGTAGTTCCTGTCCCACCTCCCCTGCGCTGTTATTGGTGCAAAAAAGGCGCCAGGGAAGGTGGGAGGGGAATCGAATTTTGGCGCACTTTACCACGCGGTGTTCGATTCGATTCGAACATGGCGAACACCCTGATATCCGATCGAACATGTGTTCGATAGAACACTGTTCGCTCATCTCTACATATAATCCTATATATCACAGAGCTCAGCTTCTCTCCTCTATCATATAAGCCTATATATCACAGAGCTCAGCTTCTCTCCTCTATCATATAACCCTATATACCACAGAGCTCAGCTTCTCTCCTCTATCATATAAGCCTATATATCACAGAGCTCAGCTTCTCTCCTCTATCATATAACCCTATATATCACAGAGCTCAGCTTCTCTCCTCTATTATATAACCCTATATATCACCCAGCTCAGCTTCTCTCCTCTATCATATAACCCCATATATCACAGAGCTCAGCTTCTCTCCCTTACAGATTAACCTGACAGGGTCCCTTGAACTTTCGACTGAAGAAAAGATGTAGTGTCCATGAATCATACACATTATATGGCCGAAATAGCTTTTCTACATTGGCCAAACTCAGCTCTGCTACATGTACTAATTATTAACCATGGTGATAATGAGAATGATAAATGATCAGATACCCACAGCCATAACATGAATCCTCTAGTGTTTCTCAACCTCACAGCGCTCAATTATCATTTCTTTATAGTCCTAATTACTGACAGTTTCCTCTTTTCTACAGCTTGGTGCCATCTTCATTGCATTTCAAACCAACAGATAAATGGCCGTAAGACAATACAGAAACAATTAGTCGTTCATTCCTGAATTCTCAGACACAGCTGTCTCTTCATATTTCATTCAGTAGAAGTTGTTTGTCACATTGATTTATCCAGAAATATTTTTGACGTCATTTATATTACCCTTAAATCCTTCTCTCGTTCATAGTGGAGATAATATTCTCATGGAAGCATCTGAAGCATCTGGATATATTTCTGGGGATCAATCCAGATTACAGATATCAGAGGCATTCGTATCATAGAATATCCTGAATTAAAAAGAGGTGATCTCTTTCTGGAGGATTGCATGCTGGTTGTCTGGTTAGTAGCTGGCACCTAATACTGATGACGAGGGAACTTTATCATGGGGGAATTTTTAGAGTCAGTTTTGTTGGAGTTTACTTTTCCATAATTTGCACCAAATGGCCTCGTTTACATTTGCGTCGGTAATCCGTTTGGGGGGAGTCCGCATCGGGACCCCTCCGAATGGAATACCAAACACAGATGGCGAGCGGTGTGCAGTGAAAGCACAGGGATCCCCATAGACTATTATGGGGTCCTGTGCTTGTGGCGAGATCTCCGCAGAGAACATGCGGATAGGAAAGTACTTCACAATCTACTTTCCTGTCCGCATGACTTGTGTGGAGATCTCACGGCAAGCACACGGACCCCATTATAGTCTATGGGTCTGTGTGCTTTCACTGCACACCGCTTGCAAATGCGTTCGGTAGTCCATGTCCCCATGTGGACTCCTCAAATGGATTACCAAACGCAGATGTGAATGAAGGGTAATTTGATAAATGTGGTGCTGGTTTAAAAGGGTTGACCAGGATGTAAAAAACATAATCATCTGGCCCTGGTTCTCCAATATCTCCCACCGCGGTCCGGCCCAGCGACACCAGAGTGCTTCTTCTGACGGAAGTCTTTGTCTCCCATGACTGATGATAGTAGCCCCTTGTACACGCACAGTATAACGGCCCCCTTATTATGCCTCTACACTGTATAATGGACACTTATACCCAAGTATAATAGACCTCCTGTTACTTCTATTCAGTATAATGCCCCCTTTGTATCCCTAATGCAGTGTTATGGTCCCTTTTTATCCCCACCTTATAATTGGTCCATTACACCCCCACACAGTATAATGCCCCCATGTAGTATAATGGCCCCCTTAGCAGTATGATGCCCCTTAATGGCTTTAGGCAACATAAAGTCCCCCAGATGTCCATGCGCAGTATAAAGATCTCTTATGCCCCCACGTGGTATCATTATCTCTCTTATGCCTCCATTCCCCTGCATTATAATGTCGGTGGGCCCTAGGGGGCAAGTAGTGACTGCTCTTAGCTCCATGGACTTCCCATGGCCCACTCCTCCCCATGCTACTGTGCCAACACAGATCTTGTCCGTAGGGAGCCCAGGGAGCTTAGAGGTGAACAACAATGAAGTCCATAGCCACCACCCAGCTATTTGGGCCACTACCAAGACAATCATCTGTATCAATGGAAATGTTCCTTAGATCATTAGACCCCAGGCACTCTTGGCCCCAGCACTTGCACGGATTTCACTTTTATAAAAAAAAAGTTTCATTTGCTAAATCTGGTATACATCCACCCTGCAGATTACCCATTCCCACAAAAAAATACTGGCGCCTTTGGTGCCTTTTAGAGTAGGTTCTCCTCATGAGCGATCAGCATAATACACAGTATTCTTCCCTGATAAAATCCATGAAGCTTTTGGCCACTAGTGGGTTTATTATTTTTACAGCTATCCTCTATGGAGAACAGGGGACAGAACCGATGAGCGGGCCTCAGTACGTCTCATACGATACGCCATTCACTCGCATCTTCTCATTACAAAGCTCTAAAGACAATCTTTATGCCAATGTTTCAGTATAATAAGGTTCCAGAACACTTTTGTATTTCATCGGGAAATATTCAGGTTCCTTGAAATTTCCCTGCTGATAATAGGACAGAAAATATTGATATTCAGAGGGGGAAATCATACAGTTTCCAAGAAATTACAGTTTGTTGCAATGTAAATGCATGAATAGTTTTAGCTATATATTATGCAAATAATAGTTCTCAAATCTGTCAAAGACGAGTTGACACTTGGTTTCTTAGGTATAGTACATGCCCCGTTCTTCTCAATTACAATAAGTATATATACAGTTTAATTTTATTGTAGCACAAATCTTAAGACAAACGTAGGAAGAGGAATATCCTGTGCAATCCCAAGTCTGAATATTGTAATATTTTTAAAGATTAGGGAATCCTGCTAAGACAGAAAAGAATAAAGGGTCAGTAAAAAATCCCATCCATGTCCAACCTGATCTGGTATTAAAGGTGACAGATTTTATTATAACAGAGGAACACAATATCTTGTGCCATAGGTATACACAGTGCTAAAAAATAAAACAAAATTGAGCAATAATTCCATAGCTGTAAACACCGGGTGCTCACAAAATGGCAGAAATGACTTCACTTAGTGCCGAGTCCTTTCCAGGTTACAGGTCTTCTTGTGCTGTTATCTCTAGGACTTACAATAGAGCCAAGTAAGGCAACAATTGTTCATGATACCAGCAAGAAAGTAGGAACTCAGCAATGGTTTAATATATTATTACCAAGATGGTTCATGGGTCAGATGATGGATCAAATGGATAAACAGTTGATCATGACTGTTTTATTTCATGCAACACCTCATCATGAATTAGGAGCATCATCCCAACCCCTTTGTACCCAGGTGCAAATCTAATGGATTTTCCCATTATTTATATCACTTTTGTGGCATAAATGATAGTAAATAAGTAGTAGGTGGTGGTTCTTCTAATCTTCCCATCCCCCCCCCCTCCCTTATGTGGCTGCCCCCACTATCAGAAGTGACGAAGCCCAGGCAAAAACACAGATTGCAATTTTTTTAAAGTCACAAGTGCCATGAATAGTTGCAAATCACATAAAGAGGTCCTTTCATCTCCTGGGCACATGCGGTTTTATATGCCGCTAGAAAGCCAACAGTGCACTGAATTCAGTGCACTGTCGGCTTTCCCATTCTGTGCCCTGGGTGAAGAGCTATCAGAGCCGGTACCGTAGTTCTTCACTGTCAGAAGGGCGTTTCTGACAGTCAGTCCTCACAGTAGGGTCTATTGAATGCCCCCTCCCTCTCCTGATAGTGCTCGTCCATAGACAAGGACTGGGGGTGTTCCTCACTGCTCAGTGCCATCGCTGGGCGGTAAGGAATGGCCCGTCACAGTACAGAGCTATAGACGCTACGGTGAGGAGGGGCATTCCTGACTGATTGTTATAAACGCCCTTCTGACAGTGAAGAGCTACGCTACCGGCACAGATAGCTCTTCACCAGGGGCACAGAATGTGAAGGCTGATGGTGCACTGAATTCTGTGCACTGTTGGCTTTCTACTGGTGTATTACACTGCATGTGCCCCAAGAGGTGAGAGATCCTTTTTAACAGTTTTAATGATGCCTAGGCAGAGTGAATTCCACCCGGAAGAAGACGCGGGGATGCAGCGCGGAGAAGACTTCGGAAAGGTAAGAGAAGAACCAGCATTGATTGGCAGAATGTATAGCATTCTGCCAATCAACGCTGGTTCTGCATTGAACCTTAAACTTCGAACAGCTAGTAGTGTTCGATCGAGTACGAGTATTTCGAATACCGTAGTATTCGATCGAACACCTACTCAATCGAACACTACTCGCTCATCTCTACTCCTAATGCATTTTTGACTTGACTTGTAGATTTCAATGTAGGAAAAACTTTGGGGTTAGGAGACAAGAAGTTGGGAAAGGTATGTCATGGGCTTTATGGGAGGGGCAGGGCCACACTTCAGCTGAAGAATCTGTTATCTAATCTACAAGATTTACTAATAACATGGTAAAAAGTAAAGTAAATTGTCATATTCCATATCAACTAGCTAAAATGTCTGATTGACCCTCACACAAGACAACGAAGCAATGGTACAAAATGGTACAAAAGACAGATTCCTCCTGTCTATATTACAGCTGACTATGAGATGTTATTATTGGTTTGCAAATTGAGAAGGGTTAATTAAACTTAAAAGAATGTGTTAGATTATAATGAAAGGTCAACAAGTCATGTTATCACTCTATAAAGCTGATATCGGAAAGGTGTGATGCGCAGAGCGCGAATTTCACTCTTTGGAATGTGTGTTATGAGAAACGCATTCACACTATCAAAAAAAAAAATGGTGATGGTCGTCGACCATCTTGTTGTTAATTGTGAAAATCAGAAAGAAATCTTACTCTTAATTAAGATAAATTTATATTTAAACCAAATAACCTGAAAATAGTAGAGCTAAAATACCACCGTACTAAGGCAAACTATTCTACTGATGTACTATAGAGTCTTCAAAGCGTATACCCAGATTGGGCCAATATTGGCGAGATGAATATATACAATCTGTGGGTGTACACAGAAGGCTGTCAATCACTGTGTGTGGGAGGAGAAATCAGGACTCTCTTTGTCTCTTCTAGGAGTCCTGTTAAGATTTACCCTTGGTTCACATCTGCCTTCGGTAGTCTGTTTGGGAAGTCCGCATGGGGACCCCCTGAACGGACTACCGAATGCATTTGCAAACAGTGTGCAATGAAAGCACACGGACCCCATAGACTATAACGGGGTCCGTGTGCTTGGTGCGAGATCTCCGCACGAATCATGCGGACATGAAAGTAGATTGTGAAGTACTATCCTGTCTGCATGTTCCCTGCGGAGATCTGGCAGCAAGCACACTGACCCCATTATAGTCTATGGGGTCCGTGTGCTTTCATTGGCATACCGCTTGCCAGTGCATTTGGTATTCGTTCAGGGGACTCCCCCAAACGGATTACCAATGCAGATGTGAATGAAACCTAACCCTGTTTTTCAACAGGAGTCCTGTTTCAAATCCTATAAACCTGTATGACCCACAGAGTTTATCTCCTTCCTATCTATTATAATTTGCAGCAATTTTCAGCTAAGGCCCTTAGTTGTCAAAATGTTTGTATTATACTTTGTTAACCTATAAAACTTCCTTTTTATAGAAAACAGGCTGTAAAGTTTTCATTAGCAAGAATCTAACTAAGCAGTGCCAGGGAAACTCTGTCTGTACAACCGTATTCAATGCAATATGCCGAGATGAAGCATTTACCAAAAGGGGCTGGTCACATCACATGGCTGTATCTCTGGTTTTGTACCACCTGGTACCAGGTTCTGGTATCACAATCCAGCTGCTATCATTTGCTGTCAAGATTGAAGTACTAGCTCTAAAAAAAAAATTAAGATACCACTAGTTAAAAATGCACTCTAGAACATGATTTTATAGATAGCATGAACTACAAAACGGCATGTCACTAGGTAGATGAAGGGGGGGGGGGGGGGGGGAGAACAGCATGACACTGGGGCAGATGAAGGGGAGGAGAACGGCATGACACTGGGGCAGATGAAGGGGAGGAGAACGGCATGACACTGGGGCAGGGCAGATGAAGGGGGGGAGAACGGCATGACACTGGGGCAAATAAAGGGGGGGAGAACAGCATGACACTGGGGCAGATGAAGGGGGGGAGAACAGCATGACACTGGGGCAAATGAAGGGGGGGAGAACAGCATGACACTGGAGCAGATGAAGGGGAGGAGAACGGCATAACACTGGGGCAGATGAAGGGGAGTAGAACGTCATGACACTGGGGCACATGAAGGTGGGGGGAACAGCATGACACTGGGGCAGAGACGGGGGGATATGAAACTGGGAACAGAGATGGAGGAGGGACATGAAACTGGGGACAGAGATGGGGGACGTGAAACTAGGGACAGATGAAGGGTGTATATGAATCTGGGGGAGAGATGGAGGGGGGACATAATTTACAGGTGACTGTAGGAGTATTATACTGTGTGGGAGCACATGAAAAATGAATGAGAATGGGCGGAGTCAACATAAAAATGGGCGGAGCCAAATTTGCTCCCTCTTTCTACTTTTCAAAAGTTGGGAGGTATGCTTTAAATACACTACAGAGCTATGTCCTTGATGAAGGATAGCCTTCGCCCAGGCTGGGGCTCAGATACTGAACCTGTAGCTCAGGTACAAAACTGTATTTGGTCATTTGACGCCAATCTTCTGTCTTGGCATTGCTCAGAATCCATCAGTCCTGGGGCCACACGGTGGCTCAGTGGTTAGCACTGCAGCCTTGCAGCGCTGGGTCCTGGTGTTCAAATCCCACCAAGGGCAAAAAACCATCTGCAAGGAGTTTGTATGTTCTCCCCGTGTTTGCATGGATTTCCATCCCATATTCCAAAAAAGACATACTGATAGGGAAAAATGTACATTGTGAGCTCTATGTGGGGCTCACAATCTACATTAAAAAAAAAAAAAAAAGAAAAAAGAATCCATCAGTCCTGGTATGCCCTGTTGGTCCCTCTCTCGATAGACAATGGATTTATTACGCCTCCTTTGATCCTGTTCTGTTATTCTAACCTGTTTTTGTAACATTCTCATTTTTCATTTTGTGATTATTTTGTACTATTTTTTAACATAAAGCAAACTATACAATACATCAACCAGAAACAACCTCTGCACCGCCTAGTATTTACAGTGGATGTGCTGTAATGTCAGATTCAGGGTCATTCTATAGCCTGTAATCTGTATATCTAAGTTCTGTATTTGATGGCAGTTTGTACTTAACAATGCACTGTCATCGCCTGAATAAAGCTGTCATAGTGACAACTTGATCCTAGTAATTTGACAAGGACCTGAAACAATTATGTCCTTGTCACCAAAAGCTGCAAAATGTGCCCGAGATAAGCAGAAGTTAAACACGGTAACAGTTCATAAAAACAATTAACAACAAAAAAATAGAAGAATAGAAAGTATTTTACTTGTCCATCCTTTAGCAAATAGCAAATAGGAACTATCTGTGGTGTATACTAAAGTATACAGAGTCCTGGCAGCGACTGGGCCACATGAGGGTATAGCAGGGTATATTATCCTGGTATCACTGCATTAATCCTCCCATTCACTGGGAAATCACTGCACCTTGTTTTCTTACACCAGGTTCACACTAGCTCTGCCTCTCACTTGCACATGGACAGCATTGACTATAACGGGATCTGTTTCTACAGGACTTTTTTTGAGCAGACACTGCGAGGGGGTCTCCAATGGAGACTGATGCAGATGTGAACATAGTCGTACTGTCATATTACTGTGTGCATAAACTATCCTTGAGTCGTATTGCTGCATTTATTATCCCCTTACTGTGACATCACTGTGTGTATTATCCCTGTACTGTGACATCACTGTGTGTATTATCCTGTACTGTGACATCACTGTGTGTATTATCCCTGTAATGTGACGTCACTGTGTGTATTATCCCTGTACTGTGACATCACTGTGTGTATTATCCTGTTCTGTGACATCACTGTGTGTATTATCCCTGTACTGTGACATCACTGTGTGTATTATCCCTGTACTGTGACATCACTGTGTGTATTATCTCTGTACTGTGACATCACTGTGTGTATTATCTCTGTACTGTGACATCACTGTGTGTATTATCCTGTACTGTGACATCACTGTGTGTATTATCCCTGTACTGTGACATCACTGTGTGTATTATCTCTGTACTGTGACATCACTGTGTGTATTATCTCTGTACTGTGACATCACTGTGTGTATTATCCCTGTACTGTGACATCACTGTATGTATTATCTCTGTACTGTGACATCACTGTGTGTATTATCCTGTACTGTGACATCACTGTGTGTATTATCCTGTACTGTGACATCACTGTATGTATTATCCCTGTACTGTGACATCACTGTGTGTATTATCTCTGTACTGTGACATCACTGTGTGTATTATCCTGTACTGTGACATCACTGTGTGTATTATCCCTGTACTGTGACATCACTGTGTGTATTTTCCATGTACTGTGACATCACTGTGTGTATTATCCCTATACTGTGACATCACTGTGTGTATTTTCCATGTACTGTGACATCACTGTGTGTATTATCCCTGTACTGTGACATCACTGTGTTTAGTATTCCTATATTGTGACTTTAGTATCCCCAGGGCACAGGTAAACGATTGTGGTTGCGAGCATTGTTTAAAATACTTAATTTAAAAAAAATGCCTCTGGTTTTTGACACAGTGTTTCAGTCTTATTCAAAATGGATGTCTGGCTTCATGGAAATTGGACATGACTTTGTATGAAGTGGGTTTAACAGGATCTTTCAGCACCGCTCCTGCACCAGTTCTGCATCCTTCAGCAAATGCTGCTCTGCTAATTCTGGCAAAGCTGGATTTTTCTGTACCCATGACTGTTGCTGAGCAACCATTTCTCTCGTCCAATCAAGTGGGCAGTCCTTATCTTTCTATTCCGGGCCACGAATTTTGCCCCTGAATCCAGTGCAGATTTCTCCTGGGATCCACCTCCCAGTTGTTTTCAATGGAGGCAGTGATCGCAGCAGGCCACGGGAAAAAGTATCCTGCTCGATCTTGCCGCGGATTGCCATTGTCCACGGCCAAAGACTCCCTGCTGATTAGGCCTATTCATTAGGGCCTAATTAGTAGCGGGATGCCATGGTGGACGTCACGGCTAAACCGCAGCGAAAATACCGGCAGCAGAAAATGAAGAGGAATTCCTCTTCATTTTCCGCCTTGTGAACAGACCCTGTTAGTTACAGAAAAAATTCCAACTTTGCCAGAGTTGTTGGGGGTAGTGAAAGGTCTTCTTAAACCAAAAAAATTTGGTTCACAATAAGCCAATTGATAGGTGGTGTAACCTTAGCCTAGACAGTTTAGTGAAGTATAGTGTCCTTGACTTCAGTAGCGCAGTGAGAGTATCAGACCGGCACAGTGAAAATTCTTAAAGTGCTAAACGGAGCTACTAATCAGAACCAGAACACTGAGTTTGGGGCCCCAAACCCCAGGAGCATCGAGGTATGCTGGTCATATTGGGCATTCTCAGACCCCCGAAGCATAGGGGCATGCTCATGTAGAGCAGTCTCAGACCTCAGGAGCATTGGGCCATGCTACTTATATAGGGCAGTCTCAGACCCCAAAAGCATAGGGGCATTCTACTCATATAGGGATGTCTCAGACTCCAGGAGTATAAGGGCATGCTGCTTATATAGGGCAGTCACAGACACTAGGAGAATAGGCGCATGCTGCTCATATAGGGCATTCTCAGACCCCAGGATCATAGGGGCATCCTTCTCATATAGAGCAATCTCAGACCCCAGGACCATAGGGGCATGCTGCTCATATAGAGCAGTCTCAGACCCCAGGAGCATAGAGGCATCCTTCTCATATAGAGCAGTCTCAGACCCCAGGAGCATAGGGGCATCCTTCTCATATAGAGCAGTCTCAGACCCCAGGAGTATAGGGGCATGCTGCTCATATATGGCATTCTCAGACCTCAGGATAATAGGGGCATGCTGCTTATATAGGGCATTCTCAGACCCCAGGAGCATAGGGGCATCCTTCTCATATAGAGCAGTCTCAGACCCCAGGAGCATAGGGGCATCCTTCTCATATAGAGCAGTCTCAGACCCCAGGAGCATAGGGGCATCCTTCTCATATAGAGCAGTCTCAGACCCCAGGAGCATAGGGGCATCCTTCTCATATAGAGCAGTCTCAGACCCCAGGAGCATAGGGGCATCCTTCTCATATAGAGCAGTCTCAGACCCCAGGAGCATAGGGGCATCCTTCTCATATAGAGCAGTCTCAGACCCCAGGAGCATAGGGGCATCCTTCTCATATAGAGCAGTCTCAGACCCCAGGAGCATAGGGGCATCCTTCTATTATAGAGCAGTCTCAGACCCCAGGAGCATAGGGGCATCCTTCTCATATAGAGCAGTCTCAGACCCCAGGAGCATAGGGGCATCCTTCTCATATAGAGCAGTCTCAGACCCCAGGAGCATAGGGGCATCCTTCTCATATAGAGCAGTCTCAGACCCCAGGAGCATAGGGGCATCCTTCTCATATAGAGCAGTCTCAGACCCCAGGAGCATAGGGGCATCCTTCTCATATAGAGCAGTCTCAGACCCCAGGAGCATAGGGGCATCCTTCTCATATAGAGCAGTCTCAGACCCCAGGAGCATAGGGGCATCCTTCTCATATAGAGCAGTCTCAGACCCCAGGAGCATAGGGGCATCCTTCTCATATAGAGTAGTCTCAGACCCCAGGAGCATAGGGACATGATGCTCCTATAAGGCAGTCTCAGACCCCAGGAGCATAGGGGCACCCTTCTCATATAGAGCAGTCTCAGACCTGGCGACAGGTTTCCTTTAAATTCAAATATTTATTTTCATAAAAAACTTGTCCGAATGAACAAGGTCCAGAACTTTTACTGTATCATCCGACTTTCACTTTTAACATTAAGGTTGATGGAAGATGCAGTGTTAATTGATCTCCCTGAAGAAAAAAACTGCAAGAGCCATCACTTTGTAAAATGGAATGCAGATAATCAAATAAAAAGATCACATAAAATTCTGTATTATGAAAATCTCAATCAATATGCATATTATGATAAGTATGGATTTTTCCAGCTGTCAGGGCATCGGGTAATGGATTGATTCAATTAGAATGTTAAATATTAATTCAACCTCTCTGGACAGATTTGCAAAAAGTGTCCCGGAATAGTGAAACCTAATAGGGGGGTTATTACTTTCTGCAAGTCAGATATAGAGCCCCAATTTTAGGAATGTCTACAATGGATGCCAAACATACTTGTTGTCTAGAGATCGAATTTGAAGCTGGAAATCAGATAGTGGTAATGCAATAAACCCTGCTCAAAATGTGTAAAGCCTTAGGTATCATTTAACATCTTACACAATATTGAAGGCCTCTTAGATTCACTAAAGTGTGGGTCTTCAAGAAACAAAAAAACAGATGGGGGGGGGCAGAGTATAAACTGAGATTTACCCTTTTATTTATTAAAGGGTATCTAAGATCAGAAAGATAGATGTCTAATAAAGGATATACAGCTGATCGTCGCATTGAGGGTTGTGCTTCAGAACAGTGAGCTACACTGTTTCCCTAACTCCCCATTCATTTGTATGGGGGTTATGGATACAGCATAGCTCAGAGAAACATTGTTTCCAAAAAGACGCACCATAGCTGTCTTCTTAGGGAGGTCCCGGCTAGGTAAGTATCGGGGCATGGAAGCTGGTCAGGTTAAGCTTAGAGATGTGGGATCCACATTTATCAGACATTTATGGGCTATCCAGTGGATGGGCCATAACAGTCATGGGAAAACCCTTTTAATATGATAATCTGTCTCTTAGCTGGATGACATCACAAGGTGGTGATGGTGTTAAGTGCCTTGAAATCAGTTACTAGTTCCAATTTCCAATTACAAAATATCAACGTACTGTTACATATCTATAAGCCTTAAAGGGATCCTATCATTAAAACTCATGTTTTTCTGCCAAATACATAGGAATAGCCTTAAAAAAGGCTATTCTTCTCCTACCTTTAGATGTCTTCTCCGCGCCGCGGTTCAGTATATAATCCGGTTTTCATCGGTATGCAAATGAGTTTTTTCGCAGCACTGGGGGCGGTCCACAGCGCTCAAACAATACTGCGGGAGAACTCTTCTTCAGGAAGGGGTCTTCTTCCAGCGGAAGGTTCAAACTTCTAGGCGTCAAGCCTAGGGCAAAGCTGACAGAGCATGCCCACCAGCCACAGGAAAATGGCAGCTTACACAGTATTGCAAGCTGCCATTTTCTTGTGGCTGGCAGGCATGCGCAATCGGCTGCCAGAGGCCTAGAAGTTGTTTGAATCCACCGCCGGAAGAAGACGCGAAATAGACCTGTTCCTGAAGAAAATGGAGGCGGCGCTGGAGAGTTCTCTCGCGGCATTGGGGACACCCCCAGTGCTGTTTGAGCGCTGGGGCCCGCCCCCAGTGCTGGGAGAGAACTCACTTGCATACCGACGAAAACCGGATTATATACCGAACGGCGGCGCGGAGAAGACATCTAAAGGTAGAAGAACAATAGCCTTTCTTAAGGCTATTCCGACGTGTTAGGCAGAAAAAAATTAGTTTTAATGATACAATCCCTTTAATCCAATGAATTATAGTTTTTGATTTTGAGAACACATTGCTAAAAATCCACAACAAACATTTTTGTGAAAATGGAAGAATAAAGGCCCCGTCCGGCTGTGGCTTATCCAATGTTCTGCTAGATAATGGTTTCAGATAAATATATATCCTGTCACTATGATCTTCATAACCCTACTTTAAAAAACACCCCAAGTAATATGACACAACGTGTAAATTTAGGTTCCTATCACTTGCCTTGGTCACGACAGACTTTGTTTTCTAGGCGTCTGGCCAAAAACTTTTCTGTAAAATCCAATCGTTGTTCAACCATGGAGCACTTATCTGTATAGTATAACCTGACAGTTAAATATAACAGGTCACTTCATGATGCCAGCCCTGTCAAAAGGACCACAATCTTATTCTATGCTTGGAAATGTAAGTCAGATGACAGATATCTTTTATATTATTTTAGCTTAGACTTCGAAAAATCATATATCCTAAGTATTGGTCTTGAAATGGAGGGCGGTATCAAATAGTCATCGGACTACGCAAGAAAACATTTCAGATCTTAAAAGATTATGTTTGTTCCCATTTACAGTACCATAATAGACAATGATTGTGATGGGCGGCCATCTTTATACTAGGCGTGGATATTCTCTATGCATGTGTGTTGGACAAACACCTGCAATAACTTTTCATTCTGACTTGGACGTCATATAGTTAAGTGGCGCCCAATGCTTTGCATCCTTCATATCAGTAACACCTGCAAACCCCGTTAATACAATCCTAAAAGTTTTGCCATAGATGGAACATATCTTATGTCCTCCATTTCTCCCATGTCCCTCCTTTCTCGTTCCCTATCGGATTTCTTTCAAAATCGTTATAGATTTTCAAAAACAGAGCACAGTAGGAAAGTCTGGTAGAGAAACAACCACCCACTGGCAATAGATGACAATGTGTCTAATGCTAGGTTTACACTTGTGGGTTTCCATTCTTTGGGGAGCCAAAAAATGGAAACCTAATCTGCTTAAAAAGTTGGTACCCAATGAAACCCGATGAAACTATTATGGAGTCCATCAGGTTTCCATCCCTGAATACGCTTGAAAAATGTGGAGAGAAAAGTCCTGCAAGAAGGCCGGAACCCGGTGGACTCGGTTTACAGGGGTTCTGTAGGTATACACTTTTTATGTAGATTGGTGTTGCCATTTTTTAGGTGTCCAAGTGGACCTAAAGAACGGAAACCCGAGCGCAAGTGTGAACCTAGCGTATGATACATTCTCATGTAGAGTGAATCCAGCCTTAGACTTTCATATATAGGGAAGTCCAAGGTAATCTTGAAAGGAATCCAACTAGACACCTGAATGGTGGAATGGAGGCAACATGGGCCATGTCATATATGGTCACATTTTTAATTTTAACTGGGAGGTTGTTTTAAACTTATTTCACATTTCACTGTATCTTCGTCTGCAATTTCAGGAAGATATAAAATCCCCAATCCAAAAGGCTTCTAAGACTCGGATAATAATTGCTTTATGTATATGTTCATAGTTCATCTTCATTGTAGATTTTTGGAGTGTTCTTAATTCAATAATGTTCTCCCAGACTTTAAGCACCGCAGCATTTGGTTGATGAACGGCCCTGTTTATTTCACTGTCCATTAACAGAGCCCGACGCCGTCTCAGAATTGACTCTTCGAAGTTCCCCTAACAGGCTCCGCTGCTATGGAAACTTAATTAGCTGTCAAGACAATCTAATATATTTTTAAGGAAACATTTACTGGCAAAGTTTAGCTCAATGAAAGAGAGTGACGCTGTCCTGGTTTACAAAAGCACCAAATGAAACTTTGAAATCTGTCTGACAAAACAAGTGGGCACCTGAGGACCCTCTGTTTCGATTTCTTGAGGTTTCAGATAGGGGGTTGATCATAGTGGTGGAGCAGAGAGCTGTCAACTTCTTGATCCACCATTTATCCTTCAGACCCGGTGGCTTGGCACAAGAAGTTGTGACGCCACATTATTGCCCCTGAGAGAGGACAAGGGGAGGAAACCTACAGACAACTGTTTGGGAGCAGTGATAGGTATTTTTGGGGAGTGGTAATAGGTATTTTAATTTTTTATGGTATGGCTTCAATATGGGGCCACTAAGGGGTGTATTAAACTGTTGCATGGCTACTTAGAGAGCATTTTACTGTGTAGGGTCCACTAAGGGAGCACCATACTTTGTGAGGGCCATTTAGAGGGCATTATACCTGGGGGGAACTAAGAAGGAACCATCACTGTATGTTACACAACGAATGGCACCATTATCTATTTAGTAAAGAACTTTTCAACTATGAATTTGGGGGCAGGTCTACGTCACGGGACGCCCAAGGCATTACATAGAATTTTGATCCGTGAATAAAAGAACTTTGCTTTAAAAAGGGCAACATTGATTTAACTTAGAGGGGCACACTTGCACCTGTTTCTGCAAACCACCCTTGTTCATATGCAGCCTCTTCATGGGGAAACTGTTTTTTTTTTTTTTTTGGATGGACACAAAGTCCTGCATGTCCGACTTTGTACCTGTGCAAAAAAAAAAAAAAAAACATGGAGAGGCTGCATACGGACACCAGCGGTTTGCTTTAAATGAGTGGGTTTTAAAACTGACCGTCCCCTATGCAGTTTTCCCCGGAAATAGGACGGACACCCGGCGAGCGGACATGGGCACATCTATGAACGCCCCCTTAGTAGGCTGTGAAGGTATCTGAGGGACCATGGAAAAAAACTGCTTATAGGAGACGTAGCATGAAGCTCCTGGGGCACAAGTCAAAATTTGTACCCCCCCCCCCCCCAAGCTATAATGTATTTTTTTTTATAGTTCCCCTCTCCTTATGTTGGAAATAAACACCTTATGGGCCCCTAACGCTCTTAGGCCCAGGTGTTCCTGAACCCACAATTTACGCTCCAATGCCTATACCGATCACTAGGGTTGAGCAATTGGGATCGGAAAAGATCGGATCCCGATCGGCGATCGAGCAAGTTTCACAATCAGGATTGGCTGGAAGATTATTAGAAATCGAATTTTGAAATCTCAAGATCGGCTCAACCCTAAAAATGACTTTTCCCATAGAGAAGCATTGACTAGGGTTGAACGATCGGGATCAGAAAAGATCGTATCTCAATCGAGCAAATTTCATGATCAAGTTCGGGATCGGCCGTAAAATGATCGGAAATTGGATTTTAAAATCGATCCTGAAATCTCAAGATCGGCTCAACCCTACCGATCACTGGTACTAGGCTTTGGATTACTTGGCTACAGACCTCGGACACGTTTCTCTCTGCCCGGTGCTATGTCACTGAATACATATATAACATCTTGGGATTCAGAATACAGTAAAATCATAAATCCATTCTCAGTATCAGATTGAGTTTGCAATTTGCCTTCCTGTGTAAGAGTGAATTGTAGCCCGGCCTAGCTCTTGCTAGCAGCCATTCCGTTCTTCTCAGTACATGTTGCTATATTCATGAGAACATGAAGCAAACAGGGAATAAGTCATTATGACAGATCCACCTGTGACTCAACTGGAGGGTAAAATACTTTGCAGAGTTTCTGTCATACATTGCTGCTCGCTGCTATGGTCTAATGAAAGAATAAGCAACCCGTGACTTTCCAGCTGTTGTGAAAGTACAACTCGGCCAGAATGTGGGTCCGCCATGATCATTTTTCATAGATTGTGACGACTGTGAGCCACAATCAATGGCTCAATGTCCTGAAGATTTGTGGAAAGTGTCATCACGGATAAAGAAATAGTTATTGTGGATAGTCAATATGAATATGCAAATAAAAAAGTTGTATCTCTAGTAATAGTCACATTATACAGTAAACCAATGTTCTAATTAAAGGCTTTGCTTCTTATCAGAAACAGCGCCACTTATGTCTATAGGTTGTGTATGGTATTGCAGTTAAGCCAAGGTTGTTTTAACATATTGGGGTCTGATCAGTCGGACATCCACAAGTCTGCAAACATATCCCCATCCTGTAGATATAAAATAACTCCCCCGGATTCAAAAACCCTTTTAATTTTAGTGCTTGACCCCCCTTATAATGCATTTCTCAATATCTAGTAGCAAAACTGATGAGACCAATGAAGACTGAGCTACGTTTTTCCAAGGGTCTAATACCTTCCCCCAGGGTACTATCTGCATGAACTAGTTTGGGGGCAATTTAGTATCCCCAGATCTTGCAGACTATCCATGTTGTAGATTGCAGACTTTGTGTAGCCAATATTACTAGATTCTACGATTCTCGTATATTCACAAGGCTGATAACCCAATTATAACATAATTCCTATTTGTTACATTGTATCCAGTGTAATATCACTGATGCTTATATAGATGTATTAG
Source organism: Leptodactylus fuscus (assembly GCF_031893055.1). Taxonomy (NCBI): domain Eukaryota; kingdom Metazoa; phylum Chordata; class Amphibia; order Anura; family Leptodactylidae; genus Leptodactylus; species Leptodactylus fuscus. The sequence continues at coordinate 73,849,111 of NC_134272.1, read as the reverse complement.
ACAATGTACGCCAGAATGGCACATCTGCCACCGCTTTATTTACTGCCGCACAATGAAATGATATTAAATGTTGGTATTTACTCCCTACGGCACAGGTAACAAATAAGCGGCGGTGTTATTAAAGCTGTGTATAGGCAATAGCAAAAGCTCCCTGACCCTCTAATCATTTCAAGTAAGTTTCCAGTTACAGCTGAGCTATTGCTTGTCATTTTACAACATCCTCAGAGTAAAGAAAATGCAATATTTTGCTGGGTATCAGATACATGACATCTCTAATGTGTCCAAGTTAACGCCAATTGATGACAACATTGCTTACCGTTCATTTATTTGCTGCATTTACCTCTGCTGTTTATATGTGGCGGTGTAAATATTTTATGGTTTTGCTGGAAGTGGCTACAGTATATTGCAATCTGTTAATTTATTGCCTATTGCTTATATATAGCGCTCTGTACAGAGATTGTTACCATTTATGTCAAACCCATTGCCCATGGGGCTTACAATCTGATAGCCATGGCCATAGTTTAAACACAGACACATTAGGGAAAAAAATCATAGGTGCAGGTGACAAAGAAGCAGAGGAGTAAGAAAAAACATCTTCATCAGACTTCTGTCTTACAGAAACCACTCATATACTGTATATGGGCTGTGTCTGGAATTGTAACTGAACCTGTAGACACATACACTTTTTTGGAGATGTTAAGGGGAACCCAAAGGTCCTATTACCACATAAAATATACCACCATTCTAAATGGCACAAGGTATATAGGGTCCCCATTACAGATTTTACATTAATGTCCAGGAGCTTCTGCTGTGGACAAAAGTCAAAGCTTAAACACAAGGCACAGCAGAGCACTTTATCAAAAACTACATCCCCTCAAAGTACTACAGAGGAATGCAAGTTGAAGGGAAGCATTATCCATAAAATGCATCAGGAATGGACTGCACAAAGATAATATTCATGGCGGTGCTGTAAACCCAAACCAGAGTCAAGCATTGATTTTATACCATAGCTGTTGATGTTTTGTCGGTCTTTGCATACTGGGATGTGATCAGTGGTGTAACTAAAGTCTTGTTGGCTCCAGTGCAATATTTTGTCCGGGGCCCCCTACCTCATCCTTATAGTGAATTCTTGATAGTGATGGTTACGGGTGCTAAGGAGTTTACTAAACCTCAATGTGGTTGGGGGAATCTGTGGGTCTCCTTGGCTTATGGGCCAGATGGAAACTGCAATCTCAATACTGATGCCAGTGCTTATGGGCCAGCTAAGGCTCCTGGGTCCTGGCAACTGCACCCTCTGCACCACCTGAAGTTACGTCTCTGGATGTGATCACAAAGGACTAGAACTTGACACACCCAGCCCAGCATCTTGAGCGTCATATGCTCCAGCCAATGTGCACCAACAACCAGTCCCGTTTGGACAAGTAGTAAAGTTTTTCAACAGTGATATAACTTATATACATACATTTACATACATATATATGGAAGTATTCATGCTTTTAACTTAACTTTTAACTTTTAATTTGGTGAATGCTAAAGATATTGCATTTGTCTTATCTCAATAATTATACTATATATTACAAAAAGGATTTCAGAATTTTTACATTTTTCCGACTGGAATAATTGTGTCGATCAGGATGTTCCAGACGGCGGGAGCTAATTTTATGTCACTGGCTTTATTACATGTACAGTACTCCGCAGATTAATCTATAAGTCAGAAACTTGTAAATGTCAATTATTCAAATCATAAGGAGATAAATCTTAAGTTTGGAGAAGCTACAAGTGACAGAAGAAGAAGCCAGTCATATTGAGGAATAGCTTCACTTGGATAAATAAATGCCCTTGAGTCGTCCTTTTCTGTCAAGTGGTTAAAATTTTTTATTGAGCTGTTTTAGTTATATTGGTTTCTGAGAAGATATCATAGCCATGACAATTTCTTATCGGTGCAATGCAAAGTTGATCCATTACAGAACAGAATGATAAATCATTGTATTGTGACACTTTACGCAATTGTAGCATATTTTGCGCTTTAGTTATTTGTCTTTTTGATGACTCTGTTTGCCTTCAGTAGAAGGTCTCTTCAGACCTCAAAGTATAATAAGCAGAGGACCCAGGAAGGTCACCGTCCCTTACCTCTCTTGGAATCCCTGGTGGTTCTATTCGGTCATCTTCTAACCTGGTATGGACTCCTGTATAAAGTCGCAGACCTTGGGTGGCCACCAAGACATAGTGGTCATGTGGGGTACACTGATGTCACTACACTTTATAACGGCATGACGTTGGTGCATGCAACATGATGACTGAAACCAAGTCCTGGGTCCCGGGACATGAGATAGAAAGTTGGTAGATGACCAAAGAGGACACTGAGGGAGCATTGGGTGCTCAAGAGGTTTAACTACTGGGATAGCAGTGGTAGCGGCTGCCACAGCACTCGGGATAATAGGGGGACTAGCGGCAGCTGCTACCACTGCAGATTTTTTTTTAATAGGCCATTATCTGGTAGAGTACCTCCAGCAGGTAATGGTATTTCTTTACCGATGCTGACTCCTGCTCATGGCTACCTGCGCTTCCCCTTCTGCAGAAGCGGCTGTGAGCAGTAGCCAGGATCGGTAAGTAAGGCAGGGGCCCACAAACCCTGCTATCATATATACTTTTCACACCCCCGAGTATAACAATCGGAGGCCCAGGGGAGGTGAGGGAACAGAAAAATGCTGATACTGACCTCTCTTGGGCTCCGGCAAGCTTTAGGCCTACTTGATGATGTCAAAGATTATCACATGGCCTGGGTTTGCATCCTTATACGTCACGAATCAAGTCTCTCTCAAGTGATATCTCTTCCGTCATTGGAGTTGGCCGGCATCAGCAGGGGGTGCGCCGGAGCATGGGAGAGTTAAGTAACAGTGTTTTTTATGTTTGTATCCTCCCCTGGGTCTCTGATAATTTTACTCTGGGGTCTGAAAAGACCTAAGAGTGTAATAATTGTTCATGGGTGGTCCACAATGGGACATCATACTGTGTGCAGAGGCCACTATGGAGAATAATACTGTGTGCAGGGGCCACTATGAGGCGAAATACTGTGTGCAGGGGCCACTATGGGGCATAATACTGTGTGCAGGGGCCACTATGGGGGATAATACTGTGTGCAGGGGCCACTATGGGGTATAATACTGTGTGCAGGGGCCACTATGGGGCATAATACTGTGTGCAGAGGCCACTATGGAGAATAATACTGTGTGCAGGGGCCACTATGAGGCGAAATACTGTGTGCAGGGGCCACTATGGGGCATAATACTGTGTGCAGGGGCCACTATGGGGGATAATACTGTGTGCAGGAGCCACTATGGGGGATAATACTGTGTGCAGGATCCACTATGGGGCGTAATACTGTGTGCAGGGGCCACTATGAGGCATAATACTGTGTGCAGGGGCCACTATGGGGCATAATACTGTGTACAGGGGACACTATGGGGGATAATACTGTGTGCAGGGGCCACTATGGGGGATAATACTGTGTGCAGGAGCCACTATGGGGCGTAATACTGTGTGCAGGGGCCACTATGGGGCATAATACTGTGTGCAGGGGCCACTATGGGGCATAATACTGTGTGCAGGGGACACTATGGGGATAATACTGTGTGCAGGGGCCACTATGGGGGATAATACTGTGTGTAGGCGCCACTATGGGGGATAATACTGTGTGCAGGGGCCACTATGAGGCATAATACTGTGTGCAGGGGCCACTATGGGGCATAATAGTGTGTGCAGAGGCCACTATGAGGCATAATACTGAGTGCAGGGGCCACTATGAGGTGAAATACTGTGTGCAGGGGCCACTATGGGGCATAATACTGTGTGCAGGGGCCACTATGCGGGATAATACTGTGTGCAGGGGCCACTATGGGGCATAATACTGTGTGCAGAGGCCATAATGGGGAATAATACTGTGTGCAGGGGCCACTATGTGCATAATACTGTGTGCAGGCGCCACTATGGGGGATAATACTGTGTGCAGGCGCCACTATGGGGGATAATACTGTGTGCAGGCGCCACTATGGGGGATAATACTGTGTGCAGGGGCCACTATGGGGGATAATACTGTGTGCAGGCGCCACTATGGGGGATAATACTGTGTGCAGGCGCCACTATGGGGGATAATACTGTGTGCAGGAGCCACTATGGGGCATAATACTGTGTGCAGGGGCCACTATGAGGCATAATACTGTGTGCAGGGGCCACTATGGGGCATAATACTGTGTGCAGAGGCCACTATGAGGCATAATACTGTGTGCAGAGGCCACTATGAGGCATAATACTGTGTGCAGAGGCCACTATGAGGCATAATAATGTGTGCAGGGGCCACTATGGGGCATAATACTGTGTGCAGAGGCCATAATAGGGAATAATACAGTGTGCAGGGGCCACTATGGGGCATAATACTGTGTGCAGGGGCCACTATGGGGCATAATACTGTGTGCAGGGGCCACTATGGGACAACAGTCAGTGTCTTTGAGGGGGGCAAGGGTAGTGCATGTCAAATGCTCGCCTTGGGGCCCACCATTCCTAGTTACACCACTGACAGTGAGGAAAGTTGAGTATATGTATTGATTATGGTTCTGCACCTTCCCTGGGTTCTATGGTTACCCCAGAGTCTAATATTAGAACGTGTCCAGATCGAATAATTTCGGTCCAAATTAAACAGGTGGACAATCCTCATGAATTTTTGCAAATTGAATCTTCCAAGGATTGACCATCTTTATTTGTCAATGATGGAAATGTTTGGAACTTTGGACAGACCTTGACATGAACGTTTGATTTTGAGTTGTATTCAGTCTACAGAATCCTATAGAATCTATAAGTGGCTCTATGTATTTCAGCATTGTGATTGGGCACTATTACATTGTTTACAGATACACCTTGGTGAAAAGAGTAACACCCAGTTGTCAATTTATTTTTACAGGGGGAATAAGAGGGAGAGAAGAATGCAGACTTGCTCTTTTATAGGGAATGCAAAAATTTACTTAAATATGGAAGGAGAGTTGACGGGTCCACATGAAATCAACAAATCTTACAGCAAAAAGGGAAGAAAGTGTTGCGAGCAGGAATGGAGTGTGATTATGGAAATAGGTCATGCCGCAGAAAAACCCTTAATAGCTTATTGTAATTGCTTTTATTTGCTGGAACAGGACATTCAGAAATGACTTTTCAACCAGATTCAGAATGAGTATTGCGGCCCGTGTCCTACATTAAACATGTGTTTTATTATTATTTAGAGACACTTACTTGTTAAAATCTAAGAACACTCAGCTCTGATTATACTACTTGACCTTACTGCCATAGTCTGCAGCACGAACCACACGATTATTAGGAAGAGCTTGTCTCACATCCTTAATGAAATTCTCTCCTGTTAGTTCCTATCTGAAGTACAGCAGAAATATCCGCTATTGTTCACACCTAAACCATAAACTAATCCAACGTAAATCCCCTAAAAATCTGGCATAATTGAAGAGCCCATGTGATAAAGAAGACGGGTTTATCACTAGACTTTTTGAGATTACATATATTAAAAAAGTAACATATAGAAAAACGAGGATGGGTCCTACATTAAGGTGCCATCTTCCCTACAGTATGGTGCCATCTTCCCTATATTATGGTGCCATCTTCTCTACATTATGATGTCATCTTCCCTATATTATGGTGTCATCTTCCCTACATTATGGTGTCATCTTCCCTACATTATGGTGCCATCTTCCCTACAGTATGGTGCCATCTTCTCCACATTATGTCATCTTCCCTACAATATGGTGCCATCTTCCCTATATTATGGTGTCATCTTCCCTACATTATGGTGTCATCTTCTCTACATTATGGTGTCATCTTCCCTACAGTATGGTGCCATCTTCCCTATATTATGGTGTCATCTTCCCCACATTATAATGTCATCTTTCCTACATTATGGTGTCAACTTTCCTATATTATGGTGTCATCTTCCCCACATTATGGTGTCATCTTCCCTACAGTATGCTGCCATCTTCCCTATATTATGGTGTCATCTTCCCCACATTATAATGTCATCTTCCCTACAATATGGTGCCATCTTCCCTATATTATGGTGTCATCTTCCCCACATTATGGTGTCATCTTCCCTACAGTATGGTGCCATCTTCCCTATATTATGGTGTCATCTTCCCCACATTATAATGTCATCTTCCCTACAATATGGTGCCATCTTCCCTATATTATGGTGCCATCTTCCCTACATTATGGTGCCATCCTCCCCACATTATGGTGCCATCTTCCCCATCAAAATGACCTGGTCTTCTGTATTTTTATTTATGCCTTTTCCATTGCACTTATTTGTTACGTTAAGTTCACTCTAGCACTGTATCTCCATTGGTCTGGTCCATCAGCGCGGCGGCCCACCAAAACGGCGGTTACACGCAGAGCCCAGTTGACCCTACTGACTGTAATAAGGTCAGTCATAAAATTGAAACCAGCAGAGGAAATAGTCTTGTGTGCTGGACTTCTGATTTATGTGTGCCAAAACACAAAAATTTTAGGTTCATGTGAAACTAAATTTTTTAAAAAAATTTGTAACAGACTCGTTTTGTTACAAACTCGTTCACTCATCTCTAGCCAGAGATTCTAGCCAGTCCACGTCATGTGGGTTTGTTGATGGCTACATCTATAATGCCGGTTCCCCTGCAACCAGTCCAAGGCTCTTCCAAAGGGGTTCCGATATTCCGTTCTGATAATTATAGAGTAGTTCCTGTCCTACTTTGTGACAACAGAATGGAACCCATGGGGGACTGAAGGCATTTGGAAGACACTTGGATGCCATCTGAGTGTCATGTGTGTGCATGAGACCTAATAATTAGGAGATGACGACGATAACGTCTGCTCTTCGTAACCCTCCTGGTCTAATCTCGGACAGAGTCTTAGTCTTAGGAAATCTTTCAGATTTTATTCAAGACATCATAAATTAAATAGTAAAATAGGAAGACAAACATCCCATTTTACTAATTATCTCTGCGTATTATAATTGTCCCCTGCGGTAACTTCCCAACCGCTTCTTATTTCATTGCCGCGTAGACAAGATTTATTGGATTCCTACTACCTCGTGTGCTGATTTGGGAAACAACAACCTGACACATTTATTATTTTCATGGGAAGCTCTGACGGCAGCGAGGACACCTAAGACTAAGAATAAATCATTCACATCTGGATTTAGGGACAGGATACCGGGCTGAGTCCATTGCTCATCACAGCGCCGTCCATTACTCTTATTATATTTTCGTTTTACATCAACACTTGTAAATTACATTTTGCTTTTTTTAATTACATGTTTTTACAATACAGTCTTATAGCACAATAGGGCAGTTTATTAGATGGCGCTTTGTTTGTGTATTTGCTAAGTGCAGTTTTGGCACGAAATGTACAAAACTATTTTTATCCGTTTTGCATTGATCGTGGAAATAATTAAACTGGTAAATTGTGATAATACGGAGCTAATGAGATTTCTTACTGTTTACTATAAGACTGAAGAAACATAGGGCTAGGTTCACACGTGACTGCTTTTCTATGCTATGAACAAATCCTACTGTAATGTAATATTTACTAAGCAGCACTAAGTGAACATACAATGATATAAGTGTCTCCCTATCAATGTAATCTTTGTTTATACCTAGAGGGATTAGAGTAGAGATGGACGAATATTGCAAACAGCGCCGCACCTCCCATGAGGCGACCTGAAGCAACCGCTTCAGGCGGCGCTATGCCAGGGCCCCGGGGAGGGCGGCATTTTTGCTGACCTAAGCCAGTCCAGGACAAGCTGTCCTGGACTGGCTTAGGGTCACCGTCACTGAGCAGTGGATTGGGGAGGCCGCTGGAGCAGCGCTGCTCCAGTGGCCACCCCTAACGCTCAGGCAGAGAGCAGGTCCTCTCCCTGCCTGCTCTCTGCCTGCTAAAGATGCTTGCTCCACTCGGCCCTGCCCCCTCTGCTCGGCTCCGCCCCCTTCCGTTCGGCTCCCTCCTCGGGGGGGGGGGTTCAGACGTCTGCCTCAGGCGGCAGAAACCTATGGTTCACCCCTGATTGCAAATGTTTCCAAGGTTCGTCCACCTGTCGTACCAGAAGGGCTATTATTATACATTGGGGTCCCCAGAACATAATAAGTGAAGACTTAGAGGAGGTGCAAAACCCACATTCCTTCATCCCACCTCTCCTCCTCTCCTCCCACTTCTCCTGGATTCCCTTGCAGCGTTTTGAGCTCCTTTGGAGTCATCTTCAGTTATTTTTTCAGTCTCTTCCGGCCTTCTTCAGGCCCAGAGGAACCAATGAGGCCTGCGATTGGGTCACAAAGGTCAAATGACATGATGTTTTAACACAGGTGTCATGACTTTGGTAAGCCCCTTGTGACTGTTTTGGCGCAATCAATGGCAACAGTAGTTCTCCAAAACCCGTAACCTTACCCAGGAGGATGGAAGAGACCAAAAGATGACCAAAGAAGTTGTTGATGGTTTATTTTCCAGGCAGTATTGGCTTGTAATGCCAGGTTCACTTCTGTATTGGAGTCTCTGTAGGAGAGTCCGCCATTGATTCCACCTGAAATCAGTGGACAAATAAGTCCTGAAAGTAGGGCTCTTCTCTCTGCTGGTTTCAGTATAAAACTAATGGAAAGCTGATGGACACCTGGCGAACCCGATTATAATCTTTAAGGTCTGCATGGGTAACCACTTTTTAAGTGGCCAGTAGGGTTGAGCCGATCATGAAATTTCAAGATCGTTTTTAAAATCCAATTTTCAATCATTTTCCAGCTGATCCCGATCAAGATCGTGAAATTTGCTCGATCACCGATCTGGATCCGATCTTTCCCAATCCCGATCGCTCAACCCTAATATTAGCTTATCCCACAAAATTTACCAGTAGCCAACCATTGTGGGAACTAATGGGAGACCTCGATCCTGCCTAAAAAGATGGGGATCGCAATTCCGATCACGATGATGAAATTTGCTCGATCGCTGATCAGAATCTTTTTTTTTCCGACCCTGATCGCTCAACCCTAGTGGCCAGGCTTAAAAAAAGTTGAATGTCTCCGAACATTGGAGAGCCGAACTCTAGTGTAAATCTAACGTTAGACTACATGTGCCAGTTATCATGCACCAAGAGGAAAAACAGGACATTATATAAACAACCGACTGGTTTTAATGGGCACCATTCTTTCATTTCTCCTTTGGTGTCCTTTGTCATTTTTGGTCTAATTTTTTATTTTATTTTTTTGTCTTTTTTAACTGTATGTTTAGTATTTCTTCCAAAATTCTGGTACTAGTTTGCAATCAATGTCAGGGTCCAAAATTTATTTGTGCTTTTTTTAATCCTTTGTCAGGTATTACCAAGAAAGGACCATCGGAGGGCACTGCCAAAAGTGGTAATCCACCACTGGACCTGCCTGAATCTTTACCATTAAAAGACAGAATGGCCATGTATCAGGCTGCCGTGACCAACAAAGGGCAAACCACCAGCAGAAATGTAAGCTTCACAAGCAAATCTGACTATACTGATGCTATATGATATAAGGTTATATGGGGGGTTTGTTTGAAGATATAAAAACTGTAAAAATAAAATAATTAAAATAATAGGGTCACTGTTGGGGTGGTCAGACAGGAATGAGTCCTATAATATGGAAGAACATTGTTATGTATTGTGTCTTCCGTCATCCCTAGATAGTGTAGAACAGGAGAGAAATACTGGTTAACGCAAGGAAGAAAAGATAAGCTCACTATAGCTCGAAAATTATCCCTATACGTTTGTCATGCTGTGCGGTGATGCACAGTCAACGTAGATGCGAGCGGTGCGTAGTCCATTTTCGTCTTATATGACGTACTTTGGGACTTGGTGTCATCTGGGAGAAGATACTTTCTTGCACTAGTTAGAGATTTCCTACCAATAATGATATAATGTGTACAGTATGGCCAATAGATTTTTGCCTAGGGGTTCCCACTTTACTCTTAAAGAGGACCTTTCATGGATTTGGGCACATGAGGTGTTATATACCACTGGAAAGCCGACAGTACGCTGAAGTCAGTGCACTGTCGGCTTTCCCGATCTGTGCCCTGGGTAAAGAGATATCGGTATTGGTACCGTAGCTCTTCATCGTCAGAAAGGTGTTTCTGAAAGTCTGTCAGGAACGTCCTTCTGCACAGCAGTGCTTATAGCGCTGTACTGTGAGACCGGGGAGGATTGCCCCCTCCTCTCCTTATAATACTCATCTATGGACGACTACTGTCAGGAGGAGAGGGGACGTTCCTCCCCGGTCTCACAGTACAGCGCTATAGGCGCTGCTGTGCAGAAGGACGTTCCTGACAGACTTTCAGAAACACCTTTCTGACGATGAAGAGCTACGGTACCAATACCGATAGCTCTTTACCCGGGGCACAGATCGGGAAAGCCGACATTGCGCTGACTTCAGTGTACTGTCGGCTTTCCAGCAGTTTATAACACCGCATGTGCCCAAATCCATGAAAGGTCCTCTTTAACCTCTTCCTAAAGCCTGTTCTCAAAAGTTGGCAAATATGGTTAATGTAAAGTTTTGGACAGTATTTCATACACCAGAAACACCAGTATATCTAGTCCTTACCCAGGAGGACATAAAAGTATAAAATTGCTTCTTCAGCCATATATACAATGCATTAAAGCTCAACTAAGGAAAATCAGTCTGTCACTCCTTGTTCTCTCTGCATAGACTACATAGCGGAAATAGGAATTCTCCCTTTACTAACTAGAGACACTGGGTAGTAGACACCAGGACTGGAGTAAAGCTCTGCCTTCATTACATTGATGAAGCGCCACCTGCTGGGAGAGAAATAAAATACAGCGTTCGGCCAATAATCAGTTATTTTTATACATAGAATACACTAATAATAGCAAATGAGTAAAATCTGTAACAGCCCCCCCACTCACATTGCAGCGTTTACCATCCCAATAGTATACCTATGTGGCAGCAACATTGTTCAGGGACGATGTGGGATTGCAACCCTTGCACCCCCTATAGCTACAACCCTGATGACATTATTACTAATTCTTGGTGATAAACTTGGTTTCAAAACATTTGAGGAATATGCAAATTAATAAGAGGCTCCACCCTTTTAATGAATCAGGGACACATGTTTGCACCAAGATTGAAGTCTACACCCATCGAGCTGGAGTAGATTTCATTGTGACTTGTATGAGTTCACCAGGATATTCAGGTCTAACCTGACTCTTGCCGAAACCATTCGCCCATCTCTGTTGGGCATCCCCACCTTGGTCTCTGCTCTGCCCAATTACGCCATCAAGGCGCAGAATAAAGGATCCGATGCAAGAAAGGTCCATGTGCCAAAGACGTGCCAGAATAGCACCCGCTTGCACCAGAACATGGCCAGAGACAGATTGATAACTAGGTTAATGAATTCCCCATTATCAATACCTATATACGACGGGCGCACTTTAAGAAAGCCAAATCCGAATGTATTTTATTGTGACTGCTGCAAATATATGATGTGTAAAAAGGTAATTGCGTCTGAAATCTTGCAAAAAAAAAAAAAAAGCAAATAAAATTAATAACGGGTCAAGGCAGTGATAAAATTTGCTAATGAGAATACACATCATATACAGCTCTAATATTAAAAGTTTCATCTACCCAAGTGGAAAATAGTAATTTTCTAATAAGACTTCATAGATTTATAGATAGCGCGGCGGCTTTGCTTTTGTTACTGGATGCTAATAAGTTTTTCTTCTTTCGTATGAAATCTCATTTTAATTCGCAGGCTGTGCGCTTTTCCCCTTTCTTTCCGTAGACTTGTGATCCATTAGGAAAAGCCTAATCAACATAGAAATAAGGTAGCGGAGTAATGATGATTAGTGGAAGCAGCCGGCGCCGTCACAGTGTCACTGGCAGCTTTCTGGTCAGGAGATAAAATCAGATGAAAGAACAGTCATTGTCTCTCCATAATGAACTGCTAAAACCTAAAGAAATCGGATTATTTGTGTTTTATATAAGGCAGGTAGAAGGGGCCGGGCCAGGACAGGACACGGGTTTATTGAGCCAGATTTTGATGCAGAATCTGTGTCTGAATCCTGCATCAAAGAAGACAACCCAGAGTATAATCATTTACCCCAATGTATATCGTGGCGGCCATTTTTTATTCATCCAAGATGAATCTCAAATTGTTTGGTTTCTTTAGAAATCAAACAATTTGGAATATTCAGGGCAAATCCGGTTCATTTGTTATGCTATACTTTATCTGATATCTACAGACGAGCAAATTGATTCCATTAGAACCAGAATCAGCCCACGTTAACTTTTTACCTAAAGTTTGTCTGAAGCACTGAGGCCCAATCACAGACCTCAGCAGTGACCCGGGGTCATGACATCGGGAGGCTGGAAGAGGCCAGAGGAGGACCCAGAGAAAGTAGCAGATACCACGAGGAGGCCCAGGAGAGGGGAGGGAAGGGGAATATAACTGATTTTTTTACACCTCCCCTGGGCTTCCTCCTATTATACTCTGAGGGTCTGAGGAGACCCCAATGTATAATAATTTCACTTCTGATTTTATTGGAACAAGTTAGGACTAAAATGAACCAGAGGGTTGTCACGTGCGAATCTAAAATGAAACGAGTCTTGTATGGATATGCCCCTTTAATTCTTATGGATTTAGAATGGAATTTCATAAAAGCTCCTCTAAGTGTAATTTGTACAATACACTTGTCTCTATCTATCTATCTATCTATCCATCCATTATCTATCTATCTAGCTATCCATCCACCCATCCATCCAAACATCCATCCATTATCTATCTATCTATCTATCTATCTATCTATCTATCCATCCATCCATCCATCCATCCATCCATCCATTATCTATCCATTCATCCATCCATTATCCATCTATCTATCTATCTATCTATCTATCTATCCATCTATCCATCCATTATCTATTTATCTATCTATCTATCTATCTATCTATCTATCTATCTATCTATCTATCCATCCATCCATTATCTATCCATTCATTCATCCATCCATCCATTATCTATCTATCTATCTATCTATCTATCTATCCATTATCTATCTATCTATCTATCTATTTATCTATCCATTATCTATCTATCTATCTATCTATCTATCTATCTATCTATCCACCCATCCATTATCTATCTGTCTATCTATCTATTTAGCTATGCATTATCTATCTATCTATCTATCTATCTATCTATCTATCCATCCATCCATCCATCCATCCATTATCTACTGTATCTATCCATCCTTCCATCCATTATCTATCTATCTATCTATCTATCATCAATTTAATAACATATCTAAGAATATATTAAAGAAATGAGTGGTCTGAGGCGTCTTATTATTCCAGATAAATACACATATTTTTGAGCTCCATCAATCCCTTACTCCTTCTTCCATTGTGATGAAATTGTGCGGCTGTAAGCTTTTTATTCATCACCTCCCACTCTGTTTTATGAATACACTCCTTTCTCCGAGAGGCGAACTAAATTGGATCAAAATGCTATGAAAAAATGTAGATGGCTTGTCAGTATGACACGGTGATAGGTGATGCATAGAAGCTGTCAGCCGTAATATGTGTAAGCTGCCATTTCCACCGTCTATTTCCTCCGGCCCGACAGGTTGTCTTCTCCATAAGTAATCACATGGCCACACCATTAGCCCGGCTCGGAAATATGTAAAAATGTTTTATGTTGATCAGTGATTGCTGACTTCATTTTCTTTTTATAAAACGTTGCGGCAGAGCCAGACTTGTGCGTACCGCCGCCGATGACTCCATGCATCTTACAGGCATTTCTGATATAACTCCCATTTATCTCCCTATAAAATGTACTGGATGCAGGTTATTAGATTTTAGATCCTATGTGTAGATCTATCAGATAGTTTCCCTGTTTATAGATGAAGTGAAGGAAATAGATGAAAGTTTTACAGTGAAATTTCTATCATCTTAACTTTGTAGATGCTGGAGGAGTCCGAAGCTTGTGTGATGTCTGGAGGATTGGCTAGCATGAAGAAGCACTTCGAAAAGTCAGAAGCTTCGAGTCGTAGTACTGTGTCCCAGTATCAGCAGAGATCTGTGAAGGTGAGACATTTATAAAAGTTTTGTCACCTCTGTTTTTTCGAAGGTGGTGACATAGTGGCTCAGTGGTTAACAGTATTGTCTTGTAGTGGTGGTGCCCAAGGCTTAACTCCAACTAAGGGGAACATCTACAGGGTGCTCGTATGTCAATCCGCCATGTTCTGCCTCATCTCAAACCAGTGACAGACGCCTTTACCGTTGGGTCACATACCAAAGGGTTGGATGTGGTCTTCAACAAACCATTTTTTTGGTTGTCCACTCAATGATGAGGTTCCCCTGTGTAGTCCTCAATATGCATGAGGTGGTGGCAAATATTTAATCAGGCAATGGTGGCAATATGTTACTCTACCTGGTCTGTCTCCATTCGACCTGACATCTGCAGGTCACCTGAAGTTACCCAACAGCAATAAAGCACATAAACACTTTGCTCTTCACTGCAGTCCTGGAATAACAATGACAGATGATAGGTCGGAAGTAACACAAATAGTTTTCTCAGTGTGTAAGATTGTATGCCATGGCAATGAATAGATCAGTTCTACTTTTGTGGGAGACACATGTCTCCAGAGAACCCATTCTCTAACCCATAAATATCCCAAGTTGTCCAATTTGTGGAACCAGATGTCCAATGCACTCCCCAACAAGTAAGACCACTCCTTGAAAGCACTGGAATGGGACCTTAAAGGGGTTGTCCCATAACAAGGATCCTATCTATGTTGCTTGTTAATGTGGATTTAAGACTTTTCCTAAATACACTGCTTCAGCAAAACTGCTTTGTTTGGCCGCTATCTTAATTTATTCACTTCATTGTTGACACTGCATTTCTATGTCCCTTGGGATTATCTGCTCAAATGTCAAGTGATGTAGCTGCCTGCTCTCAGGGGGGAGGGAGGAGAGGCTAAGTGCACGGGAGCAAGCCTGTGTCTGTAGCTGTTCCTGTGCCCTGCTTTCTTATATAAAACAGTCTAAATCTTAGTGGGCTAAAGGACCTGGTCCCTCTGCTCACTAGGATTTAGCTTTCTTATATAGAGCAGGCTAAAAGCTAGTGGATAGAAGGACCTGGTCCCTTAGCCCACTAGGATTTAGCCGACTCTATATAGAACAAGCTACAGCCAAGTGTTATAGGACCTTTGATGACGTCACAGGCCCTTCAGTCGTCCCATAGAATCACGCTATGTGGTGGGTGGAGCTACACACTAATTTGGGGGCAGAGCTAAACTGGAGGTAGTCAGACAGTATGGCTTTGCATATGAAACCCCACCCACCAATTGACGTTGAATACCAGGAAGAAAGAAGTCTTTGCAGCAGCGAAGACTGGTGAGCAAGGGACTTGGGAATACCCCTTTAAATAGGGTGTCATACCTGGGTAACTTAGGCAGTGCTTTATTTCAGTAGCCCCATGCGGAACAACAAACAACTGATACAAGGTGCTACTCACAGGTGCAACTACATCCCCCCTCTAAAGATTAAAAAGTACTAAAACACCAACTGCGAATTGGCCTACACCAATGTGACTCAACATAGTGCAAGTACATATGTTACAATACAACAAATAAATCATACTACACCAAGTTTAGACACACAAACGCTATTAACACTGCACACCTCATCCCTGCTACAGGCCCCTTTCCTATTGAACAAGCCAACATGTTTAAAGGGATTCTACCATTAAAATCAATTGACACGTAGGAATACCCTTAAGAAAGCAGTGGAACAGGAAGAGTTCTTATCTAATCACATTCTCTGGTGGATGGAGAATAAGTCTCACAATGAGTCAGTAGAGGGGCGGTCCGCTAGTTTAAGACCTGGATTCTTGAGCTTTACTCTGTTATTGTCTGTTATTGCCGTACAGCGATGGAGTTAATTCACACATGCAATTGGGTTTCCATTCTTTGGGTCCGCTTTGGGTTTCCGCCCAAAAAAGGCAAAGAGAAAATTCTTGCTTGCAGGACTTTTCTCTTCGCATTTGTCAAGTGGAACGGGGGACGGAACCCCCAAATGGAAATCGATATCTTATGTGAAGCTAGCCTTAGACTCATTAGCCAATACTACTATGGTAGCGCCAGTCTACATCTAGTAGTCAAACTTTCTATATATATGCATGATCCTGCAGTGTCTCTCCTTTTAATGGACAACATTTAGTCTTCTGCGCCGTCGCAATATAGACACATTATCCACCAAGCAAATGTTGTTTCACATCAGAAGAGTTTTCTTGACTTTATAGCTTCATTATCATACATCTCTGTAAATGGTTGCAGGAGATAATGATTGTGAAATGTGTGAATAGTCTTATAATAAAGCTCATCAGACTACGTATAGAAGCCACATAATGAAAAATGATAATTGTGCGCTAAGAAGATGCATTTATGATAATACGGAAGATCTGACGGGCTATATCATAAAGTGCGCAATGCAGTCTGTAATGGTGAATAAAGATGTAGATTATAAAAAGATTATATTCAAAGTCAAAGCTGGGTCAATTATTCTCTATAGTTATGGAAAGTGATGTATCTTCATGGTAAGAATATGTTGGTCGCATTTCTGTCTTATTCTCAGTATAGTAAATACAAATACAGAACGTTACTTACTGCAACCGACAGTGTAGCGCGGAGATTTCTTCGGCCCCACTCTTTCCTATACAGAATATGGGCATGGCTACTAATTTTATCATAATCCTTGTTGTTAACATTGTAATTACATGACATATAAACTCATTGAGGAAGACCCAAGCGGCAAGTGACCTTAAAATAGACACAACTGCTAGGTTTTTGGGTTGGCCCTGTCCAAGGAACCCAAGACAGGTGCAGAGCCATGGCTCAGTGGTTAGCACTGTTGTCTTGCATTGTTGAGGTGTTGTGGTTTTACTTTGACCAAGGACAACATCTGCAAGGAGTCTGTGTGTTCTTCTTGTGTTTTTGCGTGGATTTCCCTTGGGCACCCTTGTTTTCTCCCACTCTAACATCTCTGCCTGTTCAGGTCACTGCGCCACCATCTGCTCGCATGTGCCGGTGCAGGAGGCGTGTGCAGTTGAGTTCTTTGTTTAGAGCTTTTGGTTGCACTGTGTGAACACGGCTCTAGTTCTTTAATTGAATTTGCACCACACCCGTCTTCTGCCCTTGTCTGCCTCAGTCCATGAAGTAGTTAATTTGGTCTTGCCCTGTGATTGACAGCCTGCCTTCCTGTCAGTTCCAGGGCGGGTTCATCCTCCCCTATTTGGTCTTGGCTCACATTCACACTGGTGCCTGTTATTGCCTCGTGCTGGCTTTCTCTTGTTGTTTAATTACTTGTATTCTGATTCTTGACCTCTGGCTTTCCCTATTGACTATTCTTTTGGATTTCGATTTTGATACTGCGTTACTCGACTGTTACCGAACCCTGGCTAGCTGACCTCCCTTTGTTGTTGTTTGTCTTGTCTCCATTTTGTTTGTCACATATATAGGAAGGGATCATCTCCAAGTTGCCACCTACTACCTAGGATAGGGACAGTGGCGAGCTTCAGCTTATGGCTCACTGTCTCTTGTGCCCGTTTCTCCAGGGTTTCCAGCAGCTACTGGGGAACTGGCATCAAAGTAATTTCCTAACACCCACACTCCAAAAACATAATTCAGTTTGACCCTGGCCATTGCATACTGTATAGGGTTGAGCGATCGGAAAAAAATGGATTCCGATCGGCAATCGAGCAAATTTCACGATCAGGATTGGCTGGAAAATGATTGGAAATCGGATTTTAAAATCGATCCTGAAATCTCAAGATCAGCTCAATGCTATTACTGTACCTTCCATCTTCCATACTCAGGGCTCTTTGAACGCATTGGTTTCACAGAGGAATGGTTTCATAAGTGTGGCCCCCTCCACCCTCACCACTAAAGACATACCTCCCAACTTTCAGAGAATACAAAGACAGACAAGTGTGTCACATGCAATGTTTTTGTGAGCCCCAAACCCTAGCCATGTTTCCTTTAGCTCTTTAAACTCTGACTGAGTCCCTTTCTACTCCAACACAGTAATTTTGCCCTTCAATGTATAACTCAGTGATAATGCCTCCTTAGTTCCCACCACACATGATAATGTCCCCAAGTGGCCCCACATGATATAATGCCCACATTGAATAATGTTACCTTAGTGGTCCAACACAGTATATAAGTGGCCCCACATATTATACCATCACTCACACTGTCTAATATGCCTTCAATGACCCCCATATCATTTAATGTCCCCTCTGTGGGGACAAAGGTGGGGTGTCCTCTCCCACTGTGCTAATTCTCTGCATATCGAGGACATAAATAGAGGTGAAATTGGGCCTTGCTATCTGGGTTGGCTGAGAGGGCCTCCTACTACCATAGGGCCCTATGCTAGAGCACCATTTACCATATAGTTAAGGGTACTCTGTCCATAATGATCAGATAAGACTTTTACCTCCAATTAGTCTGTTGTAGGGTCTGAAATAAAACCACTTCACCAATACCAATTCTACTGAGTTTAGATAACCAGAGGTTTCCAGAGGTTCTTCATTGATCTAGTGGACGTGATCTGGCATTGGGGCTATAAGTTCCGAAATGTGACTATATACTGAACATGAATAATAGTTGTCAATGCAAGTCTGCAGAGTAAAACAAACTGTCCTACTGTATACTATCCAAGTATAGCTGCACAAGTGATATAAATGGAATCCCATGTTATGAAACATTGTATATGGAAATGTCATCCAAAAGCATAAATCTCAATTGTAACTGTCGGGGAGCTTGGTTTGATGAATTATGCACTTACTTGTACATTCCTATATGAACATAAAACTTTAAAGGGGCTTTCAGGATGTTGAAATTGATGGTCTTAAAATAAATTGGTGAAGGTCCATCTCCGGCCAACCCCACCGATCAACTGGAACAGCTGCTGTCAAGCGTACAGTGCTGTGCGTAGAGGATGTGGTGGTCATCAGACCATGGCAGCTCATCCATCCAGGTAAGTGGTGGCGGCGCCAGGAGCTGGATCTCCACTCATCTGATATTGACAGCCTGTCAAAGGGACAGGCAAAAAACGTCAATTCATAGAAAATCCCCCTACTGTAATTCACTGGAGATCATCATACTGTTTACTGTATTTAACATAAAGATGATTAAATCCTCTGCTTGACAAATAAGTCATGTTTTTGTGTCAAGTAGTCCTTCATTGTAGCATACAGTCTGTATTTGCAGAAATGACAATATGCTTCAGTCATATAAAATAAATTAATAATCTTTTAATTAATAAACTTCAACCTCTCATTCGCATAATAGAAAAATTTGTTTAAAAAAAAAATACAAAATATGTGTACGGAATAATATAAAGGGTGAAAGACGTCGCTTTAGAAGATGTTCCTTTATTAATATTTTCATTCAAAACTTTAATTAAAAATGGTATAAAGAGGTTTTTTATTATATACTTTTTGAAATAATTTTTGGTATATTTCTTTTTATTATTATCATCATATATATATATATATATATATATATATATATATATAGAGAGAGAGAGAGAGAGAGAGAGAGAGAGAGAGAGAGAGAGAGAGAGTGTCAATGCGGAGTCCTTTTTGCTTTAGTTAAAAATGTACAATTTGGAATATTCAGGTTGAAGGCACATCGTTTCAAAACTGTGAAGCTTCTGCAGTGTTCAGGATTCTCCTAGGCTTATCCAGTTAGCAGCCAATCAGCATATTTAAACCCTCTTCCTCCTCAACCAGGTGCCTGCTATTTGGTTGTACTTAGTGAGGCTTCTATATCCTGATCATTTGTGCTTGATTGGTTTATATTGACCTTTGGCTTGTTGATGATTTTGGTTCTGACATTATCTCTCAAATTGACTTTTTGGCCTGGACATTCATCCTCCGGGCTTTTATCTGCTTTGTAAGTTTATCATGGATTATGATTTGACTTCAGTTTGTGGAGTGTTTATTTCTTAGAACAGTTTCTGTGCTGATAACATGGGCCCCAAATTGGGTCCCTGGTGTAGTTGTTTGGGTGCTTCAGATCAATCTCTCAGCGCTGTGTAAGATTTAAACAGCTTGTTCTAGTGCTCTCTGTTGTCAGCCAGTTCCTGACATTTCTGATATTTGGTCCAGAGACACTAACATAATACAAATACTTTTGAGAACTTCCATGTGACCTCAGATTCATCAGAATTCCAGCCCCCTCTTCTTCCCTAATTCTTTTGTGAAAACGGCTCTTGGCTCCTCCTCTGTTTCTCACATCTGCTCCCTATAGCCCTCCTCGTTCACATTCAGGTGACCAAACCCCCATTACCTCTCCAGTTATCAGCAGCCGTTAACACAGTTTTACATGGACCTGTTGTGACATTGTCCTCATAGTGTAGATTCCTGCCTGGTATAAAGCATTATCGATCCATTCAGATATATGTACTGGCAGTGTTTTGCTAAAACAGAAAATAGACATGAGTACATTTACTAGACATGGGTGCAGGTAGTCAACATGGATACATGTACTAGACATGGGTGACAGCATCAGCAATAGCATATTTAGAATCTAATTTGATGACTACCTCATATAGATGAAGGATTGGTTATCTGTTATTTCATGTGGTCCTCATTCAAATGAATGGAGCTGCATGCGCTGTCTGACTAGTCACTCCATCAAAACTTGAGATCCATGTCAGACACCCACCGATCAGCATGTTTTTCCCCTATGGACAGGGAGTAACTACCTCTAGCCGAACAAACTGTATATGTCCCTAAAAATCCTGATGGTACCCCAGGTGGTTTTATTTGCAGTGGTCATGGCACAGATTCAAGGGAGTTTTGATTAGAAATACACAGTAGGCATTGGTAGTTTGCCTACAGGAATAGGATGAGCCCCCAAATAAGCGGTTGGAAACTCAATTTTTATTTTTTGCCTATGGCCTTTCTGATAGGCCTGGTTCCATTGGTTTTTACACTTTTTATTTTTTTTATTTTATTTTTCCATCTGTTCCCTGCCTATGAAACATATTATTACATAACTTGCCATTCATTTCTATGTCCATTTATAAAAAAAAAATTCATGTGAATGGTTCTCTAGAATCCGAGCTATTCATGAACAGCGTTCCGGTGCTGGTAAGTCTCCTCTACAATGTACAAGTCTGACGCAGGGCATATGAACAGGAATTAGGCACAGCTATATTAGGATGCATTCACATTATGTCTTTTCCATTTGTTTAGCCGATCCATTAATGCAAGTGAACGTAAACGGTTGGCCATCCGTTTACATAGAGCCAATGTTAAAAGGAACCATCTTAGTATACTTAGTGTGTCTGTCAAAGAAAAACATTAAAAAATGAATTTTTTGTATCTTTTTTTAACAGTGACTCTATGTAAATGGATGGCTGTCCATTTGCATCCATTTTTGCATTCATATGAATTATATGAGTGGACCCAACGTCTTTCACAATCAACTGACCGCACACAGTATTGACCTTGTTTGAGCCTTTCACTTGACGGACTCCTATTGGCTTAGCTGAACCTCTCTAATATGCAATTCGTTAGGGTGATATTGATAATGATCTCCCATCTATTAGTCTATTATTCTTTAGCTACTGTATAGCGGGATGTAGATCACGTCATCTCATCAAACCGCAATTGTCATCCATTAAGTGGCTCTTGAATCCATAGGAATGTCAGCTACGCCAGATAATGGAGATCGTATATTAATATGAATAGTTTTCTGTGTCAGGTTTTAATGGACTGACTGAAAGACAAGGTCTCCATGTACAGTTAGAGAGCAATTACATTAGAGAACTCGATTACAGTCCTATAAAACAGACCCAATAAGAAAATACCTAATGTCTTCTAATTTATTATTGATTCCTTACAGTCAATGACTACAATATGGAGAGGAAGATTTCTGAAATATGAATTTTGATATTTTTTAAAAAAATCTTCTCTGAGATGAATTCTCCATCAGACTCGTTACCAGGGATGATTGAACTATTTTGGATAGAACCAAATTCAACCCAATTTTCCAAAAGTTTTGGATTGTACTCAAACCTTTTGGGGTTCTCCACCCTTGAAAATCAAGGAAGTCTCCCAGCTACTTTCTTCATCTCGCCTTACAACATGCAGTAGTGACCCCTTCCTCTCACACCTTCTCCAATCTCTGTCACCTGCTGTCACGACTTACCTTACTAAAATATTTAACTTCTCTCTTCTGGAATCTTCCCATCCTCCTTCAAGCATGCTGTTATAACTCCGCTATTGAAAAAACCCTCCCTGGACCCGTCCTGTGCTGCTAACTATTGACCCGAAACTATCTGAAACTAAATCTCTCCAAGACTGAACTACTACTGTTTCCACCATCTAACAGATCTGTCCCTGATATATCCATTGCAGTCTCAGGCCTTACTATAACTCCTAGGCAGCAGGCCCGCTGCCTCGGGGTCATGTTTGACGCAGACCTTTCCTTCACCCCTCATATTGAATCACTCGCACGTTCATGTCACCTCCATCTCAAAAACATCTCCAGAATACGCACTTTCCTCACCAGAGATACACTAAAGACACTTATTGTCTCTCTGATTCATTCTCGCCTTGACTACTGCTACTCCTTACTAATCGGTCTTCCTCTCACTAAACTCTCCCCTCTACAATCTATTCTGAATGCAGCGGCCAGGCTCATCTATCAGGCTAGACGCTACAGCGATGCCTCTGGTCTGTGCCAGTCACTACATTGGCTGCCTATTCAATATAGAATAAAATATAAAGTTATTACTCTCATCCACAAGGCTCTCCATAATGCCGCACCTCCCTACATTTCCTCTCTCATCTCTGTCTACCGCCCAACCCGTGCTCTCCGTTCACTCAATGACCTAACACTTACATCCTCTATTATCAGAACCTCCCACGCTCGTATACAAGACTTCTCCCGAGCTGCACCACTTCTCTGGAATGCTCTACCCCGGACAAATTAAAGACACATCTTTTCAGACAGGCCTATCCCAATTCCTAATATCAACCCTTCCTAATGTAAACCCAGTACCGTCATTAGAATCCCCCAAATTTAACCCTCCTCTGTTCCAGCTCCCATATTACCCCACATGATATGATGCCATTTCAGGCTAACTCTATATGTCCAAGCACCTTCCACATGTTAAAGGACATGACTGGTGACGGCTCATAAAGTTTTATGTTTGTGTAATGTCAGTCACCTCTAGTACAAAATTGTCTGACCTCTGCATAAGCAATGCCGCCCCTGCTACCTCTTGTGTCACCCCCTCTACCTCATAGATTGTAAGCTCTTGCGAGCAGGGCCCTCAGTCCCATTGTGTAAAATGACATTCTTTGTAATGTATCTTTCTGTCTGTATTTGAACCCTACAAATTGTACAGCGCTGCGGAATATGTTGGCGCTATATAAATAGAATGTATTATTATTATTATTATTATTATTATTATTATTATACTTTGGGGTCTCCTCCGACTTCAAAGTATAATAAGTAGACGCCAAGGGGAGGTGAGTAAAAATAAAAAACTTATACTCACTCACCCTTCTGGCGTCAGGCAGTCCCCAGTGTCTTCCTCAAGCCTCTTTTGACCTCTGACTGACTATATGCTACCCAGGGTCCCAACTTATTATTTAAGGACCCTTTTAACAAGTAGGGATTGTTCAAAATCCGTATCCACCAAAATCACTCATATGCAAATCTAAGCAATGTAACGTTTTGCCTTTAGTCACCGCCCAGCAACTTCCTCTTACCATAAAGATTTTTGGCTCTTGCCACCACAAATCCTTATTTTACTCTTGGGTCTCTTCAGGTCCTTGAGTATAATAAATAAAGGCCTAGGGGAAGTGCATAAAAATAGCTTTTAGGTTAAGGCACCATGTAGCACTACTGGAAAAACCGGGGTGGTAACACATCACAGTTTTTCTCGTTTTTCACAAATAGTATCCAGAGGTTTCTTCTATGGACTTTCTGCTTCAAATATACCTATAGGGAAACCATCAGCATTTCCATAGGTATAATTGACTTGCCTCAATTTCCGTAACGGCGCCACCCCTATCCATGTGTTGTGTCTGGTATTACAGCTCATCCCCAGTATTTTTGATTGCAGTCATGTTTTTCATTTACATCATTATTAATATTTTAATATGTTGCCTGGTTTTGGACCACTGCCAGTACATACATCTGAATGGATTGTAGTTAAGGTGGATGCGTATATCAGCATTATTTCATTACTGCCGCCCGCATATCTTTTGATCCTGTAGGCTGCAATCATCAATGGTTCTTAATGAATGGCGGTAATGGCCATGCTAAATGTCTTCTTTATTAGTACTTTTAGCTCGACTAGAAAGTGTATTATTGGCGCTTGTGCAAATAAAATGGCTCCTATCACATTCAAGGCAACATCATAATACATAGAAATGAAGTAGTGTTTTCCTTTCATACGGCGAGCGTTCTCATCTGATTAAACGCGGCTTTCAGCTCTGATATTTAGTCATTTAAAACAAAGCTTGAAATGCTTTTCACAAATGACTACATTTAAAGTAATGCATCCCAGAGGCGGCGAGAAGGCAGAGAGAAGCCAGAGAGAAGGCAGCTCTCGCCATCAGCTCAGACTCAGCATTCCCAATTATTCTCCCATTTCATAACAGCTTAATTCTTCAGAATAAACTAGGTAGTAATATACAAGCGCTCACCTACGGTGAACATACAGGACCATTAGACAAGGCCCAAATTACCTCTCAGAGCAAGAGCAAAGACTTGGCTGATTTCACTTACTGTGTGGGATTAGCTTTTACACATGAAATATTCACATACTACTAAATGATAGGTTTAGGCCAAATTCACATTGAATGTTTCAGACTAATTTTATTTTATGGGGGTGGGAGAATTACTGCGATGGGGGTCTACCATTGGCAGAGTCCACATCCTGTGTCTGCATCCTCAGGGCGCACATAATGTTACACATTATGGTAATTTCCTTCCCTCTTTCACAGAACTTGAATCAGACAGTGGCCTAGATTTACTATTGTGGTTATGACTAGACACAAATCTTTGGCACAGTGTGGCACGTCTGTGGTGTAATGTGGTGCATCTTGTTTAGGCTACAACTTCTTAAGACTAAGGCCGGGTTCACACGGAGTATTTTGGCTCGTGATTTGGTACACAGACACCGCGGGAGCTTTTGCGGGCCGTATACGCTCCCATTGTTTTCAATGGGAGCCGGTACCGTATACGCTGCGCTATTTTGCATTGAAAACAATGGGAGCGTATATGGCCCGCTAAAGCTCCCGCGCCGTCTACATACCAAATCACGAGCCAAAATACTCCGTGTGAACCCGGCCTAAAGCCCCACAGCAAAAAAGAGTTGCAGGAAAAACTGTGGTGGCAATGCATTGCAATTTTTCCCGCAGTGCTCTACCACCAATGTTACATAAAAAACAATATAGTATATATATATATATATATATATATATATATATATATATATATATTTTTTTTTTTACTTAACCACGTTCCCTTTGAAAATCAATGCCTGCTGCCTGGAAGAGTGGAACATTACCCAAAATATGGGACTGTCCCGCTAGACCTGCAGCGGCTGAGGGATCCCATGCAACCATAGAGCCTGGTGCATCTGCACCATTGCACCTATGTTTAAAGTGACCTTGTGCTGCACATATTTTGCCACAATTTTGGGATAGGATTCACTAGAATACCATCCACTATGCAGGGACTGTAATCTGGTGTATTTTTAGATCATCTAAGTTTGTATTGTGTATCTATCAGGACCACTTTGTGTCCCAATATCCATGCGGCTGGTGCATCCCATTTGCTAGTAGACTGGTTAGGCCTTTTTGGGGGGTCCACAAATTGAATCAAAATTTGCACACCGAATTTGATTTTCTATCCTTGTTTGTTCCTTCCTCCTCATGCCACCTCTTGACTGGAGTACTATATACCAACACATTGTACGAAAAGCGCCATTTTACAACTCGACCTGGTTCACATCTACACGTGGGTTTCCATTTAGGGAGTCCACTTGGGGACCCCTCAAACGGAAACCTAATCTGAATAAAAAAACTAAGGAAACCCGCGTACCCCATAAACTATAATGGGGTCCGTGTACATGCAGCACTTTTCTCTCTGCATTTTTCATGCGGAGAGGGGAACAGAATGACCCAAACACAGATATGAACTGGGCCTTGGCCGTGCCCCTTCATTTAGACACTTACAGGGCTGATGGGAAGATGTCTAAAACACATAATACATGTAGAACATGCCCTGAACTTTGCTTTTATGGTGCAATTTCTCCAAGATTTCTGGCACGTTTTGCCAAATGTTTCTTCAACCTTCTGCTGATCATCTTTACTAAATATCCAGTCTGAGGACAGTGTCATGTTAAGCTTTGTTACATCTGTAGCTCTGTATTTTCAGCTCTCATGTCTATGCGGTGGATGGAGCAAGAAACAGACAGTCACTGTATAGTGGCCACCCTGGATTTCTGCAGCTCAGCGCCCATATACTTGCAGTATCCTGGCACTGCCACTACACAAGGGATGGAGCCATCCTCAGCTAACTACACTGTGTAATGCCAGGACCATCAATATAAAATGTTAAGAAGATGCCATTAAATGGGATGGGAGTGAACCATGAACAGTCACAGGAACTATACCGCGCATGCGCAATGCTTCAGAAACTGGGCAAGAGAAGCAATGCCTATCAAGTGTACAGGGGGCAGCACCGAGCAGAGTTAATTTACATATTAATAAAGAACACTATTCACAAGTGAAAGGGTTGAGGGTGCTTATCTCCGTCCGCACTACATGATACTAGTTCTGCTTTAATACCTATTTGGCTGCTGACAGATTCCCTTTCATGATTCAATATGTGGAAGAAATAACTGGACTTTAAAAAATAACTTTTAATTTTCCACATCCTATTTTTTTTAGGAAACAAGACGAAGCAACGAAGTCACGTTCTCGAGCAGCAGCCAAGCAGCTGAGCAACATGAAACCCAATTTTCAGCTTGTAATACAGAACAGGTATTATACAAATTTTCATTAGCACTCTGAGTATTTATATTCCTCGGAAACCTGCGCGCACAAATAAAATTATTACTGTTATTTCACAAAATAATTCCATCCTCTACACAAGTTTCCGAGGCTACGCGGCGGTGTGTCCATTCATGTATATATTTATGTTTTCGAGCGGGTGATAAAGCTAAATTTTAAATGCCATAATTTACTTTACCCAGGTATCGGTTCATGAGCAAAGCACCCAAGAGACGAGCGCAGCGTCTAATTATAATCAAGAAGCTGATGGAGTAGGTAAGAATGCAGCTTTAAATGTGTTTGGAGCAGCCACAAAATGGAAAGCATTGAAGTAGCAAATTAAAGTCTTGTGAATGAAACATGTAAGTTTACTGATGAAGAACAATTTCTAAAGTGATAAAGAGAAAGAATGTAAAATAAAAACATCACTTTTTTTATTTTTATTTTTTGGATGGTGCAGGTATTACCATAATCTGACCAGTATTAAAGGGGCCATTGCCATTTACGAATCAATTTGGAATCGCTCTTCTGTTATAGTGAGATAAGTGTCTTTTTAGCGCCGCCTACAGGCAACTGTCCTGTAAGGCAGTGTACGATTCTTAGAGAATTTTGAAACATGAATTATTGTAAATTCTCTGAAGGGACTACAGACTTCCTAGGAACTGGAGCTTGCATGGAGATCATAGGACACTTGAAGCCTTAGTTGGGTATTGATGGGTCCAGTGTTGCCTATTAGAGATGAGCGAGTAGTACTAGCTGTTCGAAGTTAAGATTCGATGCAGAACCAGCGTTGATTGGCAGAATGCTATACATTGCCAATCAACGATAGTTCTTCTCTTACCTTTAGAAGTCTTCTCCCTGCGCAGCCTCCCCGCGTCCTCTTCCGGCTCTGAATTCACTCTGCCAGGCATCGGGCCTGGGCAGAGCCGACTGCACATGTCCGCTTGTAGTGCGGGCGTGCGCAGTCGGCTCTGCCCAGGCCCGATGCCTAGCAGAGTGAATTCAAGGCCGGAAGAGGACGCGGGTACGCTGCGCAGGGAGAAGAATCCAGCCTGACCCTCACTCATGGACTTGGTAAGTAGAATTTGATCGAATGTTGCCTACCCCTGAAACGAGCATTTCCTCCCCATAGACTATAATGGGGTTTGAAACCCGTTCGAACAGTCGAACAATGTGCGGCTGTTCGAATCGGATTTCGAACCCCGAACATTTGAGTGTTCGCTCATCTCTATTGCCTATAAAAGGAATGATCTGGTTTGGCTGAGTCACTTGGTTTGACGTTTACATACTTGGTAGCCACCTATAGGCGACACTAGAGAGACAGTTTACTCTGTTGTGTTGATGTGTTTTGTATACTGTACCTTTCCCATGGAACTTTACTCTAAAGACACCATCTTTTTTTAACTATTTCTCTCCTGACATGTCTATCTTGTCAGATACCCTATAATATAGAATTATTTTTCTCTGTTGTGCTTCTATTAATCTTCTTCCAAATGAGATAACATTCCAATTTTCAATGGGGCATGTCCCTACTAGAATTTCGGGTCATACCATGTCAAGCTGGGTTTGACTTGAATATTCCAAATGGCTAAAGCCGAACAATTTGAGATTTGTCTTGGACAACTGAAAATGGTCACTACAACAAGTGTTGGAGAAAATTATTTTACTAGTAACAGGTGAAGGTACTCGCCTTGGCTCTCCATGAGGCATCCAGCTCTCTCATGGTGACATTACGTTCCCAGAGTCATCGCTGAGGCCTGTGATTGAGCCATAGCCAATCATGATGATCACTGAACCCCGCTGAAGACCAATCACAGGACTGAGTGGTGCCCCAGGCACGTGACGTCACCCTAGGAGACCAGGAGACAGCACCAAAATAATAATAATAATAATGCCACTTCCAGTTCTATCTGAACAAGTTGGGGCTGAAATGAACCCGGGATCAGTGTGACACCATAGTCATTGTTACTTGTGCCAGTCTTTGTAGGGATACGCCTTATTGACTATGAGAATGCATGGATATGGATAGATCCCCACCAGGTTCATTTGTTCTGTAGATGGAGTTGATATTATACATGTTCCATTAAATATGAGAATACATTACATATTGCCAGTGTTAGACTGGCCCACCAGACTACCTGGTGGGCCCAGGCTTTAACTCAGTAAGTGTCCAACACAGTGGCTTAACTAAAGTCTTGTGGGCCCAGTGCAATCTTTTGTCCGGGGCGCCATACCTCCACCCTACAGCGATTTATGGATAGTAATGGTTATGGGTGATAAGGAGTTTAATCCACCTTAGTGTGGTTAGGGGGAATCTATGGGTCTCCTTGGCTTATGGACCAGATGGAAGCTGCAATCTCAATACTGGTGCCAGTGCTTATGGGTCCCCTAAGGCTCCTGGGCCCCAGGGTGACTGCACCCTCTGTACCCCCTCAAGTTATACCCCTGGTTCAATAGGAGGCACTCATATCGGAATGGTATGGTCCATTTTCCTTGTTGGAGGGTCGCCCCACAATCTTTTTATCTGGTTGACCCAAAGAACCTCATTCCAACACCACATACAATATATTATGGGGAATTATAGTAACCATATAAGAAAATTAAGCACTTAACTGGTTGGCCATCGTTACTAGAGTGAAGAGAGATTCATGAACGTGCAGTAGAAATTGCCTCGATTAAGATTTCTTTCATCTCCATCAGTTCATTTTCTTGAGGCTTGTACATAAAGTTGTTGAGAATGAAGAAAGACTTGTGAAGAGCAGTAAAGACTTCATCTATCTCCAGATATAGACATAAGTCGAGAGAGAAATGCTTATCTCACTGCAAACTGCATCCAGGATTTCTGCCAAGCACAAACCACCAGGGAATATTATTATGAAAGCAGGAGTGCAGAACAATAAATGTCATTAGACATCTGGGACGCAAAGTACAATTGCAACTAATTGCCACCAGGACACTTAATACGGAAATGTCAGAAGCTTCAATTGCAGAAAAATTCATACCGCATAGAAAGGAAGTGAGACAAGGGGGGGGGGGGATGAGCGTTATACATTACAGCATCCAACAAAAGTACTATATAACATAAGTGGGCCTGGGGGAGTATTTTGTCGTACTGAAGAGTCCACCATACCAGTATAGGGACACTTGTTTGCTTCGCTAGCAATTCTAGGAAAAGGTAAACCATTTAGATTTCCAACAGGAAAAATTGTGCGAGTATTTTTTTTCCCTGAATTCCAAGATGTTGAAGTTATCCCAAAATCTTCAATGAGATAAAGTGCCCCTCCTAAGTACATATGGGCAAACCAGTTTGTATAGACTAAGTTTGTTATGAATTTTCTAAAACTTTTTGGGACTTGTCTTGGACAAATCCACCAAAGTTAATAATACTCCGAGGTCTTGTCAAGCCCTAGAGTCTAATAATCGGGGGCCAGGGAGGGAAATAAAAAAAAACAAAAAACTCAGCTTTCTTGGGCTCCTCCGAGGCATCTTCCAGCATTCCAGTCTTGTTTAGAGCAGTTCCCCATGTCTACTGCGGCCCAGTGGTTGGGTCTCAAGGATCATGTGTGTCAATGTCATGACAATTCAGCTGATGTTGACACTACCCCCCCAATCATGTGACTGCACAGTCCCAATCACTACCCTCAGTGCAGACAGCTAGGATGAAGGCCAGAATGCCAGAGAAAGTGGCAGCAGATCCCAGGAAAGGTAAGTTGATTTTACTTGGCCTCCAATTATAGCCTCCAATTATAGCACTCTGGGTCTGAAGAGATCTCGGAGTATAATACTCAAACATATTTTGATGCAGTTACATGAATGATTCTACATACGGAGATCCTACTGGTAGGGAATGTTGCACCCAGGGAAAAAAATACAAAAAATATTGTAGAAAAATAGTAAACTGTGTTTCTAGCGCCACCTATAGGCAAATAATCTTTAATTCAATGTCCACCATTTAAAAAGCTGCATCATTTAACAAAACTCAGCCAAACCAATGATACTTTCGGTAGACAGCATTTTTTGGGGTTGCTGCTCCCCTCACCATAGATAGATTTTTTTTTAATAGAGACATGTTCATTGGTCTTTTTGTAAACACAAACAGAAGTGTCACTATAAGGGTGCGTTCACACTACTTCTTCTGGAACGGTTATTGAGGCTTTTCCGCCCCCAAAAGCAACTTCAAAAATACCTTAAAAATTCTCTCCTTGTTTTCAATGTGAGTCTGCTCAAAAAAAGGAGTGCCCTGCCCTATATTGAGGAAGAAAAAATGCTCTAAATCCTCCTGAAACATCCAAAAGCTCGCTGAAAATGAAAATAAATCTAAGAACTAGAGGAAAGAAAAACGAAAAAAAAAAATAAAATAAAAATGTAAAACAGATTTTGAGGCTGCTTTTTTTTTAACCTTGACACATGAAGCAGTGTGAACCCACCCTTATTCAAAAGACTAATGGGGCTCCGACCCCGGCACCGCCTGTTCTTAGCTTCTGCCGGGCACCAGCACTATACAACGAATGGAACTAGAAACCAACAAACACTGCAGCCCCTCACTGCTTAATAACCACAGTGCCATCCATTGTATAGTGGCCGTGACTGGTACTGCAGCTCAATCCCATTCACTTTAATAGGCTGGAAACAAGGCATGTAACCGACCAACGTGACTCTTGTGTTGACATCATAACATCTGAACACTATATTACTATTTATATCATGTATGGTTTTGTGTTCAATCAGGATATATGGAAATGCCTAAGGTTTCTGCACAAGTCCTTAAGGAACAATATGAAAAATCTCTCAAAGAAAAGAGCTCCAGTGCCGGGGGAAGTGCGGCCTTACAAGGAAAACATACAAAGGTATTGTCTGCATCTGACTCTAATTTCATGTCTGTAAATGTCTCTCACGAGTTGTTGATAAAATAAGAATGGATCAAAAAATAAATATTGTCTAGCCTTTGTAATATATATCTGTATGAATGAGATCTGTCCACTGCTTTACCTATCTATAAGTCGTTCTTCTTCAACCTATCTGTAAATCTAAATTTCTAAATATGTAGCAGAGTTGAATTTTTTTCCCAACTATTGTGTATTATTGGTCTTTTTGGATCAATCTACTTTTGATTTGTGAGTTCACAAGTTCATAAAATCTAGAATCGCAGCTAGAGATGAGCGAGTAGTACTTGATCGGGTAGGTATTCGATCGAATACTACGGTATTCGAAATACTCGTACTCGATTGAGTACCACTCGCTATTTGAATGGAAAAATTTGATGCAGAACTAGCGTTGATTGGCCAAATGCTATACAGTCGGACAATCAACGCTGGTTCTTCTCCTACCTTTAGAAGTCTTCTCCGTGCAGCGTCCCGTTGACTGTAAGCGGCCATTTTCTTGTAGTGCGGGCATGCGCAGTCGGCTCTGCCCAGGCCCGATGCCTGGCAGAGTGAATTCAGAGCCGGAAGACGCCGCGGGGACGCTGCACGGAGAAGACTTCTCGGAGGATCCAGCCCGATCGAATGTACCCCTGAAACGAGCATTTTTCCCCCATAGAGTATAATAGGGTTCGATATTCGATTCAAGTATTCGAATATTGAGGGGCTACTCGAAACGAATATCGAATATTGAATATTTCACTGTTTGCTCATCTCTAATCGCAGCCTATAGTAGGGATCTTCAAATCCACAACATATAAGGAGTGACTATAGTACAGACCCACTGTATCTGAACTGAGCCTCATGGTCACTGTGGCAGAGTCACTGGGCCTCTCGTAAGGTGTTGTAGGGATTGTCCAGCAGTAGGAAGTGTTTTAGGAAAATTCACCATTGCATAAAGTATGGCAAATAGCTTTCCTCCAGAAGGAAGAACACTGGCCCTCTAGCACCATCTATATACGATTGTCTTGTAAGTCAATGTCTGACTCTTTAGGCTAGTGCAACATGGTCATGGTCACATGAGACATAAAAAAGTATATAATTTGTTGATTTTGATGATTTTGAATTGAGATTTTGGGTCACAATCCCTAAATTGGAAAAAATATTTACAATCTGTAACCAGTGAATTCTACAATTTTGCATTTTTTACTATTGCCGTGTGACAGTCGTATCACTGTTGTGTTACAGTCGTATCCCATGAAGACATAAACATACAAAGCGTCCTTGTTTCCATGTTTTTTATTTAGAATTTTTCTGAAACTTAGATTACAGAAAAGCAGATGATGTATGAGCTTGTGTATCTCACAAATAAGAAGTATAATTTATGCTAAGGATGCTTTGGTGCATCTATAAACTCTTCTACATCTGCTGCACCCCATAAACATTATATGCCAATTTAAATATTAGCAAACTGTTATTGGTTGAAGTATATACAGTGGATTGTTTATGGTAAGAGCAATCGTAGATCTTGGAAGTTAAAGAGTTGCATTTTATTTCCTTAAGATATATAATGACCATCCAGAATTTGAATGGCCAGTGGTCAATACCAACAGCTCTGGCTCGGCAAGCACTGTCTATGAGGGTATGACTTCATCACTGAAAACCGGACATACTTCAAAGTCTGCTCACACTAAGTCTGTCCGTTTTGGAAGTTTAGAAGAATTTCCACTTCCTCCTCCCCCTCCTCCAGATATTTTAGAGACAGATGAAATAGCAGATTTTTCCCAGTCCCCAGAACCTCCAAGCTCTCATGAAAGATACGCATCGGTTGCCCCCAAAGAGGTGTATTCGAAGCAAAGAAATTTGTATGAGCTGAAACGGTTATATAAACATATCCATCCAGAAGTGAGAAAGAATTTAGAAAAGGAATATTTCAATCAGGTTTCTGATATTGAAACGAGCCAATTTGAGCAAAAAGGCGAGGTGCAACATGCGAGGTCTGTGTTTGAAAATCCTCTTAGTAGCCCACAAAAATGTCTTAGTCCCGAAAGAGAGTATTTGGAATGGGATGAGATTCTGAAAGGAGAGGTGCAATCTATGAGATGGGTTTTCGAAAACCAACCTTTAGATACAATTAAGGATGAGTCACCTGATCAAAGTCACATTAAAAGTATCGGAGAGCAAGAAATTATAGCTGGAGGCGACGTAAAATACACAACATGGATGTTTGAGACAAAGCCAATTCATGCCCTTGGTGTGGATCCCTCAAGCTCTTTGGAAAAAGCTGAAAAAGTACCAGAGCTTGCTAGAGGAGATGTACGAACAGCCACCTGGTTGTTTGAAACACAGCCATTAGATTCTTTGAACAAAATTTACAAGGAAAACGATTCTGACACAGTTTTCACGTCTGAAGACATTCATGGAGGAGATGTAAATGCCGGTAGATACTTTTTTGAAATGCAGTACAATGATAGGTCACTCTCTTCTGACGAAATGAATATGCTGAGACTAAAGTCAGAACTTCAAGATTTTAAAGGGGATGTGAAAAGAACAATAAAACAATTTGAAACTGATCCTAAATATGTCTTACAAGACAGTTCTGGGAAGGTTCTTGAAATAACAACCGTCTGCAGGGAAGACATTGAAAAGGGAGATGTTAAAACGGCAAGATGGATGTTTGAAACGCAACCTTTAGATATGATCAATCAGGATAAAGCCCAGGTCAAAGTCGTCAAAGGCATATCCATGGAAGAGAATGTTAAAGGTGGAGTTGGAAAGGCGAAGTGGCTCTTTGAAACACGTCCTTTGGATACCATTAAAGATGAAGATGAATCTGTTACCCAAAAAGAAGCTATCATTGGTACAGATGTGTATCAAAAGTGCTGGATTTTCGAAACCCTACCTATGGACATTTTAAAAGACAATGCTAATGAAAGGCCTTTGGAGGGTGAGGAGATAATAGGTGGTAATGTAAGCAATGCTAAGTATCTATTTGAGAATGTACCAATGGATGAACTCAAAGAAAATGCCGAAGTAGAAAAACTTAAAAAAATGATCACCACAGAAGAGGAAAAGGGGGACGTTCGACATCAAAGATGGGTTTTTGAAACACGTCCACTCGAACAGATTCGGGAGGAAAAGAAGGAATACATTCGAACTGTCCATCTTGACGAAATCCAGAAAGGGGATGTTAGCACCTGCAGAGATGCATTTGAAAGAGAGGACTGGCAAAAAGACGAATTGTCTAAAATACAGATAGAGCAAGTGGATAAGGGAGCTGTCCAGCTTAACAAGAAACTTTTTGAAACAACACCTCTGTACGCTATACAAGATCGGTTTGGACATTATCATGAGGTTAAGACAATACGTCAAGAAGAAGTGGTGAGAGGAGACGTAAGGACTTATCAATGGATGTTTGAAACAATTCCAGTTGATCAGTTTGGTGAAAGTGTTGAAAACTACCAAGTTATTAGAGGAATATCTTCTCAAGAAATACAAGCTGGAGATGTGAAAAAGGGAAAGTGGCTTTTTGAAACACAGCCATTGGACTCTATTAAGTACTTTAGCCATACTGAAGATGAAGAGCTGGTAGAAAAACAGCAAAATGATATAGTCAAAGGTGATGTGAGGACCTGTAAATGGCTATTTGAAACTCAA
This sequence comes from Leptodactylus fuscus, assembly GCF_031893055.1. Classification (NCBI taxonomy): domain Eukaryota; kingdom Metazoa; phylum Chordata; class Amphibia; order Anura; family Leptodactylidae; genus Leptodactylus; species Leptodactylus fuscus. The sequence continues at coordinate 73,813,460 of NC_134272.1, read as the reverse complement.
CCAATGGAAGACCTATATGAAAAACAAGTAACAATGAGAAGCAACGAGGAGATCCAGAAAGGAGACGTGAAAACTTGCACATGGCTTTTTGAAACCCAGGCACTTGACACAATACAGGATGAGTCAGAGAGGTCTACACATTTAGAGAAGGAGGAAGTTGTAGGCAGAGATGTGCAATCAGTTTGTTTCCTTTTTGAGACACAAGATCTAGAACAAATACAAGGCGAAGAAAAGAAAGACTTCAAGAGGGTGGTTGAGATTGATATCCAGTCTGGCGATGTTTCTTCCATGAAATATATTTTTGAAAACCAAGCACTAGATCAAATAAGTTCTAGTTCACAAGACGTTCTTGAGCGGATAAAATACATGAAATCTGAGGACCTCCAAAAGGGAAATGTCTTGAATTGCCGATGGCTTTTTGAGAATCGTTCTATTGATGAGATCAATGAAAGCCATGAGAATAATAAAGAAGCATATACAATTACGGATGTCCAAGGTGGGAATGTAAGAAAAGGATGTTTCATATTTGAAACATTTTCATTAGACCAAATTAAGGAAGACAGTTCAGAAGATACCACTAAAACAGTAAACATGGAGGAAATAATGAAAGGTGATGTTAAAAACTATACAATGATGTTTGAAACTCAGCCCCTTTATGCTATTCAAGATAAGGAAGGGTTTTACCATGAGGTCACAACGGTAAAGAAGGAAGAAGTGCTTCATGGCAATGTCCGTGGAACAAGATGGCTGTTTGAAACCAAGCCTCTAGATTCTTTCAATGAATCCGATGAAGTGTTTGTTATCAAAGCTGTAACACAAGAGGATGTCCAAAGAGGGGATGTTAATTCTGTAAGGTATAGATTTGAAACTCATCCACTTGATAAGATTGGTGATGGAGAAAAATCAGATTTTCACACTATTGAAAATATTATGGGTGGTGATGTGAAAGGCAACAAAGAGCTCTTCGAAAAAGAGAGGAAGAGCCAAGCTGTACGAACAGTAAGCATCAGTGAGATTCAACAAGGCAATGTTAAGACATCCACTTGGTTGTTTGAAACCCATACCCTTAATGAACTTCATGCAGAAAATTGTGAAGATCTACAGAAAGTGACAATGGAAGACATCCAAAAAGGAGACGTACAAGAAGCCGTCTGGCTTTTTGAAAATTACAATTTAGATTCCATTCAAGACGTCGATGAAACTGATAAAAAGCCAGAGAAAGAAGAAATTCCACAGGCCGATGTTAGAACCACCACTTGGCTCTTTGAAACCACACCATTTCATGAATTTAACGAATACAAAATTGAGAAAGAAGAAGTTATGGGAAAGAGTATCCAAGAAACACTAAAAGAATTGTATAGCCAAAAAATTGTGAAGTCCCATGGGATTATTTTGGAAGCAGATGAAATTGGTGACGTCCGTATGGCCAAATTTCAACTCATGAATCAGGAAAGTCCAAGGATAGAAAAACAAGAGATCATAAGAGGAGATCTTCAAAATATAATGATGAACTTGCTGTCTCAGCAGTCATCCAGCGAAAGAACAGTGCTATTAAATGAAGAAGAAAAGGGCAACATCAGCTTGACAAAATCACAGTTAATGAATCAATCAACTGACATACAAGCGATGCGGGAGGACGTTATTGGAGGAGATATACGGGAAGCCATAAAAAGCCTTCTCAGTAACAAGGATTTGGGCAAACAAGGAATACTTATTGAAGAGAGTGAGAAAGGCGATATACAAATGACCATTTACTCTCTACTCAACAAGAGTGACAAATATGATTTTCAACGGGATGAAGTGGTAGGTGGAGATATAAAACGTGCAATGTACAACCTAAAGACTTCCACCATGTCGGGGGAGAAAAAGCAAAGGTTTAGAATAGAAGATTCAGAGAGAGGAAATGTCCAGTTTTTCACTACTTGCATTGAATCTGGAGCATTAGACTACTTACAGAGATTACATGGAGAAGTCGAGGACAAAGTGGTGGAAGAAAGCAATGAAGAAATTCTTGGAGGTGATGTTGAAGCTACGAAATTATTACTTAGACGGCAACGATCCCAAATTGAAAGAACTGTTGATGAAACGGAGATTATCCCCGGGGATGTCTATAACACAGTTAAAGTTTTTATGACTGAACCAGAGAATAAATCATTTGATGCAAATAAAGAAGAAATTGTTAAAGGTAATTTGCAAGCAACCTTAAGTTCTCTCAGCCAAGCCATAAATCAGTCTGTAGTAGTAGAGAAAGAAGAGATTATCAAAGCTGATCTCCCAGCAACACTGAAGTCTCTCACTGAATCACAGTATCAAGTCAAGGATATGGAAAAGCCAGATGTCATCCCTGGAGATATTCAAGGAACCATTGATTCTTTAGAAAAAGCTGTAAAGCAGAAGAATGAGTTTGTTAAGGAGGAAGTTATTCATGGCAATGTTGAGGCAGCATTAAAATCTTTAAAAGAAGCACAACAGTCTGTAAAGCAAATTGAAAAAGAAGATATAATCAGAGGAGATATAAGTGCAACCAAGCAAAATCTATTGGACTCTTCTACGGAGCGGAATTATGTACAACACCAAGTCAGCATTCAAGGTGATGTAAAAAGTACCATGAAGACATTACTTCAGCCGTCCTATCAGATAGTCCAACGGGGAGCAAGTGTGGAAGGCAACGTGAAAGACACAATGAAAACGTTTCTACAGTCTAGTGAAGAAAATCTTCAACTTTCTCAAGGAGGAAGTGTCGCAGATGGGAAAGTTATCACTGTGGATTTTGATAACCAGCAACTATCCACCATTGATCAAAAAAGTCTACAAAATGTTAGCAATTCACAACACAAAGTTTCAGACACCAGTGTAAAAGTTGTTCACAAAAGTACACAAAATACTTCACAGCAGAAAGGTACCAACGTAAGCAAAATTGAGCAGAGAGAATTGTACAATTCTCAAAAGGCTATGGCTTCCAAAGCCTGGAAGAAAAGCAATCCTGGTTCTGAAACCCAAATTGTAGAGTTTCCAGAAGATCAAAGTTCTTCAGTTCGAGAATTGAGCAAGAGACAAAAAGAGGAGTCACAGATAGATTTAATCCATCAAAATAAGATAATGAATCAAGCAAATATGGTGTCCAACGCCAAAACTTCCATTGTGGATGTAACCTATGCTGGTGGCTTCCAAAAATCAGACCATAGTCAGAAGCAAATGACAAAGCAACAGTCCCATCAGTCAAGAAAAATGGTTTCAGGCAAGACATTAAATGTTCAAAGTGCACAAGTTTTGGATACTATAAATAACAATGTAGACATTGCACAGAAACAAGTCCACTCAGTGGATAAGATGTCATTACAAAAGGAAACTCAACGTATACAGAATAAACAAGTGATCACAAAGAAAGCAGTCCAAGGAGTGAGTGAAATCAGCAAAACTATATCTACTAGGGGTGGCCATCAGCTTACAAGAGACATCCAAACTACAAGGGATAGTGAAAATAATTTGATCAGCTTTCCACCTCCTCCACCACCAGTCGCACCTTGTGTGGAAGAACCTCCGCTTGCGCCAACACCTCCACCACCACCACCGCCTCCACCACCACCATTGCCAACTCATTTTTCTGTTAAGGCATACACTGAACCTGAATATTTTCCTTCACCTCCTCCGCCGGTAGCAGATAAGGAGGCGGACACGTTTCCACCTGCACCAGAAACACCACCACCAGTTATACAACACAAAGAGCAAAACAAAGAGTCATTCAGTAAGAAAACAGGCTTTCAATATCAGGAACAGAAAGTCTCAACCACCAAAGAATCCAAAACTCAAATGAACAAATTTTCAATGGAACAATCAAGTAAAGAATTATCACAAAAACATACTGAAAGGGAAAAATCTAAGAAGATCGTAAATCAAGGACCTGATGTTCTTCCTAAGTCTAAACTACCCATCTTTCATACTAAATCAGGAAGTACGTCAAGTACAAAGGTTAATGAAAGCAAAAATGTAACCAAACAGTCAAAGACTTTGGAAAGTGAACATATAGTTAACACCAGTCAGTCTCATTCAGGTTATTCAGAACAACTAGAATCTCGTAAAGACATGGCAGTCAATAATAAAGTTGTCTTAAATGCCAAGCAAAGAATGCTCTATTCACCAGCTGTACCTCCAGCGTTAAAATCTCAGACTTTATCATCTGATTTCAAAGCCGTTTCTCAAGAACAGGCATTCAGTAAGGAAATTGAGAACTTCAATCATTCAACTGCCCAAGATTACGATCAAATTGTTTGCGATCAGGAACTTGAAAGAATCCATGAGGAGTCTTTAAAGCCCAAGAAAATAGGTATTTCCTCATCTATGGCCGAGGCTAGTGTAACCCAGATATCAGAACTGAACACAAAAAGTATGGAGGTCAGCCATGTTAATCAAAGTAAGACATCCATCTCCGACTCAGTAGCTTCAATGAAAAGTGAGAATGTAAACACCACTCAGTTAAGTGAACAAGACTTAGATCAACTGAGATGTGATCGAGAATTAGAAAAAATCCACGAGGAAACATTGAAACCAAGGAGAAGGTTGTTTACTCCATGTAGGATGTCTCCAGCTATTCAAGCAGAAACTCCAACGCCAAAATCAAAAACATATGCCAGAAAATTTAAGACTCCTTTAATGATAGCAGAGGAAAAATACCGTCAACAAAGAGAGGAAATGGAGAAAAATAAAAATAAGACTGTGTCTCAAGCTTATATCGCAACATCTCCAGGAACACAAAGAAAGCAAATCTTAACAGAGAGTGACTCCATCCAAACATCAAAAATTACTGTGACACCCACTAAGGAGGACATCAATATACAACATCAAATAAAGGAAAAGACAAATTTAGTTGCCAGTGAGTCATCCGAAGAAACATATAATAAAAACAAGGATCATGTGACTCAATTTGTGTCATCATCCCCAACAATACCAAGCATGGTCCCAAAAGGTCAAGTACTTTCAAAAGAAACTCAACTGATTCAGCAACAAAACTTGCAGGGTGTTAAAGAATCCAGTATGCAGGAACATGTAAGGAAACATGTTATAAATAAATCTGAAAAGTCAAAACAGGTGGATCAATCGGAAATGATAAGAATGTCTTCTCCTAAAGCCAGTATTAACTTGGACAGGGAAAGCCAAGGAGTGGCAAAGTCTGAAATTACTGTTCAAGCTGCAAATAATATAGGGAGTATGAAGCATATCGATCACAAAGCCGTTGTCATGCGCCAAAAAGTGCAGGAAGAATCTCATACCACCAAAAGAACGGAAAGTAGGTTAAGTCAAGAACTAAAAGTCCAATCCATCTCTCAAAGTTCCGAACAAAAGCAACTTGAGAGTACAAGTAATATCCAAGCAGTGACTAGTGATAAAGAAACCAAAACAGTGCAAAACCAATCTATGGGCTTGGGCAGCACGGTGACCAAAACAATAGAGTCACCAAAACTCCAAAGAAAGCTGCAAATTAAAAAAGACCAAAAGAGTGAAATGGAAGTTAAGCAAAGTATCACTACAACTGCTGGCCAGACTGAAAAACCTAAAGCATTATATAAACCACCAATTCATCAGCACAAAGCTCCTCTTCCTCCACCACCACCACCACATCCTAAAGAACCACCAGTGTTGCCAAAAAGCATGGCCAAAAATATTGAAAAAGAGGATGTCAAAGAAACACTCGTCACAAAAGAAACCTTGGAAAGGAACATGAATGTCCATTCAGAATCCCAAGACAAACAGGAGATCAACTCATCAGATGTTCTTGAATATCTCAGAAAATGTGAAGAGCTTCAGCAGACAGTGTCTAATGCAAAACGATTTGAATCAGATCCCCAGACATTGAATATCAACACATTTAGAACTTTCCTTAGCATTGTCCCCTCCTGGCTTATAAGCCAGGAGAAGAAGAAAAATATAGCAGATCTGGCTGCGTCAAGTAATAAGAATGATATTACTGAGCAAATATCTTACATCAAAAATCACGCAATGGACCTAAAGTCAACTTTTGAAGGCAATATACAAGCCGCCATGAAGTCCTCTTCCCTTGTGAAACGAAGAAATGAATCCAGTGCTCAGAGTGCAGGGTCACAAAGGCAGATGACTACGGTTGCCAAAAAAGTTGAGACATCCAGTAGGCAAAGAAAGATAAGCAATGAGTTTGGAAGATTTCCAACTGACATGAAGCAGACCGATATAAGGGCTTGTTCTCCGCTCTTAAGAATGAGATCACCATCACCAACTTACATTACTATAGAGTCTACTGTAAGACGTACCGACTCCCCTCAAAAGGACAGAGTTCCTTCTTCATCTCCACTCCCTAAAGAACCTGTGACAATACCAATGCCACCAAGGCGTTCAACAACACCCAAGGCATCATCCCCTTCTCCATCTCCTCAAAAAAATCGATCTGAACAACTTGCAAAACTTAAAGACACCACTGTTAAACTCTCTCAAGGAACAACGCAGCCTAGAGCAATCACCCCTATTCCTGTAGTTGTTGAGAAAAAATGCGAAATTGTACATTCTCCTGCAACTCTGCGAAGGCAGCTTAAAATTGAAAGTCATACCAAAGAGTCTTTGAGTACCACTCCAATTCCGGCAGAAGTCACTGTCAGCACAGTAGAGGGCAGAACGGAAATTTATGAAGAATCTAGAATGTCCGAAAAACAACAAATACACTCTGAAAAAGATCCAACACACATTCCAAAATGGCTGGGCCCAGATATGGATACTTTGGATTCAATATCAGTCTCACAGAAAACCAAAATCCCAACAGATCACGTGTTTGAAACAAAAACAAAAACAGTTTTAAGGAAAGATGCAGAGAATCTTCAAAGGAAGACTATTGTAGGAAGTGGAAGTGAAGGACACATGGCGTCCTCAAAGGAAAGTGCAAGTTCTCATTTCAAGGCTCCAAGTAGTAAATTTCATAGTGAGCAAAGGAAGGCAGTACCCAAGGAAGGCCAAAGGCCATCTACTGAGTTGCCTTCACAAGGGCAAGTTAGAACTGTCCCCATAAAACAGATCAGAGATCACAGAGAGAATACCTCCAAGCAAATATTTGTCAACCGGCATGATGAAAACCAAGAACATCTATTCAAACCCATGATGCATCCTGAAACCCTATTACAAGCTTCTGGTGTTGAGAAGATGGAGAGCAAGGTGATCAGATCAAGAACGTCCCAAAATGCTGAAGGCATGAAGACTGGATTTGAATTCAAGCACGCACCTCCAACCTACGAAGATGTTATATCCGGCCACATGCTAGATATTTCAGCTACCGAATCCCCAGAAGAAATATTGAAGAATTTTCAAAAGACCTGGGAAGAAAGTGAAAGAGTATTTAAGAGTCTTGGCTATACAGTCTCAGACACTTCCGAGGTGATAAGCAGCTACCACCAAGAAGAATTCAGAACTGGTAAATAGGCATAAGGTGTGAGGAGTCCCTAACAGACTAAGGGTTTGCCGCCATGATGTGATCTTTGCCGTTCCAATAATATAGGATTGAATACTAACAAAAGCGTTTTCTTGAGATTTCCTCAGCTGCTTTCTTTCCTGTTATCTTTCTGAAGGCTCCTTCCTAACTTCATGCTGTGTGTTTGTGACTAACCATGACTGCTGTGTTGACTGTAAAGCAGAAATGAATTTCCAGGTAAAATTGGCATCATGTTTTGCATGTTGGCATGTTGATGGTTTCCATTTAACATGTTTCTGCATAGGATTTTATAAAACATTGTGAAATGTCCTACACGAATGCCAGCTGGATATGACGCAAGACTTACACATTCCTCTATTGGTTTGCAACACTGAGGCAGCAGCTGACTTTCTAATTACATCATGGAAGACAGATTTGCATATTCTTCCCATGGTCCCTTGCGAAGTGGAGTGCTAAAGGCTTAATAAGTCTCCACACACCTATATGGTGGTCTCTCCCCAAGGAGTGACAATATCCCCTTAACCCTGTCTAAGCCTCTCACCTCTACCAGGTTATAGTCCTCTCTACATCGAGCTGATGAGATGCAAGTACATTGAAATGGCTGTCCTCGATTGAGAGACTATACCTGGTAATAATCCCAGCGTCATTGCAAAACAAAGGCCTCTTGGAAGGTCGAGCATGATGCTAAAGGGAGCAGCCTTTATTGGGTTATTTCACTGGAATTCTGTCTTCCTAACTACATCAGGGAAGACAGGCTTGTACATTCCAGTGAGCGCCCTCTATTGGTTTGCAACACTGAGGCAGCAGCTGACTTCCTAATTACATCATGGAAGACAGATTTGCATATTCTTTCCATGGTCACAAGGTATTATGTCATAGAACAAACACTTTTATATGGTGGTAAGAAATTGAAATATTGGTCAAATACTTCGAAATTTAGATCAACAGTTGTCAAAGCGAGCCACCAAGGAGAAGAGCGCAGCTATGGTGAATGGAGCTTGCTCTAAGGGGCTCAACCTGTCCTTGCATTACACCGACAATATATTGAGTACAAAGGGCACCATATTATGCTTCATATGATGGTGAATTATTGCTAAAAAGTTTTCCTATAAGTTATCTTCCAACCTGCAACCCATTTTTCATTATTCCAGCTCATCAGAAGGCAGAGGAAATAAATGTCCAATAGACAAACTACCAGCCATCAAAGGAGTCCAGCTCTAGTTATGTTGAGGGTCATCTTTGTGCCCCCTGGCTTCTGGACTGGTTACAGATGTTAGCACTGTGACCCCTATAGTTACACCAGTGTATCACAGTGGGGACAACTAACTAGGGAATTACTGTGAGCTATAGCACAACTGTCATAAGGAAATTTACTAGGGAACTTGATGTGGACTAAATTTACTGTTGTCAGAGAGTGAAGGAGTCTGATGTAGGGACCTACTAGGGGATATATTTACAGCTACCAAAGTGGAACGGAGATTGATGGAAGTGATTGAAGGACATTTGACGTTCCCACTTTCATAAAAAAAAATTGTAATCTAGAATAACAAACCTTTACATACTTACTATATAAAGAGGTTTAGAGATATTGTCAAAGGGATTCCCAGCCCAGACATGCACATAGGACTCCTATATTACATAATTGAATATGAATGTCAAGTAAGGTCTGTGTTAGCATTGGGTGAACCTTACAAAATTTGGCTCTCGAATCTTGCCTACTTTTCCCAGCAGAGTTGTTTTGAGCCCCAAGTATAATATGCAGAGGCCCAGGTAAAATGCGTAAACATAATATAGTTTTACTCACCTCTCCTGGGCTCCATCGGGCTATCAATGTCTTCTCCACATCTCTTCTCTGAATGAACCTGCAGTCCAGGGGACCGCTGGGGCCTTAAGCATCATGACATAAGCACACTCCATGTGTCCACTACGGTCTAATCCCAGTGGTCCTCAGGGGTCGCTGATATCATTCAGGAGGCTGGAAGAAGCCAAGGAAGCAGTGAGCACCTCAATGGAGTCCAGTAGAGGTGAGTAAGATTGTTAGTTGTGTACGCATCTCCCTTGGGCTTTTGCTTATTATTCTCAAAAGAGACACCAGAGTATAATAATGGTTTGGAGAAATTTGTAACAAACCCGGCTTGTTATGTATGGCATACACAATGGCATACAGTCAATGCATAGAAATGTATAGAATATTGGATGGTTATATTGTATATACAGTCAATCATCTATAGCAGGAATCTAGAGCCTGTGACTTAACAGATGTCACCGATACAAGTCCTATCCTACCATGACAGCCTCGGGTTGTAGATCTGCAACAGCTGGAAAACTACAGACTGGAAACTAGTGTTGGTTCAGTGCAAGGATATAGTAGATTTCACTGTTTCAATCTATTTCAGTATATTTACCTGCAATAATATTATATCATGATATTTTTTGCTAAAGGACAAACTCAGCCCTACTACATCTGTGTCTATAAAAACTATGCCCTGCATTGTAAGCTATACTAGTACGATCCTTCCAGCATTTAACACAGTTGTATGGTCGACTCTATGTACTGTAACTCTGCAGTGAAGCATCTGTCTCCTGGTGAGCGCTCTTAGGATATAGAATATTCTATAGCGCTTTACTGTCTGACTAAATATAAATCATTGCGATATAATTATTCTGGAAAATGCCGCCTATACGGCAACATCATTAGATTGCCGAAGAACAGCTGAAAAAGTGAGGTTACCGTATCGAGTGATGTTATTGCAGCTGGCATCTAGATATTCTCAAGTAACATTGTCTGACCCGATTTTAATGAAGATGAAGTCTGAGTCAATATTCTCAAAGACGTCTTTGTAGTATGTACATTAACATAAAGTAAGTTAGGTTCGGGGTAGTTTTCTTTAATTGCCATATAATGCGGAAACAGATGTTAGAATAAGGAGAAATAATAACCTTGAAGGTATAATAGCCTCGGAGATGTACACGGAGAGTGTATAGTGGTATATTGTGGGAAGCGTGAATGTAACCTTTATGGTATCCACAAATAGAACCATAGTATCATAGTAAAGAAGTGTAGCTGTAAATGCCCCGTATTAACACCTTATAACCCACTACGGAGAAGGCAGATGATGGCTACTAATGTGAGAGCTGGAATACTCACCCATGTGTAGCAGAGCTGAGTTGTAATTCACGATCGACAGCACACAGCAGCAAAAAACACAGATAAGAATCCCATTGTGCAACAATTAGTGACTAGATATTGGAGGAAACATTGCTCTTTAGTAGAGATGAGCGAGTAGTACTCGATCGAGTAGGTATTCGATCGAATACTACGGTATTCGAAATACTCGTACTTGATCGAGTACCACTCGCTGTTCGAATGTAAAAGTTTGATGCAGAACCAGCATTGATTGGCCGAATGCTATACAGTCAGCCAATCAACGCTGGTTCTTCTCCTACCTTTAGAAGTCTTCTCCGTGCAGCTTCCCCGCGGCGTCTTCCGGCTCTTCATTCACTCTGACAGGCATCAGGCCTGGGCAGAGCCGACTGCGCATGTCCACTTGTAGTGCGGGCATGCGCAGTCGGCTCTGCCCAGGCCTGATGCCTGACAGAATGAATGAAGAGCCGGAAGATGCCGCGGGGACGCTGCACGGAGAAGACTTCTCGGAGGATCCAGCCCGACCCTCACTCGTGGACTTGGTAAGTATAATTTGATCGAACGTTGCCTACCCCTGAAATGAGCATTTTCCCCCCATAGACTATAATAGGGTTCGATATTCAATTCGAGTAGTCGAATATTGAGGGGCTACTCAAAACGAATATCGAACCTCGAACATTTTACTGTTCGCTCATCTCTACTCTTTAGGATTCAAAGACATGACCATATTATGTCTCCATGGAAGCTCTGAGTCACATGGAGTGGTAATATGTCTCTTAGGCCCAGATCACATCTGCATTTGGATTGTTCCATTCCCCTCTCCGTGCTTGCGGAAACCTCATGAACCCCGTAATAGTCTATGGGGTCTGCGGGTTTTGCAAGCGGATTAGGTTTCCATTCGGGTTATGGAAGTCTATGGAGTATACTATAACATATCTTCAACTTGAAAAATTCCATTGACAGTTATATCATTAAGATATTTTACCCTAGAACATTGATATTTTACCCTAGAACATTGGTCTTAGGGTAACTCCTTATTATGTGTGTGGAGCATTATAGGACACCACATGGACTATATATGGCCACCTAAAATTGGCCGTACACATTAGATAACCATCAATTGAATGCTCATTTGGCTGTTCCTTCCAATCTCTACATTTGGCCGAAGGTGCAAAATACTAGAGCTGAGTATGCTGCAGCCAAACATCTATCCTCAAAAACAAAAGGATCAGCATGGTGCGATGTTTGTCTCCCCATCATCTGCCACTGGTGAAAAGTCAGGACACCACCATCAGAAGTCCTCTCACCTTTCATTGTAGCCATAATTGGGGTCCCCATTCTTCATATAATTGTGGGTCCTATATATGGTATATTCTGAGAATGTAGCCAAAAATGCCAAGAAGACAATATCCCTTTGACCGCCATTACAGCAAAATTACATTGGGGTAAAGACATATTTATGCACTAACGGCATGTGACTAAAATACAGAAATCTGGTGACCATAACGTGTATAGTAAAGCTAAAAAAAATCCTTATTTTTGCTTCCTTTAGAAAACGCATCCTCAGGAAAAGGAAATGTGCACCGCTTGTCAAAAGAAGGTTTACCCAATGGAATGCCTGGTGGCCGACAAGCAGATTTTTCATAAGAACTGCTTTTGTTGCCATCATTGCAAAAGTAGATTAAGGTACGTAAAGAATGATGGTGCATAATATAATAAATATGTGTGAACATAACTTTGTGTGTGTTTCATAGGAAGCTCTCCAAATCTATGGGCAGTATATAAAGCTATGACATTCACATCAACCATAGTCTTCCATGTTAAATAAAATTTACCATATGGTATGTAGATGTGTCCTTCCACGCCTCTCTTCTTAGTTTGACATATCCAAGGATGTATGGTGGAAGATGACCAGATTTTAAAAAACACATGATTTTGAGATACTCTGCTGGGAGATGTATATTTTAAATTTGTGTATGTGTAGCCACAGAGCGTTGTGATGTGTGTTGCAGTCTATCAATTGTTTTGTTAGATGCTCAAGATACTGAATTGAAGGGGTTGTGCAGCTATGGACAAGTGGATATCCCCTATCCACAAGGCAGGAAGTAAGAGTCTAATCGCTGGAAGCCCAGTCACTGGGTCCCACGTTAATCAGGATTTGGGGAACTGAAAGTCCTTCTAAGGCCTCCTTATGAGTGGAGAACCAGTGCACTTGCGTGACCAGCACCCCATTCACGTCTATGGGGCTGTAATGCTCCTACAGCCCCATAGAAGAAAAGGGAGCACTGGTCACTCAAGCCCCAGTTACTGTTATGTTTATACAGGATCTGACAAAATATGGACCACGGTGTCAAAAGTAGGTTTGCATAATTCTTATGCTGAAAAAAAAGTTATGTTGTCCTTTCACGTGTCACCAAAGTAAATACTGGTGTCCAAGATGATGAATAGAGGATGATAAAGGTGACCAAAGGGCTGCTAGGCACTTATCTGTATGGAGCTCAGATACTTCTTTTTCTTCTACTTTAATATAGCCAGCAAGTACAGTGGTGTCTATCAAATTTGGTCAAGTTATTGTTACGGTTCTGTGTATATATATAAAAAATAATAAAACTTTAACTACAGAACCGCTAGTCTGCAGACACTGCAGCGAGGTCCACAGGCCCAGATGGGCGGCTGTAAGTCTGAACAGCATGCTACCAGTTAAACTGCACTGGCAGTCATGTGGCGTGGTACACAATATGAACAAGCTGCAACAACACCTTGCCAGTTAACCTCACTGAACAGGTGCACAGTACAGCTGAAACAGCAAGGCTGCCAAGGGTTAACCATCACCCCTGGTCAGCAACAAAACATGCTCCTGCAACAGCTAGGAGTACATAGGATGTTTGACAGTATAAAGAGGCTAACTCAGAGACCACACCTGCTGTCAACGCTTCAGGCTGGAACAGAGACCACCGCTCCTAGCCTAGTGTAGGGCTGACAGTTCAGGATTTACAGGTTCTAACTACAGTGCAGATAGAGGCTAAAAAAAACCCACACAGAGGCCTAGTCTGACAACCTGCCTGAATGCTGGAGCCTATCCCTGAACTACTGTCATTAACAAACTTCAATCAAAGTGTGAGCGCTGGGTGGACGTCGGCTCACACTATTTAAAGGGAAGTCCTTGCCCAATAGGGGCGGTGGCCATGACCTCACCGCTCATGCTCAATAGGGAAGAAATGGCACTTAGCTTGTGAGCGGCTCCAAAAAGCCTGAGCTTGCTCAGTAGGCTGAAAGCTGGACTTACATTCCAGACACCTCACTACCCGAGGCCGAGGGCGAGAGTTAGATTGACCCGCAGGTGGCGCTGTGTGCTTAGAGAGAACCCTGCGGGACCCAATCTTAACAGTTATACAAATTCACATTGAACCATTTTGATACAGTATCTCCACATGCCATCAAAATTCTTGGTAAGCTGAAGTCTACAACATGACTACTGTGTAGTCACACATAGACACATACAGAAAAAAACAAGTTGTGTTGTTTTGAAAACCTAATCATCCTGTGACACACATATTGGGACATGTCCATGTAAGAGGAAACATAAGCAAGGATACATCTGTATGAGTAACTGAAGCTTCATCAACTCTTATCACTGGGAGTTTTGGAAGCCATACATGTGGTGATTGTGCATAACCTGGATCATAACTGATGGCTAAAATATTACAGTATACTGTACGTAACATTGTACTTTTTTCACCCCTCTTCCCACAGTTTAGGAAATTATGCATCTCTCCATGGACATATATACTGCAAGCCTCACTTTAAGCAACTCTTCAAAGCAAAAGGAAATTATGATGAAGGCTTTGGATACAAACCTCACAAAGATCGCTGGAATCCGAAAGAAATATCTACCGGTGGTGATCCTCGAGCAGAAAGACAAGACAAAAATAAATCTTTGGTTAAGGAGTCAAGCACATCAAGTAATCCGCAATCCTTAACCCAAAATAAAGAAAGCAGCAGTTCAGACCATGACAATTTGAAGATGTCTAGTGAAAGACGTAAGCTCAGCGTCACATGGCCTCCATCAGAAGAAAGCTCTAGACAAAGTTCGGTGATTGAGAAGGTTATAGTAAGCAAACCAAAGTGGCCTCCTGAGGATGGCATGAAGGACGTAGATGGGGTGAGACCTCCTCCTGAAGGAGGAGAACAAGGCAAATCGGAAAGTGAGAAACCGGCTAATGTATATAGGGAAGGAAAAGATGTTGATGGTATAGATGGAGATCAAAGCATCCCAAGTGACAAGAAAAGATTTTCTAGAACGAGTGTGCCAAGTTTGGATAAGGAAGAAATAAAAAATGTGGATGGTTTGGTGAAGGTCACGAAAATTGATGGAGATGAAGAGGAAAACCATACAAACCCAAACAGTAACAACAACAACAACAACAACAATAATAATAGCAATATAGGTAATAATGTAAAGGTATATCCAGAAAACACCAGCAGATCTGAACTCCAATTCAGTAACCCAAAGTATCATGTAGACAATAGTTATTTTACAGATAATTTAACTATGAAAATCCAAAAATATGAGATGGGTGACTTGAGTTCACCAGATAATAATCTTTGTATTTCTGAAGAAACTTTCTGCCAGGATCCTGTTACAAATAAGACTGCGGATTCAGAGAAAAATGAAGCTGAAATATCACATCGTTGTAATACATTTCAGAAGAAAGAAATGACAGAAGCAATTGTTCTGCATGGCTTGTCAACACAGTCTCTCGCTCTCGAGAAGCCTAATGCATGTGGTTTGCAGGGCAGAGGCATAAATGAGCCATGTGTTATAGGTAGAGAGCCAATTCTACAAAGTACTTTCAGCACAGGTTTGAAAGGAACAAGAGTGAAAGACGGTGATGCATGTCTTCAAGACATAGAATACAGTGTTACAGCCTTAAAACCAATGTTCCAAGACATCGATTGGAAAAATACAAAGCCTCCTCAGTAGCATAATCTTCTATACATATGAATGTAGACAGTCACTTACTGAGGAACAGCTTTTAGAAAAAAAATATTACATAACCTTTGTGTAGAATATTTCTGAAATGTGATCTCAATGAAATGTTTATGAGCCTTATTTTTTATTTGATCGAGCAGGGAAAGTTTGGTTTCTAGAAGTTTTAAGTAGGGTTCTGGTATAAAAACTCACTGGAGGAGTAAAAAAAAAACCTCACTGGTAAAGTAAAAAAATGAATTATACCTAGTTCTGGTCCTTGTTTTAGATGGTGCACCCCATGGATTCCTTGGGCCAGATGTGTACAAGCTTGGGTGACTACTGGCCTCAGTGGTCACATGCTGAGTACCAGGGTCATATCAGTGACTACGTGACTACGGAGGCCACTGATGGGCAGCAGTAGTGACTTGAGCCTCTTCACTCCCAGTTCATGGGCCGGTGGGAACAGGGGCACACCATGGACCAAGGTTGGGTGAACATCATTTGTTTTTACTTTACCCCGCCGTTGGGTCCCATTAAGTTTTTACCCCCATTATTGTATATCAATTTGTATGGAGTTGGGAGCCAAGAGATCCCATTTGCTGATATCTGTCACTCTACTGCTTTGGATTAAACACTTTCATAAGGAAGATTTGAGAGGTTAAGTCCACTACTAAAAATTAAAGGTTCTGCCTGGCAGATATTTTTTTTTTAACACGAAAGGCTTCAAATGGGTTAAAAAATATAAAAAAATAAAAGAAGCAAGACATACCTTCCCAAACCCTATCACCCCCATTATAATGTTATCTGGACTACTGGATCGGTTGTATCCTAGACCCTCTTAACACACAGGAAATTCTGTCCAGCCAATCGCTGACCACAGAGGTGAACCTACTCTGTTACCAATTGAGGGGAAACAGGAAGTACAGACCATTCGGGAACCAGTGTCAGAACTAGTATGGCGGGGGGAACAGTTAGGGGATTATTGCTTCTATTATTTTTTATTTTTAATAACCTTTTAGCCATCACACAACCCCTTTAAGGTCTTTTGGAGCAGAAAACAGTAAAAGGGGTTGTCTGGGATTAGAAATGGCCTCCATGCCAAAAAAATATTTTCTTTCCAGAATTTACAACAGCCTTGAACCGAAATACCAGACCCAGCCCATGCGCAAGATTGGTGCTATTTCCGACAAAAGGGCAGCACTTTTTCCTTTTTCAGACAACCCCTTTAATTTACACATCACAGGCTATATTCCATGGAGAGATGAAAATTAAAAAATTTTGGTAAAATTTGAAAAGTATTACTCTAATGATATAATATACAACAATGATGTTTTGTGTTTGTTTTGTCTTCTTGTTTTTCTCGATACTTTACTTCTAAGCACCTGGTGTGCCTAAAGGAATCGAAAGGCAATAGAATGTGTTTTTATCATGAAATATGGGACATAATATTTTCATTGGTTCATGAGAACGATATAAAGGATTGAATGTTTATTTATTTTCATTTTTTTTCTCTTTGTATAAAGAAATCAATTGTGTGACGGAAACGATTTTAACTCTAAGATGGAAGACGATAAGCTTTTTACCGTACAAACCAAGACCTTTACAACGTATAATCACGCTCGAGCAGAAATTTCTTGTAAAATGTTATGTATAAACGTTTGAGAGTCTTTAGGTTTATGGCGGAACGATCAAAAATGCACAAAAAAGAAAATGGATAAAGGGAAATTACACATAAATAACAGTGGGTCCGGAACCTACAGAGAAGTAGCGTAGACGATGAGTGAGCCGATGGCTAAAATACATGCTAAATGTCAGGTGTGCTGTATTCCTATCCAGAGAATGGGTCTTGTCAGTGGAAATATATATTTAGGGATCGGAATATCCCACAATATAAAGGACATGAGATATGCTATCGGAATCGGGGAGGTTACAGCTATTTTTTTAAGTATTGCCCAGTTTTTGATGCTTTTAACATTTTACTTAACTGCCCAAATTGTTCGAAAAAGGTTACAAAAAGTAGCCCGGAAAATGATTGTCAAAAATTGTGGATGGAGTTCTTGGTTACCTATAATAGAGGTATTTCAAAAATCACACATTTAACAAAAAAAAAAAATGAGGAAAACTAGTAGCAAATAAAAGTGTACTTCATGTTCTAAAGTTTCACAGAATGGACATGAAAAAGAAGCTTGACCTTGTCGAAAATGCATTTTGTCTAGTGGAGTTCCAAGTCATAGGACCCATAGGAGAGCCAAATGGGATAAGCCATTGCACCAAGAGTAAAATTGTAAAGGTATACCTATGTGTACGTATTTGTTTATTAATGCTAAATCACATCGTTCTAGTTTTTTTCTTATTTTTCTTATTTTCTCCACTTCTGTGCTGTACCCTTGTTTTGTTGCCGCTAAGGCTTACTGTGAATGGGCATCCTACTAACATTATAAATATGAAAGTTTGGATGTTTGTGTGTTTACAGTTCCCTGATTCATTGCCTCTTTTTACAGCTCCCCATATGCTACACTTATTAGAATATACTGTATAAGATAGTGCTGTAATTTATCACATCATGCACAATATCGCTCTATTCTGTTCTCACTAGCTATTCAATAGACATGTAGCCCGATTTGTGTACAGAGAGATATGGCGAGCAGGGCAGAACCATGGAGCACTGAGTATAAAAAGCATGTGATCTGTGACTTCCTTGACTACATGAATCGGGAAAGGGGGATTATCTGGTGATATCACTGTTATCTATGGCTGTGTAAGCAGAAGCAGGGGATCTATAACCTATCTTACTAGAAATTAATCATTTATTAGAATTACTCTACTTTGCTGTGCCAAATCCTACTTACATGGTGCTGCATAGTTATCAAATATTACCACATATCATACCGTACATAGCTACTCTTGGTTATAAATGTATAAGACAAACCAGTTCACTGCAACTTAGAATCACTGGGAAATATCTCTAATTCTAGCATAGTCTTGGCCTAGAGAGATAGTTAAATGTCATAGATAGGTTGAAATCTGGAAAAGTTTTTTGGCTGTACCCAAAAAGTTGTTACTATAAACATACCTTCGATAAAAATTCATTGGCAGTTATAGAATGTTTCTATTGACCCAAAAGATAATGCATGGCTAGAACATGTGTATTCGGTGCAACGTGATGTTCCACAACTTTGTTACATTAAAAGTGTTAGCATACTGTATATATACTTATACTATCTAAGTATATTTATATATTTTACACCATGTCTATGCCACATTTCCACTGACTAAACCCATGTGTGTGATGCTCTTATTATAGTTATATTATATTTTGCATGGGACGATAAGATGTATTGACTGTTAGTTATGCACAATAAATAAAACAACATTTTGCAAATTTTTCATCTGTTTTCTTTGGCTTACAAAAATCAACCTATAGGGTTGGGTTCACATCCGCATCAGAATCTCAGTCTTTGCTGTCAAAGATTGTTGGACGAGAAATTGCTGCAAGTCCAACTTTTTTATCTGTTGGTTTTAGTTTAAAAGAACGGACGCTTGGTGGATCCCCTTAGAGGTTCTGGACCAGAACAACAGGCACACCAGCACCAACAAGAACATAGTATCATACGTGTCACACATGCAAACACATTCTTATCCAATGATTCTCCTTCGAATTAAGTTGAATTCATTGGTGTTCTTTGAGCTAAATACATATACAGGAGCCAGTTTAGAATTTTTGCTACAATGTATCTGTTTAGAGTCCAGGCTTTTTAACTTGCCTACCCTGGATACAAATGTACCCACTCATATTTAAGAAATATTAGGCATATAAGGGTTTGATGCCTCCTTATGTGAACTGGACCAATTACAATTGCTGTACAAGACTAAGAAGTGGACTTGATAGTTATTATTGGATTTAGTGTTGGGCTTGACAAGGTGCTTAGGCTAAGATATAATCTAGCCTTCACCCTTAATCCCTCATAGAAGTTTAACATTTCCAGAGGGACTCATGGGGTCACAATTCAGTGAAAAGTCTTGGTAGTAAAAAAAAAAAAAATGGCAGCCAACATGAGTCAGATTCAGGCTGGTAGAGTTCTATCAGATATAGCTAGAATGGGAAAGATTGAAGTAGGGAGATAGCAGTTAGTAAAGGTCAAGACAAGCAGGGTCAGTAATGAGTAAGCTGGATACAAATCGAGAGCACATCTATACAACAAAGAAAAACTCAGAGAACCTATTATCAGACATTGGAAAGCCGTCCAGAGTGGGAGTCCACTGTATAGAGGAGATACGGAATTCATTAAATCATCATGGGAATTCTGTAATGTTCCTCTAAGACTGGAAAAGTCATGTATGATCCTACAGAAGCAGGTGACACATGAGAGGTGATTATCAGAAATGGCGCCAGTACTCAGCAAAGTTGGGCAAATGTTAGAGCCCTGGAATTTCCTACAACAGAGCAGAGAAAAGCTAGACTCGGACAGTGCAAAGGAGTGTCCTAGGGGAGGGAATTCCAGGAGGCAATGGTGCTATGGGATGCCCTGAAGGTGAGGGCCCTCCAACACTCCCAGTTGTTGTGGAACACCCTGATATATTTAGCTCTCATTCTGCCTCCTTTTTTAGTAGGTCTCTACCACCTCTCCAACCCAGAACCTCATTTACAGGAGGCAGAAAAACTTAGTGAGAGGATTTTCTGTGACTAAAAACCTCCATGGTATTTTTTTGTGACACATATCATGAACTGTTATATAGAGATAAAACGTAGTCCATTCTATGTTAAATAAAAAATAAAAACATATATATGTATATCAGAAATTATTAAAAAATTACTAGAGATGAGCGAACAGTAAAATGTTCGATATTCGATATTCGTTTCGAGTAGCTGCTCAATATTCGACTACTCGAATTGAATATCGAACCCTATTATAGTCTATGGGGGGAAAATGCTCGTTTCTGGGGTAGGCAACATTCGATCAAATTACACTTACCAAGTCCACGAGTGAGGGTCGGGCTGGATCCTCCGAGAAGTCTTCTCCGTGCAGAGTCCCCACGGCATCTTCCGGCTCTGAATTCACTCTGCCAGGCATCGGGCCTGGGCAGAGCTGACTGCGCATGCCCGTACTACAAGCAGACATGCGCAGTCGGCTCTGCCCAGGCCCGATGCCTGGCAGAGTGAATGAAGAGCCGGAAGACGCCGCGGGGAAGCTGCACGGAGAAGACTTCTAAAGGTAGGAGAAGAACCAGCGTTGATTGGCCGACTGTATAGCATTCGGCCAATCAATGCTGGTTCTGCATCAAACTTTTCCAGTACTACTCGCTCATCTCTAAAAATTACCACTCCAAAATAAGTTACAATTAATGTTGTGAAACATACAAAGTAATAATATATACAGCTCCATAATCGTAACAACTAGAGATGAGCGAACAGTGTTCTATCGAACTCATGTTCGATCGGATATTAGGCTGTTCGGCATGTTCGAATCGAATCGAACACCGCGTGGTAAAGTGCGCCATTACTCGATTCCCCTCCCACCTTCCCTGGCGCCTTTTTTGCTCCAATAACAGCACAGGGTAGGTGGGACAGGAACTACGACACCGGTGACGTTGAAAAAAGTAGGCAAAACCCATTGGCTGCCGAAAACATGTGACCTCTAATTTAAAAGAACAGCGCCGCCCAGCTTCGCGTCATTCTGAGCTTGCAATTCACCGAGGACGGAGGTTTCCGTCCAGTTAGCTAGGGGTTAGATTCTGGGTAGGCAGGGACAGGCTAGGATAGGAAGGAGAAGACAACCAACAGCTCTTATAAGAGCTAAATTCCAGGGAGAAGCTTGTCAGTGTAACGTGGCACTGACGGGCTCAATCGCCGCAACCCAGCTTTCCCAGGATCCTGAATGGAACACACTGACAGTGTATTCCCGTATACCCCATATATACACCCCAAATCCCCGTTCCAACGGTGTGCCCCCCCACCTTCACCTCAGAAATACCCTGCAAGTCCCCTAGCAATAGAATTGGGGCTATATACACCCACAATTTTTGCTACTGGTATATAGTGCCATTGTCTGACTGGGAATTCAAAGAATATATTGGGGTGACGTGCACCCACAATTTTTGCTACTGCTATACAGTGCCATTGTCTCACTGGGAATTCAAAGAATATATGGGGGTTATGTGCACTCACAATTTTTAATACTGGTATACAGTGCCATTGTCTGACTGGGAATTCAAAGAATATATGGGGGTTACGTGCACCCACAATTTTTAATACTGCTATACAGTGCCATTGTCTGACTGGGAATTCAAAGAATATATGGGGGTTACGTGCACCCACAATTTTTAATACTGCTATACAGTTCCATTGTCTCACTGGGAATTCAAAGAATATATGGGGGTTATGTGCACCCACAATTTTTAATACTGGTATACAGTGCCATTGTCTGACTGGGAATTCAAAGAATATATGGGGGTTACGTGCACCCACAATTTTTAATACTGCTATACAGTTCCTTTGTCTCACTGGGAATTCAAAGAATATATGGGGGTTATGTGCACCCACAATTTTTAATACTGGTATACAGTGCCATTGTCTGACTGGGAATTCAAAGAATATATGGGGGTTATGTGCACCCACAATTTTTAATACTGGTATACAGTGCCATTGTCTGACTGGGAATTCAAAGAATATATGGGGGTTATGTGCACCCACAATTTTTAATACTGGTATACAGTGCCATTGTCTGACTGGGAATTCAAAGAATATATGGGGGTTATGTGCACCCACAATTTTTACTACTGGTATACAGTGCCATTGTCTGACTGGGAATTCAAAGAATATATTGGGGTGACGTGCACCCACAATTTTTGCTACTGCTATACAGTTCCATTGTCTCACTGGGAATTCAAAGAATATATGGGGGTTATGTGCACCCACAATTTTTAATACTGGTATACAGTGCCATTGTCTGACTGGGAATTCAAAGAATATATTGGGGTGACGTGCACCCACAATTTTTGCTACTGCTATACAGTTCCATTGTCTCACTGGGAATTCAAAGAATATATGGGGGTTATGTGCACCCACAATTTTTAATACTGGTATACAGTGCCATTGTCTGACTGGGAATTCAAAGAATATATGGGGGTTATGTGCACCCACAATTTTTAATACTGGTATACAGTGCCATTGTCTGACTGGGAATTCAAAGAATATATTGGGGTTATGTGCACCCACAATTTTTACTACTGGTATATAGTGCCATTGTCTGACTGGGAATTCAAAGAATATATGGGGGTTATGTGCACCCACAATTTTTAATACTGGTATACAGTGCCATTGTCTGACTGGGAATTCAAAGAATATATGGGGGTTATGTGCACCCACAATTTTTAATACTGGTATACAGTGCCATTGTCTAACTGGGAATTCAAAGAATATATGGGGGTTATGTGCACCCACAATTTTTACTACTGGTATACAGTGCCATTGTCTGACTGGGAATTCAAAGAATATATGGGGGTTATGTGCACCCACAATTTTTAATACTGGTATACAGTGCCATTGTCTGACTGGGAATTCAAAGAATATATGGGGGTTACGTGCACCCACAATTTTTAATACTGCTATACAGTTCCTTTGTCTGACTGGGAATTCAAAGAATATATGGGGGTTATGTGCACCCACAATTTTTAATACTGGTATATAGTGCCATTGTCTGACTGGGAATTCAAAGAATATATGGGGGTTATGTGCACCCACAATTTTTAATACTGGTATACAGTGCCATTGTCTGACTGGGAATTCAAAGAATATATGGGGGTTATGTGCACCCACAATTTTTAATACTGGTATACAGTGCCATTGTCTGACTGGGAATTCAAAGAATATATGGGGGTTACGTGCACCCACAATTTTTAATACTGCTATACAGTGCCATTGTCTGACTGGGAATTCAAAGAATATATGGGGGTTATGTGCACCCACAATTTTTAATACTGGTATACAGTGCCATTGTCTCACTGGGAATTCCACAAATAATTTGGGGATTCATTCACCCTACATCTCAGGCTCTTGCCATATTCACCCAGGTTGTCAGTGCTGCACCAGCTCGTTCCCAGACAGCTCGGCCCGAAAAACGCGTTACCTATATAGAGGATTTGGACAATGAAGACAACATGTTCTAAATCTAATGTCTGCACCTTCTCCAGAATTAAAATAAAGGCAGCGTTTAACTTTCAAATAGCACTGCACAAAGGAAGAGCTTATCAGCTTGTCTCATGACATGCTACTGAAAAGTTTCATTTGTGTATCTTAATGTAAATATAGTTGTATAAGCTTTTTGGGTTTTAGGCACTGCCAAGTTATTTATTACCACCCGCTCCCTTATAATGATGATGACGCCAAAGTCACTGTGGGTGTTCAGAGCTCACAGCTTTGGGTGACATTTGTCTTGCTCTCTGTCGGTACCAGCTGTCTTTTTGGATACCGTAAAGTTATGTTGACTTTATTAACAGCTATAGAAGCTTTAGCCAGGTTGTGACGGTGTGTAACCCTAACAACACTAAGTGGGATACACATTAATAGTCAGTCTATGTACGCTAAACGTATCACTGAAGTAATTTTTTTTCCCTCTCCCCTAATATAAGAAAGGAACAGACATTAGACCTAGACCGGGGTTCGAGGCTTGAAAAAATCCAGTATTATTTGTTCTTCATGATGTGAAATATGTGTTGAAAAGCAACCCAAGATGAAGTCAGCCGTGTGTGCCAGTGTGTTACTTGGCATGCCTTTGCTGGCCCCAACTGTAAGGGTCACTCTCCATTTCCTCCATTTTCCACTCCCCTTCACACCATTTGTGGTGAAGCAATGGGATGCACTGAAGTGCACCCTCTAGCCTCGTGTGGGATAGGGACATCAGATGCCACTCCAACCCCCTCGTCTTCCTCCGCCAGCCAACGGTGCGAAGATGAGAGGAGTGTGCTCTGAATGTTTTCTGCCTAGCAGAGGCTAGTTCTCACTTACGAAAATGGCCCCACTTTGACCTGTATATCAGGCACAATGGTGTAGGTTTCAAAGAAACATGGCACCAACAAGTTGGAAAACGTGGGCCATGCGTGGACCGTGTTTGAGTCTGGCAAGCTCCAGATCTGCTACCAGGTTCCAGCCATTATCACAGGCGCAAAAATGCCAGGCCCCAGGTGTAGCAGGGAAAAAAAAATGCCATCTCAGCCAGGATGGCATCCCTGACCTCGGAGGCACTGTGCTGTCTGTCCCCCAAGCTGATCAGTTTCAGCACGGCCTACTGACATCTCCCCATGCCAGTGTTACAGTGTTTTCCGCTAGTAGCTGGGGTGGAGGTTGCAGCTTCGTAGGGTTTCAGTCTACTCCTGCCATGAATTTTGGCCTGGGAGAGGAGATAGGCCACCCCAGTTTGCACCCGGGGAACAGACTCCACCACATTCACCCTGCCTGTCATTAAAGATAAGCACTGCAGCATCCCTGACCACAGGCGCTTGTCCATGTGTCGGTGGTCAAGTGGACCTTGCAGCAAAGCGCAGAGCTCTAGGCCCGACTGATGTTATGGGACACATGCAGGCGCAAGGCAGAGACAGCACACCAAGAGAAGTAGTAACGGCTAGGCCCAGCATAGGGAGGTGCCCCAGCTGCCATCTGCTGACGGAAGGCCTGGGTCTCCAGAAGCATAAACAAACACCAACATCTCCAGGGCCAGCAGTTTATCGATGAGGCTGTTACAGGCTTGGGCATGGGGGTGGGTTGTATTGTACTTCTGCCTGCAATGAAAAGCTTGGGAAATGTGGAGTGGCTGGGAAGAGGCGCATGATGGTGCAGGCCAAAAGGGCGCATGAGGGTGAACTCCCCAATGTGTCAGAGATAGCTGTGTAGGTGTCCTTGCATCATATACTTGCACCATATTTGGCTTTGGAAGTTAATTTTGTGCCAAAAAGTGGTTAAGACAGCGATCCCTCAGCTACTCCCGTTACACTGTCTATTGAAGTTACCATCTGTGGAAGTGGACCACCATTTCTAAGATCCCAAAGGAAGCAGGCAAGAGATGTGCAGTTCAGAAAAAAAGATGAGAAAATAAGTTTAGGCTGTAGAGCACAGAGGGATCGGAGAGGACAGAGCTGGTGTCGGCCAGGTATTCCCACAACATGCGCCTATACTTGTCCCTCCTGGTGACACTAGGCCCCTGAGTGGCAGTAATTTGTCCAGGGGGGCCATTAACGTGTTCCAGACCTAGGAATAAGTCTTCCAACAGGGTAGAGTTTTGCATGCCTTTGCTTCTACCCACTGTTTTTGCTGCTTAGCTTCCCTCCACATCTACTCTGCTTTCACCCCTAAACATCACCCCAGTTTATGCCTTTGCTTCTACCCAGGTTTTTTGTTGATTTAGCTTCCCTCTACATCTACACTGCTTTAGCCCCTAGACATCACCCCTGTCCATGTGGGGTCGGTGGCCTCGTCATCCACCAACTCCTCTTCCAATTGCGCACTGCCCCCTTACTGCAAACCGCACATGACCACAGCTTGCCTTGATGGCAACTGTGTCTCATGATCCCCACTTAGGTCCAGACAAGTCGGTGGCGGGTCCAAAACCCCAAAATTGGAAGGAAATGGCAGATGCTGCAGTATTTCTAACACCTGTTCCTGGTGCTCGGGCCTGGTCTGTGTTGTACCCTGCACCCTGCTTAACGCATCTGCCATATCCGAAGTTGTGCTGAGCGCATGCTAATGTTTCGTGTCCAGTGCAATGGATGGGATGGGATTTCACATAAGTCTGCCACCCATGGCCACTCATGGTTGAGCAACTGAGGGAGTTGACTTTGACGAACCCGAGGGTTTTGGAGTTGGAACTACATCAAAGGTCTGTGCTGCTCACACACTCTGCTCAACACATGATATGTTTAGTGCCAGCAGTGTGGAGACGTCGCACAACAGCCGTTGTTCCAGCAGGTACAGGCGTTGTAGGAGTGCATAGAGGCTAGCAGCGGCAACTATACACTTTAAAAACTATCCGCACAAGCGCCACACTTTCACCAGTAGCTCAGGAACATTGGGGTACCTTTTTCAAAAGATTAGCAGCAATGAGTTAAAAACGTGGCCCAGGCATGGAATATGTTGCAGGCTGCCAAGCTACAGAGCCAATCCCAGGTTACGGCCATTATCACACATGACAACATGCCTGGGCCCAGGTGCAGTGGCAAAAACCACATTGCCGTCTCATCGAGGATGGCATGACTCACTTTGTAGGCAGTGTGCTGTCTGGCCCCCAAGCTGATGAGCTTCAGCACGGCCCGCTGACGTCTCCCCACACCAGTGTTGCAGCGTTTCCAGCTCGTAGCTGGGGTCAATTTAACAGCGGAGGAGGGTGGTGTTTCAGCCCTCCTCCCAGGAATGTTGTGTGGGGAGACAAGTCAGGCCACCACATTTTGCGACCCGGTCCACGCCTCAACTACATTCAACCACTGTGCCCAAATTGAAAGGTAGCGTCCCTGTCCGCATGCACTTGTCCATTCGTAACTGGTCACATGGAACTTTAGGGCTAAGCGCTGAATTTAGGGACCGCCTCATGTTTGGGGGAAAGTGCTGGTGTGGACGGCACAGTGCGGTGGCGCAGTAGACACTCTGCCCAAAAAGGGCAGAGTGTCCCCCAGCCGGGATTCCAACATCTCCTGGGCCAGATTTCTTGAGATGAGGCCGTTGAAGCCTTGGGCATGTGGGTGGGTTGCGCTGTACTTTAGCATGAAATGAAAGGCTTGGGAGATGGGGAGTTGCTGGGAAGAGGCGCATGATGGCGCGGGCAAAAGGAGAAATGGCAGGAAAAGGTGAGGATAAGGGTGAACTCCCCAAAGTGTCAGAGGCAGATGTGGAGGTGTCCTGGCTCCTGGTCTGGACTGCAGCGCCAGCCCTGTCAACAGTGGAAGAGGCAGTGGCCGCCAGGCCAAACGACGATTATCCTGCGCTTGCTCTCACCCACTGAGCCCAGGGCTTGCCTTCCAAATGATGGCACCCGCAAGAGGTGGTGAGATTCCTCTCCGCAGATCTCCAAACCATCTTGGACTTGCAAATTGCACTAAATTTGTCATGTAACTGACATGTATATGATGAGTCTATCCATTGTCTGTTCATTTTGGTGAAAGTCAGCCTGTCAGCTGACAGACAGCTGTGCTTGTCAGTGATGATGTCACCGGCTGCTTGTACCCCCAGTTTTTGCTGCTTAGCTTGCCTCCACATCCACACTGCTTTTGCCCCTACACATCACCCCTATCCATGCCTGTGCCTCTAGCCATAAGTCTGCCACCCATGGAAACTCATGGTGCAGAAAGTGAGGGAGCTGACTCTGAGGAACCCTTGGGTTTTGTAGCTGGTACTCCATCAAAGGTCTCTGCTGCTCACACACCCTGCTGAACATACGGTATCTAGGGTTAGAGCGTGTGGTGACCTCGCACAACAGTAGGTGCTTCAGGCAGATGTAGGCCTTGCTGGAGTGTATTGCGGCTAGCTCCAGGTACTGTAGACTTGGGAAAGTGGGTGTCCAAGTGCCGCACTTTCACCCTTAGCTCAGCTAATTTGGGGTATGTTTTTAAAAATCATTGCACCACTACATTGAACATGTGGGCCAGGCATGGAACGTGTTGGAGGCTGGCAAGCTCCAGAGCCCTCCAACAAGCTAAAAAACCTGGCCCCAGGGGCAGCGGGGATAAACAAATTGCCATCTCATCCAGGATGGCATCCCTGACCTCAGAGGCAGTGTGCTGTCCGTCTCCCAAGCTGATGAGCTTCAGCCCAGCCTGCTGACGTCTCCCCACACCAGTGTTGCAGCGTTTTCAGCTCGTAGCTGGGGTAAATCTAACAGCGGAGGAGGAGGAGGGTGGTGTTTCAGCCCTCCTCCCAGGAATGTTTTGTGGGGAAACAAGTCAGGAAAATTCTTGAAACGGGAGAGTTTTGCATCTTTGCCCTTGCTGCCTATGGACATCCCTTTGCCTCTAGCCACCATTTTCCCTGCTTTGCTTGCCTCCACATCCACACTGCTTTTGCCCCTAGACATCACCCCAGTCCATGCCTTAGCTTGTACCCCCAGTTTTTCCTGCTTAGCTTGCCTCCACATCCACACTGCTTTTGCCCCTAGACATCACCCCAGTCCATGCCTTAGCTTGTACCCCCAGTTTTTCCTGCTTAGCTTGCCTCCACATCCACACTGCTTTTGCCCCTAGACATCACCCTAGTCCATGCCTTAGCTTGTACCCCCAGTTTTTCCTGCTTAGCTTGCCTCCACATCCACACTGCTTTTGCCCCTAGACATCACCCCAGTCCATGCCTTAGCTTGTATCCCCAGTTTTTCCTGCTTAGCTTGCCTCCACATCCACACTGCTTTTGCCCCTAGACATCACCCCAGTCCATGCCTTAGCTTGTACCCCCAGTTTTTCCTGCTTAGCTTGCCTCCACATCCACACTGCTTTTGCCCCTAGACATCATCCCTATCCATGCCTCTTCCCCTAGCCATAACTCTGCCACCCCTGGAAACTCATGGTGCAGAAACTTTGGTTGCTGACTTTGAGGAACCCTTGGGTTTTGTAGATGGAACTCCATCAAAGGTCTGTGCAGCTCACACACCCTGCTCAAGATATGGTATTGTAGGGTTTCAGCGTGTGTGAATGACGGACAACAGCCTGTGTTTGGACAGATGTAGGCCTTGCTAGAGTGTTTTTAGGCTAGCAGCGACTCCTGTGCACTTGCAAAAGTGGGCGCACAAGCGCCGCATTTTCAACAGTAGCTTCGGTACATTTGGGTATGTTTTTAAAAAACTTTGCACCACTAGGTTAGACGTGGGCCAAACATGGAACGTGTTGGAGGCTGGCAAGCTCCAGAGCCGCTACCAGGTTCCAGCCATTATCACAGGCGTAAAAATGCCAGGCCCCAGGTGTAGCAGGGAAAAAAAAATGCCATCTCAGCCAGGATGGCATCCCTGACCTCGGAGGCACTGTGCTGTCTGTCCCCCAAGCTGATGAGCTTCAGCACCGCCTGCTGACGTCTCCCCACACCAGTGTTTTAGCGTTTGCCGCTAGTAGCTGTGGTGGAGGTTGCAGCGTCGTAGGGTTTCAGTCTACTCCTGCCATGAATTTTGGCCTGGGAGAGGAGATAGGCCACCCCAGTTTGCACCCGGGGAACAGACTCCACCACATTCACCCTGCCTGTCATTAAAGATAAGCACTGCAGCATCCCTGACCACAGGCGCTTGTCCAAGTGTCGGTGGTCAAGTGGACCTTGCAGCAAAGCGCGGAACTAAGGGCCCACCTGATGTTGAGTGACACGTGCTGGTGCAAGGCGGGGACGCCACACCGGGAGAAGTTGAGACGGCTAGGGACGGCATAGTGAGGTGCCACAGTTGCCATCAGGTCCGGGAAGGCGGGAGTTTCAACAAGCCGGAACGCCAACCTCTCCTGGGCCAGCAGTTTAGCGATGTTGGCGTTCTAGGCTTGCGTGGGTGGGTGGTTAGCGGTGTATTTCTGCCGGCGCTCCAATGTCTGAGAGATGGTGGGTTGTTGTAAAGAAGCGCCTGATGGTGCCTTTGATGGTGCAGGAGAAGGAGATAAGACAGAAACAGGGGAGGATGAGGGAGAAGTCAACAAAGTGGCGGAGGCAGATGAAGTGATGTCCTGGCTCGTCCTCTGGAGTGCATCGCCAGCACTGTGAGCAGAGGCAGTGGCATGAACGGCGGGCGACGTTTGTCCTGCCGTTGCTGCCTGCCACTGATTCCATTGCTTGGATTCCAAATGACGGTGCATTGAAGTGGTGGACAGGTTGCTCTTCTCAGGGCCCCTACTCGATTTCGAGAGGCAAATTGTGTAGACGACACTATATCTGTCCTCGGCGCATTCCTTGAAAAAACTCTACACCTTCAAGAAACGTGCCCTCGATGGGGGAGTTTTTCTGGGCTGGGTACAAAAGGGAACATCTTCGGACATTCCGGGTCTGGCCTGGCTTCGGCAAAGCAGCTGACCTCTGCCTCTGGACATGTCTCTGCCTCTAGCTACCCTTTTTGGTGCTGCACCTGCCTCAACATCCACACTACTTTCCCAGCTTGACATCTGCCTTGTCCAGGTGGGGTCGGTGTCCTCGTCGTCCACCACCTCCTCTTCCAACTCCTGTCTCGCCTCCTCCTCCTGCACAATGCGCATGTCAACTGGCTGCCCTGACAGCAATTGCGTCTCATCGTCGTCGATGAGGGTGGGTTGCTGGTCATCCGCCACCAAATCGACCGGAGATGGAATGGAGGAGACTCTAGTGTTTGAGCATCTGGACACAGATACTCGTCTGTTAGGTCCGTGGAATCGCGAAATGGAGGGGCAGGTTGCGGTACAGTCAAAGGAAGGGAGAACAGCTCTGGGGAGCAGGGACAGTTGGGGTTATTGTTCTGAGAAGATTGGGAATTTTGGGTGGAAGGAGGACAAGACTGTTGGGTAAGAGGAGGTAGAGGCTGACTGGCTGGTGGACAATGTGCTTTAAGCGTTATCCGACAGCCATTGCAAGACCTGTTCCTGGTTCTCGGGCCTACTAATCTTTGTACCATTCAGCCTAGTTAATGTGGAACTTTTGTGCAAAGCGCAGAACTTAGGGCCCGCCTGATGTTAAGGGACACACGCTGGTACAAGGCTCAACTCACCCTAAGTGCCAAAAACACTGCTGGTGCAAGGCTCTACTCATGCCAAGGGCCTCAATCTCTGCTGGTAGCTCAGCTTAAGGTCATGTAACTTTGTTTGGAAGGGCTCATGTTAAGGGCTAGAAAAGTGAATTTTGGAAGGTCTTACCACATCACACACACACACACACACACACACACACACACACACACACTCAAAATGACAGTTAAGGGTGAGGGCTTTTGGAATTCCCATTGCCTATTCCATTTGTGGTTGTCATGGGGAACGTGATTTAAAGGGGTGGTTGTTACTGTTTGTTGAGCTTAAATTGGGGTTTGTGTCCATCCATTTGGGGAGTAAAGAAGGTTTCCAGGTATTTTCCCACTTTGATAGAGGTTTTTTTGAATGTGGAAAGTGTGTAGTTGTTAGGCAGTGATGTTGGGGTAATAGAGGGTCTTTGGTGTGTTAGATGCCCCCAGGCATGCTTCCCCTGCTGTCCCAGTGTCATTCCAGAGGTGTTGGCATCATTTCCTGGGGTGTCATAGTGGACTTGGTGACCCTCCAGACACGGATTTGGGTTTCCCCCTTAACGAGTATCTGTTCCCCATAGACTATAATGGGGTTCGAAACCCGTTCGAACACACGAACATTGAGCGGCTGTTCGAATCGAATTTCGAACCTCGAACATTTTAGTGTTCGCTCATCTCTAGTAACAACCCATACAATACAATGATTGGGCAAGACACATTTTTTCAGAGTCCTGCTGCAATCTCTTGAAAACAATGGGAGGTAAAATCTGGATGGACACCTCCTTATAGAGAATGCAAAAACCAAAAAAAGTGATGGCTTATTTTTCCAGCTGTGGACTGGTTAAAATGCAAACTTTCTTCTTATGGTATATTCACACATGGCCTCATGGTATAGTTTAAGTAAAATTATAGAAAACTATATTCATTTATTTCTATACTAAAAATACACAAGCAAAAAAAAACAAAACCCAAGAACATGGAGCGTGAGAGGACCCTATCGCCCAATGGCCCGAGAAAACCTGGAGCCAGACCAGATGATGACTTCACTGCAGAGGTAATGTAGGTTGGAACACCTTATGCAAGCAATGCTACACTACAAATTCTACACCTTCACCTTATACTGTTTCGATGTTTCTATTGCACTGCTCATATTTGGATTTCAATAGGATAAAAAAAAAAAACTTTCCTGGCCTTATAATACATCAAAGTTAGAGATCACTGCAGGTGTTTATGGAGGCTCTGACTCATTGTGATGTATATATCCCAGTAGTCACATAATGTATTTCACAGGAAGGGAAAGGTGTCTGGTGACCAAATGATTATTTGTTCTTCTACAGATCACAATAATGGCCATTGAGTAGCAATTACAGTATTATCCTATGGTCGTCAGAAGACAGTCACAGCGTAATGAGACCCAGAAGGCTACAGCAGCTGTCAGACCGAGCTTTGCTGGCAGTGCCCTTCGTACCCGGGCAGAGCTTACAAGCAGCATATGCAATGTGGATCAATGGCAATGCTTACAGTAACTGGTGCTGCATTATAATATAAATATATACTGCAGCAGCACTCTGCACACAACATCAGGGCATATCATTACTGATATTGATAAAAACACCTAATATAATCTAACATTTAGAAGCCCTTCACCTACCACAATAAGGCGAACACATTCAGATGGGACCCTTCACTAAATTAACATACCTCTCTTGGACCCAGAATAGGTCTACAGTGTGAATACATGGCACGTAGGATCCAGAGCACAATCCATGCGGTAGTGAAAAGTATGCTGGTTCTGGTGACAGTAACCTATCTACAGGGCTGGGGTGATATGCTGGTTCTGGTGACACTAACCCATCTATCTGCAGGGCTGGGGTGATATGTTGGGTCTGGTGACAGTAACCTATCTATCTGCAGAGCTGGGGTGATATGCTGGTTCTGGTGACACTAACCTATCTATCTGTAGGGCTGGGGTAATATGCTGGGTCTGGTGACACTAACCTATCTATCTGCAGGGCTGGGGTGATATACTGGTTCTGGTGACAGTAACCTATCTATCTGCAGGGCTGGGTGATATGCTGGGGTCTGGTGACAGTAACCTATCTATCTGCAGGGCTGGGGTGATATACTGGTTCTGGTGACACTAACCTATCTATCTGCAGGGCTGGGGTGATATGCTGGTTCTGGTGACACTAACCTATGTATCCGCAGGGCTGGGGTGATATGCTGGTTCTGGTGACACTAACCTATCTATCTGCAGGGCTGGGGTAATATTCTGGTTCTGGTGACACTAACCTATCTATCTGCAGGGCTGGGGTGATATACTGGGTTCTCATGACAGACTCCCTTTAAGAAGTTCAATTTTTCATTAAACTAATCCAATCCAATATTGTGGCTTTCTAGCAAAACCCCTGACAAGTTGAACTTCACAACACAACCACTGGGTGGCCACACATAGACATATAGAATAGACATCTCTTGACAGAGTATTGCAAAATCATGTTGTTTAAACAATGTTTTTTTTTAATATTATATCTGGACATGTCCTGCCAAGAGGAAAGTTGAGAACTGACCGATCTGTAGGGCAAGGATTACATATGGCAATTCCATGACAGATCCTATGAAACATAGGGGCAGATTTATTAAACATTTTGTGCCGATCTGATTTTTGCACAAAAAAAATTGTGACTTTTTTGTGCTGTCCTCACCATACCCCAAGGGGCTTGTATCAGAATTGCCAAACTTTTTATTTTATTGAATTTATTTCATATTATTTCTTATAGGAAAATAACAAATATCCCGAAATAACTAAGACTTACAGTAAAAATATTTTAGGATTTTTACGATTCTAAGATGAAAATGTTAGACATCCATTTAGCACTATGCTTGGCATCTACTCTGGTGGAGCTCGAAGAAGCAGGTACCCAATGGGCAAAAACAAATCCAGCAAAAAACAAGCCTTGCGTTAATCCCATCGTTCATTAAAATGTTCCGGCATCATCTTCATGTCATAGCTAGATGTTTCCTACAGTTCGAGAAGAAATCTCGAATATATATTTATTTTAAAAAAAAATAAATAAAAAATAAAAAAAAAATATATATATATATATATATATATATATATATATATATATATATATGAATTTTACTTTTGAGAACATGGATATGCAATTATTTTCTGCATCTACCTGAAAATCTTGGATAAAGGAGATTCATAAGCTTATATTTTACTGAATATGGCTCAAATAGCAGCATGCAATAACATAGACACATGTAATGGAATAGACATCACACTGGGTAAGGAGACAACTGTCGATCTGTGGATGTATCCACACTTAACTGAACTCTGGTTTGGCGACGGATTCCAATTTGTCTTGAAAGCAAATCAACCCAATATCACAGTTCACCCCCATCCATGCACACACATAGCGCGGACACACAGAGACGTAGGGTATGGTGGATGCATATGTTGATTATCTGGATTTTCTCTACTTGGTCATCATAAATGGTTGCGTAGATAGCTAGGGGACGAGTTCCATGAGGTATTCATACACGGTGGGTATGGTTTGACATGGCAGCCTGGGTATCATAAATTTCAGTCCAGATATCAGGGGAGAATATGCAATATATACACATTGTTATGAGGAGGACTGGAGCCTCCACAGAGACTGTGGCCTAAACCGAACATGTCCTGTCCGGCTCAGGTGGAGACCAGCAACCCCCTCCTGAGTCCCTGCTTCAGGTCCCAGGTCTCGGGAGGCAGGCCAGAACCTCCGCAGCATTGTGCGGGAGTTACCGTTCCCCACCTGATTCGGAAGGGGACGTTCGGTTTAGGCCGGAGCCTATTTAAGCAGGGGTCTGGCCTAAACAAGCAGGACTTTTCTCTCCACATTTTTCAGGTGGAAAATGGGTGGACCCCATTATAATCTATGGGGCCTGTGCAGCGCCGCACCTCCCATGAGGCGACCTGAAGCGACCGCTTCAGGCGGCGCTATGCCAGGGCCTCGGGAGGGCGGCATTTTTGCTGACCTAAGCCAGTCCAGGACAAACTGTCCTGGACTGGCTTAGCATCACCGTGTCTGCAGCCCGACACGGGAAGCAAGCGGTGTATTGGGGCAGCCCTGCTAGACACAGCGCTGGTCCAGCGGCCGCCCCTCACACTCAGGGAGAGTGTGCCCTGCTTGCTCTCTGCCTGCAAATGCCGCTCGCTCTGCTCGGCCATGCCCTCTTTCCGCTTGGCCCCGCTTCTTTCTTGTGACCCCCCCTTAGCTCCGCCCCTCCTCCGGGGGGGGGGAGGGTCGGCTTTCTGACGCCGCTTCAGGCGGCAGAAAGCCCAGGTTCACCCCTGGGCCTGTGGGTTTCTGCAGCTCACCCCTTTTTAATCAGATTGGGTTTCTGTTTTTCATGTCCATTTGGGGAAACTCGAGCGGACATATGAACATAGCTCCAGACTGAAAGTTGTATGATATGCCATTATAATATAGTTTTCAGAGCTTCTGATTGGCTAAGTTGGGTCGTTGTATCCTCTAGTATAACTCTATTAGGGTTTCATACTGATGTCTTTATTTCAATAACTTCCTCATACCTTACAGCAGGGGTGCCCAATACTTCGATCGCGATCTACCGGTCAATCGCAAAGGACGTATGGGTCGATCACGGGATACAGCCAGGGATCTCCGGTGTCTGCTTGTTCACAGTGCAGGCTGAGAGTCGACGCTCAGCCTGCGCTGTGAACAAGCACTCCAGACACTTGCAGGCCGGGCAGCAGCAGCTCCAGGGAATGACGCGCTCTCCACTCTTAGGGATGGAGGGAGCCGGGGTGCTGCTTGTTCACAGCGCAGGCTGAGAGTCATCTCCGGACACTGGCAGGTGGGGCTGCCACAACCCCAGCCCCAGCCTGCCAGTGTCCAGAGATAACTCTCAGCCTGCGCTGTGAACAATCAGACACCGGGGATCCCTGGGCGGCCACAAAACGCCGCTGTCTCCTGTTCTCATGCTCCACCTGACCCCGCCCACAGGCCTGTCCCGGGCCCACCCACAGACACGCCCCAGCCCCGCCCACAAGAAGTGGGTAGTAGATCTTTTGCCTTGGTCAGTTTACAAAGTAGCTCACATGCTGAAAAAGTGTGAGCACCCCTGCCTTACAGGGTCTCTCTTGTTTTTTACAAAAAGATTGAAACGTATTTGCCGCCATTTTTACAGACTACAGATACATTGTGTCATCAGACTCCCTTCACTCCTTCTTTTGTATTTTGTCAAGAAGTAGCAGACTGATGGAAAAGGATTACTCTACACAAAATTATAGCATCTTTTTACTCGGTACTATTATATTACCCCTATTGGATGTAAATATGGACAAGGCTACGATAATTGAAATATATACCTCAGTTACCTTCCCGTTTTATGCAATAACGTCTAAGACAATACCTTTCCTTTATTTTTGTGTTTTTTTTTTTTTTGTTAACTTTTACTCATCGCCTGCACGCCGCATAGCCGCATCTATTCTCAAGTCAGTAAATAGTTTTTGGCAAATCATTCATGTACGGATTGTGTTTTTATCGCCACCAATTTCCAGCTGGAATCGCACGCTAATGTAAATTTCTCCTCGCACACTTTGTGCGCTGGGCTACATTATCGAATTAATGTTGTTTCATGTGTGAGAAGCCACATCCAGTATATAATTTCTGCTTTAATGGTTGGTTCATTGAACATTTGGCATCGTCTGAATACAATGTATTCATTTTGTATCGCTGAGCGTTACAGTCAGGGTTTTGGACCCGTTCAGTTCTAGCCTTGGTGGTGGAGATGCGGGGTTAATTTACTGTATTTTCGACAAAGATGAAATTGGCAGCTCTACTGACCATAAAACTTCGGTGTAAACTGACTGTAATCTTCTTTTTATTAAATCACAGCTTTCCTTTACAATTCACTTGCTTATTTCTTGCAAACTTCGCTAGAGACACACTGGAGGTTTTATGCTGTTTGAGAAATATTGATGTAAAATAAGGTTTTCTGGCACCTACAGCTGTAGCTGTTAACTTGGCATTGATGTAGTCTAATCCAATTGGCAATTTTTTACTTTTAACTATTGTATAATGGAAACTTTAATCCACCTAAAGCTGGGCAATAAAATTAAATACGTTGGAGATTTAATTAGGATCAAGAAGACTAGCGATGGCGACTGTCATGAGATTTGTCTCACCAAGATGGCCTACTAGGTTCAGGTCTGAACTCTTCGGGCGTCTTGCTTTCTTTCTAGGCATTCGATCTTCACCAGTCGGCTCTTCAGCCTCTTCCAGAGCGTTCTCTGACGTCCAATCACAGGCCTCAGTGGTCACATTAGGCACGCCCACATCATGATACCTAATCAAAGCATCATGATGTCAGCACCCTCACATAACCACTTTGGACCAATCATAGGCTTTAGCTGTGAACCCAGGGAGCATGGGCTAGGAGAAGACAATGGAAGAGACCAAATGAGGTTGTAAGGGACTTCAAGTAAATATCAGATACCCAAGAGAAGTAAGAGGCGAGTATATGTTTTTTTTTTAATTTGGCTGCACCGTCCCAGGTGATATTCTGGGGTCTCTTTGGTGACCTGGGGGCATGACGTCACCGGAGAGCATCACATGTCACTGAGGAGTTGGAGAGAGAGAGCACTGGGTGGAGGCCCAAAAGAAGTAATGGAACATCAGTATGAATGTTTTTTAAATTTTTACACCTCCCCGCGTCTTGACATTTTTTACTCTTAGTCCTACGTGTGGCTAGAACTTGTTTGACCCTAAATGAATCTCCCAAACCCGAAATGAAACAAATCTTGAGAGGTTCGCCCATCTCTAATCATAACCATCAATATCCAAAATTGGACAAATGTCCCATCTACATCTTTCTACAGTACAAGTCGGCCCCAGTGGGCTAGTGAATACATTGATCTACAAGGACCATTGCCAGCACTTTATGTATTGGTTCCTTAAAGGGGTTGTCCAGGCAAAAAAGGACAACCCATTTAAGTTTTAAATCAGCCAGGGTCAGTGAATCATAATCACCTTTCCACGGTGCTCTGGTGCCTCCCAGTGTGGTCTGAGTCTTCTTGCGCTGGCGTCTTCTCACGAGTTTCTTCCTGAGGTCCGCTGAAGCCGTTGATTGGCCTCAGTGGTCACTAATCAGCAACCTCAGCAGACCTCAGGAAGAGACCCGTGATGTCACAGGTAGTGACATCGTATGCCTTCCCCTGAGGCTACTGATTGGCCTCAGCGCTCACGTGTGGCTGGGACTGAGAAGACAGGACCATGCTGGGAGACACCAGAGCACGGAAAGGTGAGCATAATTTTTTTTTCACTGCTCCTGGGTGATTTAAAACCTAAATGGATTGTCCATTTTTGCCTGGACAATCCCTTTAAGTGTCGTCCACAAAAGAATGTTCTTGCCGTCGATCTGGTCATTCAATACAATTATTCAATAATTAGTTTTGTGCCAATTGGCCTTGAACAAATGGTTGGCACAGGACGACAAACAGGTTAAGTCACCTTGAGCTATATTAATCCAATTAACAGAGTGACAACCAGAGCTTATCTATAGGATGGATATCTGAGCTATCAGCCTTGATTAAGGCTTATTCCTCCAGGGAAAATTTCACTCTAAATTGCAGCAAAGAATTATAACTGAATTCTATATAATAGTGTTACGGTTCATTGAGCGTAATCCCTGAACTACAAAACACAGTAAATTATAATAGTGGAGTGTGAGCAGCAGGAAGTTATTATCAAGTAATTGTGTTACACTATACCACGACCGTTGTATTTGTCATTTAGATGGTTAACCAATATGTCGGCTATTTATCTTCCACGTCCCTCATGAACGCCCCGGCTCAGAGTAATTTACAAGTCTTTTCCATATGAAGACAGTGATGGTTACACGCTCGCATGGATCTTTTCACTTGCGTTAATTAAACTAGCGAGACAAAAACTAGACTTTACAACCAGTGCAATACCGACATAGGCGACACTTAGGGAAAATGGGCACAGACTGTCAGCGACAGGTCATTCAGAAAAGGGTGCGTTCACACGATGTAAAATGGAGCGAAAGCTGGCACGTATACGCGTGTCAGCATTTTGCGCACTCAAAAAGATCCCATTGATTTCAATGGGAGTTATGAGCGTATACGCCGCAAAATTATGGGCGCAAAATAACGCGGCGTATATGCTCGTAACTCCCATTGAAATCAATGGGATCTTTTTGAGCGCGCAAAATGCTGACACGCGTATACGTGCCAGCTTGCGCTCCATTTCACATCGTGTGAACGCACCCTTACTGTAATCTGTCGGTGAGAAAGCAAAAATTTTAAACGTTAAGCGTTTTAGTTGATACCAAATTTCATCGAGTGGTATAAGCCCATAAACCCTTTCACGGCAAACGTCTAATCTAATAGAAGGTAGGGCACCATGTGGGGAGCAATGCCATCAATACAGTACATTTAGGAAGGGCTGTCTCTAAAGACAGCAGAGTCTCTGAGGTAACTTTTTGGGTCTGAGTTACAGTCACCATTGTCACAGCCAGCCACATGAT
Source organism: Leptodactylus fuscus (assembly GCF_031893055.1). Lineage (NCBI taxonomy): Eukaryota > Metazoa > Chordata > Amphibia > Anura > Leptodactylidae > Leptodactylus > Leptodactylus fuscus. Next base: position 73,773,663 of record NC_134272.1, on the reverse strand, counting down.
TATGGAAAAACTTTTCATGTGGTCCCGGTAACATGGCTGAAGTAACGTGAAGTTAGTAGAAATTCTTGGGGCTATGGAGTTGTATTGAGTCAAGAATAGATGGATGGTGGACTAACATTGGGATAATCATAGAACTACTATAGTCTGAGTATATCATCATGGTCTACCACAGTGTTTTCCAACCTGTATTAGGTTTGCTTTCCATCAGTTCTTCTTGGTACTTGCACACAGTTTTTGGAAGAACTCGGCAGAGAGGTTGTTCTTGCCGCCATCTTGGAGCACTAAGCACAGATCTTCTGTGGATGTAGGCTTGCTCCAATCCTTCTGTCTCTTCATGTCATCCCTTTACAAAATTGATGATGTTGAAATCAAGGCCTTAGGGCCATATCATCACTTCCAGGACTCCTCCTCCAAAGTGCGGGCACATCCCATATATATCAATGTATTAACCATATGGTTATTGTAACGTCATCTAGCAACATCTTTATTTCCCAACATATCATGTGCATTCTTTGTAGCTCATTGGGAGCCCCATTACGGATTTTCCAATGGGGCCCAAGATCTTCAATTTTCTATTCAAGTAGATGTGAATGAAAATTTTCCCAGTAATCTCTAAATGAAAACATCTTTCTGTTTCCGCTATAGCCTGACTGTGTCACTGTATACACATAATTCCTAGAATAATCTGAATGTATCTAAATGCCGCTCCTGCCACTTTATACATCATAAAGAATGCATTTAAATGAATATTTACTTATTTTATGTATTTAATATGTTGGAGCTAACAAGGGAAAACACAGCTGCCAGGATGGAAAGGCTGCTACACTTAAGAGCTGAATCAACAGAGAATTTCCACCGTGCACCTCCCCGCGATTCACAGCTTGTGTCGGTAAGGGTTCAGCGATAGAACGTGACTCTGTACAGATATACGTCTAACTTGACTATCAACATGAAACATCATTCGAGCTGAATCAGACTGGTTGTGGCTGTAAATAACACGTAACTTCCCTTTTATTATATTAAACAGAATGAATATTTGATCAGTTATATAAGTAAAGACAATGTAATAGTGTAAGATAATGTCATGGACGCCCGCATTGTATATACCTTTTATATGCCACAGTTGACTTTTCAGCCTGAATTACTAAAATTACCGTCAAAACATGAGAATTCCCAGGAAAATAATGGACTCCATTATAAAGGTGCCCATTCAGATGTGTCTTTCCTTGCCTTGGCTGGACATGTGAACATATGAAAGCCATGAGATGAGAGAGAGCTTTTCAAGACAATACTGTTTTGCGCTATTGTATATCCCTTATGCTATATATGGCTATGTTGCTAGAATGTGACGACATTGTATGGAATTGGTTTTCTGAGAATTTGCAATACTTTACCAAATTCAGGTTACGTTAAGGATGGACAAATCTGTACATATTAGATGAGTATTGGCTTATCCTACAGATTTGTCCTTTAATGTGTATGGTGGTGTACAAATATTCCTCAGCGGTCTGAGGAATGGATTCAAGAAACCATTGGATTGGATTTCAAGAAACCGTTTTGTTCTTAAAGGGGTTGTGCCATGAAAAATATTTATACAATAGTCATAGGATAGTGGATACTTTCCTGATTGATGGGGGTCTGACCACTGAGACACCTACAGACCCCAAGAAATTGGGGAGTCCCCCCTCTGTGAATTCAGTTTGACCACAGCCACGATGAATTTGGGTGTGACTGGTGGTGGATAGCGCCCTCATTCACTAGGAAGGTGATAGTAAAGCACTCTGCTATCCCAGTTCACTATAATGGGAGTGCCATTCACCACCAGTCACCACCAGTCACGTGGTAATAGTGTAAAAAGAGATTGAAACAAGCAGAGGTCCCCAAGGCTGGACCAGAACCCAAGATCCTTTTCCCCGCAGAGTATGTGTAACTTCAAGACTGCATAGCCCAATGTTATAAAAAAAAATATCATACAAATTTCCTTTGCTTAGCTTAATTTTGGTCAATGATTCCAATTTCAGTTCAATAAAATATTGCAATATGCTATCAAAACGTTGCCAGCTGCAATTTACAACACAGCCACTAGCTGGCCACACATTATTACACATTATCAAGTATGAGATAGCTTATGACTAATAGGCTATGTAGTATATACAGTATGCTAATTGATTCCAATTCCTTGAGAAACAGATGAACAAACCGGTTCAGATCAAAGTAGATTTGACAAGTATTTTTTAAAACTTTTGAGTCCAAAACTTTAGGAATTCATCAACCATGAACTGGATATGAAATTATTATTCTTTGGAGTCTCTTTCCTCACCTGTTTTGGGCATCCTTGTTGCATATAGTGCTCCTTCGTGGTCCTCTTCGGTGACATCATGTGCCCCATGGTCACCATTGAGGTCTGTGATTGAGCTTCCTGGGTGACCTCAGAGCACATGACATCACCCAAGAGGCCAAAAAAAAGACCTAGGGGGATGTTCTCCATTGAGAAATTATGATAAGCGGTCACCATTTTCCATGACATATACTTTAAGTGCTTCACAGGGCTCAAAGCGTACCTCCAGTTATATATAACTATGCATACATTAATACACTGTCTACCAATAAGTATGTGGCCACCTGTGGTAGAATAGAAAAACTACATTTCTTCCTATCCAATAGTTGGTATTCCCCAGCAGATACTTCCTTACGGATGGTATTGATGGACACAATACTCCCACATGCCTGGTGACACTCCTGGTGTATGTGAGCCATCGGTTGGGTGCGGTTTCTCTGGCCGGCACTCGTCGCTCTCTAACTTCCAGTTTCGGGGTCTGCCGACTTGGGGCATGTTCCGAGAATCACCGTTCACTTTCCACTTCATATTCACATAGGCCACTGTCGATTTTGGGTAATTCCGTTCACTTGCCATGTCTCTTAAGGATTAACCATGTCTGTGGTACCCCACAATTACCCCTTTCTCGAAACTGGAGAACTCTGCACTTTGTGGCGTCTTGCATGTAACTAATGCCAATACACTAATGCCAATGCTGTTTCCTATTTAACGGCAGAAGACATGATGTACAGATACATCCAGATATCTCCATTTGCATGGGTGTCCAAATACTTATTGGTAGACAGTGTAGTTCATTTAAATATAAGAAACCTTGTTAGATATCTTATTAAGGAGATCTGTTTCCTTCACCACTTATTACGCTGTTCTGTTCCTTATCTTCAATCTGATGCTTGCTTACATTATATTAATCTCCATATTCAGCCTCACATTAAGCAGAAGGAGAAATACTATATAAAAGGGAAGGATTCCGACTCGCAGATGGCAGTCTTAAGTCTCTTGTCCCTCATCAGTGCAGAGCAGGGTTCCAGTCTGATAGGCGAGAGGCCATAGATGTGGGTCAGGAGGGGACTATCTATCTCCTTGTTGACATTGTTTTTGCAGGTCTGCAGGTGTACAGTCTTGAAAGCCGTGCACGCTCCACTAGGAATTCTGGGGAAGAATATGTGTAGCTCCCTATACAATGAATTACAAGGTTTCTTCCGCATGTGATGGCCCTGCACTAGGCATTAAGTGCACCGCTTCCACTTACTATTTATCATTTGCAGACTATTCCTCCTCATCCCCCAATCTCCATAACATATTACATGATATATTAATATTGACTATATTGAGGAGAGGGAATTTCTGTGACATTACAATCATGTTACGGAAATGTGGATTGATTTTTGCATACACAGCGAGATCTGTTATTTACGCCGCTCTTCCAGGAGTCTATTACAGTAACATATGAACGCTGCAGCTAAAGGTTTGATTTATTCCTTTATTTCAAGTTTTTTTTTATCAAAATTATACCTACGCTGCAGTCTCGCCTCCCAGAACAATATACTGCAGACACAATTGTGACAGATGTGCCTGATTTATTCTTGTTTCCTATAGTGTTACAGACACATTATTTATTATACATATTCCAGTATAGTGAATGCATATGACAGTAACCGTACTGCAGATTCTATGCAAATAATGCTTATGATGTGTAATTCACGGTATAATGTAGTAACAATATCTGACTGATTATTTACTTTACATTTGCAGGATTTTTATTGTATTTTACATCTATTTACAAATGATTTTTGACATTTCGTTGCACTACGGCTTATTATATTAGTTATACACGAGATTGGAAAACACATAGATGGTTCCTTCCACATCTTTCCTGTTACTGCTGTGACCAGCCGCTAAAGGTGAATTCAGACAATGCTGATAGTTATGGTTAAAATCACATGAATAAAGCTTTACAAAATGTTTGCACTTCTGATGTAATTTTTTTTATTCAGTTGTGTTTTTTTGTGAAAAGTTTGTTTAATAATCTCCACCAGTGAAACAATAGCCACATCAAATCCACATGTATTTTTTCTGATGTGGTTATACTCGCACCTATAAAGGAGATTATTCCATGGATTTACTCCTCTTACAGTAAAGAAGACTTCACAGAGATTGGTATTTCATTATGTTTTGAGTTCAGGTGATTAAGGTCCCTGATTTGTTTCGGGTTGAATAAGTTCGGTACTAACCACACGTAAAATTGGATTAAAACATAGTGTATAACACTGTCAGAGCTCCTAGGACTATAGATCTATAAACATAGTGTATAACACTGTCAGGGCTCCTAGGACTATATATCTATAAAACATAGTGTATGACACTGTCAGGGCTCCTAGGAACCTATCTATAATACATAGTGTATGACACTGTCAGGGCTCCTAGGAACCTATCTATAATACATAGTGTATGACACTGTCAGGGCTCCTAGGAACCTATCTATAAAACATAGTGTATGACACTGTCAGGGCTCCTAGGAACCTATCTATAAAACATAGTGTATAACACTGTCAGGGCTCCTAGGACTATATATCTATAAAACATAGTGTAGAACACTGTCAGGGCTCCTAGGACTATATATCTATAAAACATAGTGTATGACACTGTCAGGGCTCCTAGGACTGTATATCTATAAAACACAGTGTATGACACTGTCAGGGCCCCTAGGTATCTATTTATAAAACATAGTGTTTAACCCTGTCAGGGTGCCTAGGAACCTATCTATAAAACATAGTGTAGAATTCTCTTAGGGGTCCTAGGAACTATCTGTAAAGCATACTGTAGAATTTTTTTAGGGCTCCTAGGAACCTATGTATAATCCAGAAAGTTGGACACTGTCAGGGTTCCTAGGAACCTATCTATCCAATGTCTAGTTACATTGACTCATTTTAGGCCTCTTCATGGATTCCAGTGTTATCCTGGTGATGCCCATGTCAAATGGTTTTGAGGGTACTGCTTGGCCATCACTAGTCAACAGGCAATGAAAGGAAACCAGGTTTGGGGTCTCATAAACTCTCTTTCTCTCTTCATGCCTTGTATTTGTTTTACATTTCTATACACATGCTAACATCCATATACAATGGTATGCCTATATTCATAGATCTGACTTTCAATGTAAAACAAGGTTACTAAGTGTTACACGAATTAGATTACAGGGGAACTGTGTTCTTCAGAGCTTCACCGATATCCAGCTTCCCTGGAAAAACAAAAAAAATTAATCAAGCAAGTTAATGAGGATGTGAAAGAGATGAAGTGAAAAATATCAGTGAAATTGTCTCATCGATTCCTCATGGTTAGAAGAATGGTGAAAGCTCCAAACCATCCGTTCTTGTTAATTTTATTACTGCCTAGAAATTCCTGCACAGTCTGTTTGGATGGTGAGGAGTCTGGGGATACATGATCTCATTCTGAACAGATGTACAAGTATGTTTCCTCTTATGGGAAGTGAAGCGACCAGCCTAAAAACTTGCAATATATACAATCTCACTATGGGCTGAAATCTGGAGCATGTAGATTATGTGTTTACAGACCTCTAGAGATATGCAGATCTCTTCTCTGCTCCAACTGCAATTTGACGAAAATAACATTTCATCTATATTTTACATCATTTTCTAGTAAACATTTTTCACTCATTACAGTTTATTAGATCTGCATATTAATATCCTAGATGACACTGAACTGTCCATGGCAGATGAAGATGGCTCGCTCACAATTCACCAGCTTACCGCTACAAGTGGCCAGTAACCCCTTCCTGACCACCACTCTGCTCCAGCCTTTCATAGTTCTGACTGTGCGGTGTGCATGTATGTCAGCTTTCATTCTCTTAAAGAAACAGGTTCTAGTCAATGCCCCCGGCCAGTTTGTTTCTGGTCTTTCACGTGTAGAACCAGATTTTATTCTATTTGTCTGATCTCTGCACCTCTGTTTCCAATATTGAACTGCTTACTGTCTTATTACTATGACTAGGGGACTGTCTTCTGCCAACCTTGCATGTGTGAAGGATAAGGAACTCCTTAGTCTAGGTTTACATCTACGTTTGGGTTTCCATTCTTCAAGTCCCCTTGTGGATCTGAAAAACAGAAATCCAATCCGCTTAAAAAGTGGCTACCTACTGAAACCCACAGAGTCAATAGACTATAATGGGGTTTGTTGGGTTTCCACCCGAAAAATAACAGAATCCCCAAATGTTAGGCCTGGTTAACATCTGCATTTGGTATTCCATTTGGGAAGTCTGCTTGGGGACTCCCCGAACGGAATACTGAACGCATTAAAATTGGTGAGCAAGGATACCACATGGACCCCATAGACTATAACGGGGTCTGTGTGTTGTTTACGCATAATTCGAGCGAACACTGCATGGAAAACACATGGACCCCATTATGGTCTATGGGGTCCATGCGGTTTAATTGCTCACCGCTTTTTAATGCGTTCGGTATTTCGTTCAGGGGGTCTCCAAGCGGACTCCCTGAACGGAATACCAAGCACAGATGTGAACCAGGTCTTAGCCTTAAAGGATTCTACCATTAAAAAACTTTTTTTTCTAGGTAACACGTCGGAATAGCCTTTAGAAAGGCTATTCGTCTCCTACCTTTGGAAGTGATCTCCGCTGCGCCATTCGTTCGAAATACCGGTTTGTATCGGTATGCTAATTAGTTCTCTCGCAGCGATAGGGGCATCCCCATTGCTGCTCGAAAACCAACTCCAGTGCCGCCTCTGTCTTCTTCTGCATCCTCCCCTTCCTTCTTCGGCTGGACGTTGGATGCCTGCGCAGTATGCTCTGTTCGGCGAACTTGCGGTGTCGGCACTATGGCCACAGGCATGCGCAGTACGTTCGGCGAAGTTCGCCGAACAGAGCGTACTGCACAGGCGTCCGACGTCCAGCCGAAGAAGGAAGGGGAGGATGCAGAAGAAGACAGAGGCGGCGCTGGAGTTGGTTTTCGAGCAGCAATGGGGATGCCCCCATCGCATCTCCTGCGCTGGGGACGACCCTATCGCTGCGAGAGAACTAATTAGCATACCGATACAAACCGGTATTTCGAAGGAACGGCGTGGCGGAGATCATTTCCAAACGTAGGAGACGAATAGCCTTTCTAAAGGCTATTCCGACGTGTTACCTAGAAAAAAAAGAGTTTTAATGGTAGAATCCCTTTAATTCAATCCTAAACCAAACTCAATAGAAACCTAGCTGGAAAAATTACAAAACAAATGAAAAGATTCAATACTTATGTCTAATTAAGGACTACATTTTGGAGAATCTAGTGTATGGTTTATGATTTAAGAACGTGGTATATGAAAGTAGTAAATGTGCCAACCTGTACCAAAACAATGCCAAACTTGTAGAATTGCAACATTTTTGTTCAATTGTGAGAAAATTTGGAAGTACCAAGAACGATTGACTGAACCACAAACGTTGTACCAATGTGGTGTGCCCATTCGAAGTGATTTAGAGGTGATCTTAAGAACACAATTTCATCAAGAAGACTAAGGGGCAAAAATCATGCGGCGTACGAAGGGTCTTAAATGTGGCCTATGAGCACCAAACCGCTGTGCTTGTGAACGTGACCTCTTTATTAGAGGGTTTTTAAAAACACAAAGAGGAAAATGAAAAACCTCTACTGAACCTTTCAACCAAGGCATAAAGTAGTGGTGTGATGTATCAAAGTGGAAATATTTAAGTGATGGCAGGAAGCAGAGAGAAAAAATATATCTGAAACGGAATTAAATAGTGAGGAAGATCAAAAGAACACAACAAAACAAAATAACAAAAATGCCAAAGTACAAGGTAAACCTAGGGAACATCAATAGTGCTGGCCTATAGACAAGTCTTGTGTTTGTAGACTGGTATCTGTTGTTCTGACTACTGACATATCACAACATTCTATGGAAGCGACTTCCATAGTATTGCGAGCTGTTAAAGGTGACCCTGAAAAGCCCAATGGTGTTTCGGAGTTATTTTAAACAAATCGGTTCAGCGATTCCAAAAATATAAGAAAATTAGTGTCAACGCTACATGACATGAAGCCCACAAAGACCCCAAGAGAAACCATATCATGTGAATGTAGCCTTAGACTAGGGATAAACTGAATCCAGTTCCTGCTCCAGGCACATCATGGCTGAGCCGTGTCTACAATGCAGTCAAAGCCACCAGCCTATAAACCAGCTCAGTTTACATATTGGCTGCAACTAAAAGCACTTTCATTGTTGATGGGTTTGTGGTTTGGCAGCTAAATGGTAATTTAACGTTAACCATCATTTACAGTAAAGTGCTGTTAAAGAGAACCTTTCGTGTCCTTAAAGAAGTCAATGGGAGCTTAGCTGCCGTAGTACAGCACAGCCACTGCGTATGGAGCCATAATATCAAATGATGGGGGAAGGTGCACAAGTGTCAGACCCGCACCGATCTGATATTGTTGATCTATCCTAAGGAGAGGCCATTCGTGTCTGATCTCAATTATCCCCTGTAATGCCATATTTCAAGCATATAAGACCAGTCTCCAAGTATGGTGATCCCTGTGTATTGCTAAAAAGGAGATAACAGTTATGCTAGGAACAGAGGTGTAACTTGGGCGTGCAGAGGGTGCAGTCGCACCGGGCCCAGGAGCTTTAAGGGGCCCTAAGCACTGGCATCTGTATTCAGATTGCAGCTTCCAACTGGCCCATAAACCAAGGAGACCCAAAGATTACCCTAACCGGTCTAAGGTGGATTAAACTCCTTAGCACTCATAACCATCACTATCAAGAATTCGCTGTAGGGATGAGGTAGGGGCCCCGGACATAAGTTTGCCAACAAGACCTTAGTTACGCCACTGGCTGGGAAATCGATTTTCCACTTTCTAACCTATTGGCCTTGGTTGACTTTTGGTCTTGTCCATCATAGAGGCTGTCGCAGAAGAATCCAACAAAGACTAATAATCCTTAGTTCTAAAAATTAGCAGGAAACACAATGGTCGGGTGGTCGGACCACCATTGGTCTTACATCAAAGACATTACCACATCCTATGAATATATCACCAATGTCTGTCCTTAGATACCCGTCGTAATAGAATTCCACAGAACTTGCTGCAGACTATGAAGGTATTTCTACAAACATGTTTTATTTCTTTTCCTCCATTTTCCTTATCTTTTCCAAAATCAAGTGACTTTCAAAGGTATAAAAGAACAAAATAGCAGAGAGGAATAGAGGAACATGTGAAGAACGGCGTCAATACATTAGATATGATTTGCCAGGATTCAGACGCTGTATCTCCAGGTACATCTGTGTCAAAGAAGCAATATCAACGGCAGTAAATATTTACTCATATTACAATCCAAGAACATCTGTGTTTTCCACAGATAATTAGATTTTATGTAATATTCTGATATGTTTTATGTGATGGGATGACAGCACATCACTGAGAAGGTGCAGACAGTTGAGATAAATTCTATATTTATGCTGATCACTTGTGTGCAGCACATAGAAATATTACCGTAGTTAGCAAGATTAGTAAATTGCCAGATCTTCATTACTGATCCAAAAATTGCACTTAATTAAATCCCAATGTCTCGCGAGGTAGGGTTGTCAGAATGGAAGACAGCGCTCCATTAAAGGGGTCAAGGTGAAACTAGATGTATGTCTTATATATGACAACTTGTGAGAAGGACCCTCAGGGAGATGCCAAGCGGAAGAACATGTAGCAGAGTACATAACATGCAATGTTTTTCGGCTCGAACCCCACCCATGTATATTGGACATACAAACAACATTTGGATTGTGAATAGGACATAGCACTCCCTTCTGCACACCCTAAAATGAATACCAGAATCCAACTGAAATGTGGTGAGAGCTTGGCATCAATGAAAGACCACAAACCTCAATGAACTGAAGCAATGTTGTAACGTAGAGGAGGTCAAAGTTTCTCCAGAGAAAATCGAGAGACTGATAAAATCGTGGAGAAAAACATTAATCCAAGTTGTTGCTGCTAAAGATGGATCTACAAGTTATTGGTTCATGAGCTTCTCCATTTTGCCTATATCAATATTGACACAGTGGAATCTGTTGTGCCTTGTTCTTCATATGAGGTTGGCTTTACCTAAATTTAAGATCTTCGAAGAATCAGATTTTCTTTTAGAAGTTCCTGATACATAAAACTTAAGAATTCCAAGCTGGTGAACTTTGTTTTTTTTCTCATGACTGTATGATATATAATACAATGTGCTTGGCATCTAGGAGCATACAGGGTACTCGGGTGTTATTTCACATGTTCCTCTAACCACCCCCTCTCCTTGCTAAAAGCTGCTGATGTCTGGGTTACACAGGGGTTATTACAGTATACAACCAGAAAACCAGTGCTCCAGGAAATAATAGGTTCAATGCAATTTACTTCCATTCTTGGAGAGAAAACTATCAGAAAACATGTCATATCAGTGACAGTGCATGGTCTACCGAAAGCACGCAAGCAAGGACAGGTAAGTATAGAGGACAACCTCAAGATGTGTTGGCTCTTTTAAGAGTTTGATAGAATGTTACTTTTTCCAAATGGAACCCAGACATTTCATATATATATTAGGATAATCCTTAAATAGTCCCACAGTGGGGAAATTTCAGCATGTTACAGCAGCATAGTAATACAGGTACAGGATAATACGCAGTAATATATTACAGACGTAGACACACATAAGCTGAGAAGAGAAGATATACTAGGAGTCCATAGCAGCTAAGGAACAGAAGAAGAAAGACTTCATAATCATAATCATTAGTTCTCTGTGCGGAGTGATCTTCGCTTGGTCTGATGTAGATACGGACAGTATCCTTCTGTCACCCACCACCTGTACTGAGTCCAGGGGGCTCCCCAGGACAGAGTTGGCCCTCCTGATCAGCCTGTCAAGTCTATTTCTGTCCCTGGTTGATATACTGCTCCCCCAGCAGGCCACACCAAATAAGATGGCTGAAGCAACCACATAGTTGAAAAAGGCCCTAAGAAGTGTCCCCTGGACTCCGAAGGCCCTCAGCCTCCTGAGCAGGTAGAGTCTGCTGTGGCCCTTTCTGTGCAGCGCCTCCAGGTGATCAGCCCAGTCTAGTTTATTATTGAAGAGCACACCAAGATACTTATAGGTCCTGATTATCTTAATTCATGTCCCCTGGATCTCCACCTGGGCGCTCCTGGGCACTCCTCTGTTTACTAAAGTCCACCACCATCTCCTTGGTCTTCCCAGCATTAATCCTGAGCTGGTTCTGCTGGCACCATTCAACAAAATCCCGGTTTAAGTCTCTGTATTCCCTATCATCGCCATCAGTGATAAGGCCGACTATAGCAGAGTCATTGGAGTACTTCTGTAAGTAACAGCTGGAGGAGTTTTGCCTAAAGTCAGCAGTGTACAGTGTGAAGAGAAATGGGGCAAGAACTGTACCTTGTGGTGCCCCCGTACTACAGATCACAGTGTCAGATACACAGTCCTGGGCTCTCACATACTGAGGGCAGTTTGTCAGGTAGTCTAGTATCCAGTTGGACAGGTGATGGTCCACACCACCAAGGTTCAGCTTTTCCCTCAATAGCCCTCGATCGAATACTACTCGCTCATCTCTAGTGTTGAACACATTGGAGAAATCAAAGAACATTATTCTCGCAGTGTTTCCAGATTTCTCCAGGTGAAAGAGAGCTCTGTGAAGAAGGTGGATGATGGCGTCATCTACCCCAATGCTCAGTCGATAGGCAAACTGGAGGGGGTCCAGAGCGAAGCTCACTAGGGGGCGTAGGTGTGTCAGGACCAGTCTCTTTAGGACCTTCATCAGGTGGAATGTCAGTGTTACAGGTCGGTAGTCATTGTAGTCCATCGGATTGGGTTTCTTTGGTACTGGTACCACACAAGATGTTTTCCACAGTTGAGGTACCACTCCCCGCTCTAGACTCATATTGTACATGTGCGTAATAATACCACACAGCTGGTCTCCACACATTTTAAGAACTCTTGCGCTTATCCCATCAGGTCCTCCGGCCTTGTCTGCTTTAATCCTCTTATGGGGAAGCAGTGGTATGGACCCAAACAGTCAGAGACAGGGACACACATCTTCAGCAAAGCGGTTTATTTAAGAAAAACAGCAAAATAAATAAATCTTTACGCCAGGCACAAAAATGAGCAAACTAAAATACAGCCTTAACTTCAGGCAAAATAATGTCAAACAAAAATCCTGCTCGTCTGAGCACTAACTAAACAGAAAAACAAAACACTATGTATGTGTAGTGTATGGTATACATACACTATATAATAACAACATTAAAAAAAATTGTGTCCTTACTACAAATCCCACCAATCTTAGATCATGGAAACTGTAAAAATCCCAAATTGATATTACTCAACCAATTTGGGGGTCGATATCCAGGGTTGTGGAGTCGGAGTCGGAAAAAAGTTTCAAAATCCGATTTCAAGATAAAAGGAATTTTTTTAAAAAAAATATACTACACAATTGTATAATTCACTTGATGTATACTTTGTTGCATATTTACTTGCATAGGACTTGAAGTAGTTGGAGCAGGAGTAGGGTTGTGAAATAGAAATGTCAGAGCCATAGTAGGTGGAAACCGATTGCAAAGTTTTGTAATGCTCCATTTTTCCTGCGGGGGTGCTAGAGTGGAACACTTTATGTTCAGTGACTTATCAGGGGTTGATTGTAACAAATAGGACAACTACATTAAATACAAAAAAATTCTGCCAACTCATATTATTGCCTTTCTACTTCAATACCACTATGCAATCTTCCAGTGTTTCAGAAAAAGAGATATAGTACAATATAGTCTATATAGTATAGTGACCTTAGACGTATTTAAGACTATATAACTGTAACAACATAGACGCATATGCAGAATTTGGTATAACTATGTTCATTGTATGGCGAGTGGTCTCCAGTGGTAATTTCCATGCACCCATTAACTTGCATTACACGTCATCTAACCTCTTATTTATGACTTTCATTACAAACATTATTACAGCTCAGAATAAAATATTCATCATTATTATAATCATTCATTTAAATAATTGTCAATTTTATATTAGTAGTGTGCATTGTTAATACCGTACTGAAAATTACTACATCAATATTGGTCCTTGCGTCAGTGGAGCTGGAACTCTTAGAGCGCCGCATCTCATGGTACATATAGGTAAAGGGCCGTAAAATCCTATGTACTATCACTGGTGTCATAGAAAACTGAATCATGACATAGGCAATACAGTAGACAAGAGGGGGTCAATAGTAAGAGACCCCTATTTAGACCCCTATTCCTATCACCTGAGGCAGGACCTCTTAGTGCAAATTTGGGGCAAATTGTGTAACATTTTGGGATCTTGTTTTTATATGATCCTTGGCTTAACTCTCCTCACTATTATTTGTAGGCCTATGGAGTGGGGATCACTATAAACTTCTAATCGCCCATTGAAATAATGGATGCAGCCAACCTAATCTTGGCTCCCTCTTGCCAGGGACCGCATAGCAGTCACATGGTCTTGTAAGAAACAGATGTACCCTTCCTTCCATTTCCTTTTGCCTTGACATATCTTGAGTAGAGATGAGCGAGTAGTACTCGATCAAGTAGGTATTCGAACGAATACATGGTATTCGAAATACTCGTACTCGATCAAGTACCACTCGCTGTTCGAATGTAAAAGTTCGATGCAGAACCAGCATTGATTGGCCGAATGCTATACAGCTGGCCAATCAACGCTGGTTCTTCTCCTATCTTTAGAAGTCTTCTCCGTGCAGCTTCCCCGCGGCGTCTTCTGGCTCTTCATTCAATCTGTCAGGCATCGGGCCTGGGCAGAGCCGACTGCGCATGTCCGCTTGTAGTGCAGGCATGCACAGTCGGCTCTGCCCAGGCCCGATGCCTGGCAGAGTGAATTCAGAGCCGGAAGACGCCGCGGGGACGCTGCAAGGAGAAGACTTCTCGGAGGATCCAGCCCGACCCTCACTCGTGGACTTGGTAAGTATAATTTGATCGAACGTTGCCTACCCCTGAAACGAGCATTTTCCCCCCATAGACTATAATAGGGTTCGATATTCGATTCGAGTAGTCGAATATTGAGGGGCTACTCGAAACGAATATCGAACCTCGAATATTTTACTGTTCTCTCATCTCTAATCTTGAGACGTAGTTCAGGATAAGATGACCAAATTGCGCTAGCACATTGCAATAAAAATCTATAGGCATGGTTTGTTACTCTAGTCTTCATATCCCCAGACCCAGTAGAGGGCGCTCTCATTTATGAAGAGGCACTCATATCTGGTGTAGATTTCAGGGAACAGTGACGTGGTGTAAATGATCATAAATTTGTCAGGTCCTTCTATAAATGTTTATTTATTTAGCTTGCTTATATAGCGCTATCATATTCAACACTTTACAAGCACTGTCCCATATTGGGCTCACAATCTAAATCCCCTATCAGTATGTCTTTGGAATATGGAAAGAAAGATAAATACTCAAAGGAAATCCACACAAACATGGGGAGAACATACAAACTCCGTGCAGATGTTGACCATGGCTGGATTTGAACCCAGCACTCCTACAAGGCTATAGTGCTAACCACTGAGCCACTGAACGACTCCGCTTCTCTATACCAATAAATTATATACTACAGAGCTATCGATATATTGTGTATAACTCTTCAGAATTCAGCTGTTACATGAAGTTATACAATGTTTCCTTCTCTTTCATGCTGACCCTAAAAGCACATTCTTGAAATGAGAATATTGCTAAGCCTCGCAACACCTTCTCTGTATGTTTCTACTTTGTTACTTAACGTCACAGATTCATCGGATTTCCATACAAGTGATCGATGGAATGTCTTAATTACCTCACATTACCAATTATTGAACCTGCTGAGTATAAGAGCTCCTCGGCCCCTGGTGGACCGTACATTACATGTGAATAATAGTGAACACGGTGTTGTTTAACATACTTCTTTCTATTCACAGTCAGTAATATTTATGTTTCGTCTTGGAGTAATATATGAATAGACTTTGAGTAAAGTCAAACAAAAACATAAATATCTGGAAACTAGTTCTAAATTATGAATAGATCCATTGTGAGAGGCAGAGGTATATCCAGCCTTATATTGGGCCACAGACACCCATTTTCCATGTAACCCATTCAATAAAATATTGCAACATGGTAACAAAACTGTTGACAGCCTGTAATCTATATTGCAACCACTAGATGGCCACACAGAGACACATATAGGATAAACATCTTGTGGCAGAGTATCTCAATATCATGTTTTTTGAAAAGATGGTCATCTCGCACCATGCAACTATGCTGAGCCAAAAGAAAGGTAAAGGAGGACACAACTGTATCCAAGAAGGATAACAAAATCCTCTGGTGGGTTTACATAACAGGTATCTAGAAAAAAAATTGCACACTATGCCTGGCCTTAGGGCACATTATTAGGGGCATTATTTTTTGTCTTTGTTTCACCAACTCTTTATTTTTTATTTTATTTTTTTTGTTAGCCAAATACAATAAAAAGTTAGGTTTTATGGCACTTTCACGACACTGCCATGTACATATCAATTTCACCACTAGTAGTAACTAATGGCATGTCTTTGTATTAACAGGAATGGTTTCAGGGCAGCCCCAGGGGTCTCTCATATGCCCAAGGCTATCCCTGAAATTCGTCAGGACTGGTGATGCGTGAGAAACGGAGGTCTCTTCTTTTCTAGATGTTAAAGGTGATTGTGGCCTCATATGGGTTAAACTTGTCCTTGGTGGAGCCTGGTGGCTGTCAATCACTGCCGCCAGTGCTGTACATGGGGTTATGGGAGTCATACATTAAAGAGAATCAGGACTATATAGTGTCAGCCCCACGTGATATACATGGTGCTGCTGAGAATAGCTAAAAAGAACCAAAGTAAAGAGGGAAGAGGAATAGATGTTGTAGGTGTTGTATTATATATATAGATATATACTGCATATATATATATATGCTAGAGGGAGGACCCGGCTTCGCACGGGTATATTACATTTTATGTTTGTGTAGTGGCCCCATAAGAATTGTCCAATTTTGCACTGGTGTATTTTGTATGTGGTTTCTGTGTATGGTCATAAGCGTCATGTGATTATGTGTATCTCATTTTGGATATCAGTGAAAAACCTGTGATTAGTTGTTATGGATGACTGGAGTAAAGCTGTATCTAATCCTTCCCCGTGTAGTACTGTGTTTAGATGCAAGTATCCAATAGTTGTTGGTGTGGTACTTTGTGCAGATGCGTGTATCTAATCCTCCGGCGTGTGGTACTGTGTGCAGATGCGTGTATCTAATCCTCCAGTAAGTGAAACTGTGTGCAGACGCGCGTATCTAATGACTCTGGCGTGTGGTACTGTATGCAGATGCGCGTATCTAATCCTCCCCCAGGTGGAACTGTGTGCTGAGATGCGTATCTAATTCTCGGGCATGTGGTACTGTGTGCAAAGGCCTGTATCTAATCCTCCAAAGTGTGTTACTATGTTCAGATGCACATATCTAATCCTCCCCTGTGTGGTATTGTGTGAAGAGGCACGTATCTAATCCTACGGCGTGTGGAACTGTGTGTAGACACGCGTATCTAATCCTACAGCATGTGGTACTGTATGCAGACATGTGTATCTAATCCTATGGCGTGTACAACTGTGTGAAGATGCGTGTATTTATTCCTCTGGCATGTGGATCTGTAAGCAGACGCACGTATCTAATCCTACGGCATGCGGTACTGTGTGCAGACCTGCTTATCTAATCCTCTGGTGTGTGGAACTGTGTGCAGATGCACGTATCCAATCCTCTGGCATGTGGTATTGTGTGCAGATGCATGTATCCAATCCCCGGCGTATGGAACTGTGTGCAGATGTGCATATCCAATCCTTTGGCGTGTGGTACTGTATGCAGATGCGCGTATCTAATCCTCCCCCAGGTGGAACTGTGTGCTGAGATGCGTATCTAATTCTCGGGCATGTGGTACTGTGTGCAAAGGCCTGTATCTAATCCTCCAAAGTGTGGTACTATGTTCAGATGCACGTATCTAATCCTCCCCTGTGTGGTATTGTGTGAAGAGGCACGTATCTAATCCTACGGCGTGTGGAACTGTGTGTAGACACGCGTATCTAATCCTACAGTATGTGGTACTGTATGCAGACATGTGTATCTAATCCTATGGCGTGTACAACTGTGTGAAGATGCGTGTATTTATTCCTCTGGCATGTGGATCTGTAAGCAGACGCACGTATCTAATCCTACGGCATGCGGTACTGTGTGCAGACCTGCTTATCTAATCCTCTGGTGTGTGGAACTGTGTGCAGATGCACGTATCCAATCCTCTGGCATGTGGTATTGTGTGCAGATGCATGTATCCAATCCCCGGCGTATGGAACTGTGTGCAGATGTGCATATCCAATCCTTTGGCGTGTGGTACTGTATGCAGATGCGCGTATCTAATCCTCCCCCAGGTGGAATTGTGTGCTGAGATGCGTATCTAATTCTCGGGCATGTGGTACTGTGTGCAAAGGCCTGTATCTAATCCTCCAAAGTGTGGTACTATGTTCAGATGCACGTATCTAATCCTCCCCTGTGTGGTATTGTGTGAAGAGGCACGTATCTAATCCTACGGCGTGTGGAACTGTGTGTAGACACGCGTATCTAATCCTACAGCATGTGGTACTGTATGCAGACATGTGTATCTAATCCTATGGCGTGTACAACTGTGTGAAGATGCGTGTATTTATTCCTCTGGCATGTGGATCTGTAAGCAGACGCACGTATCTAATCCTACGGCATGTGGTACTGTGTGTAGATGCGCGTATCTAATCCTACGGCATGTGGTACTGTGTGCAGACACGTGTATCTAATCCTATGGCGTGTACAACTGTGTGAAGACACGTGTATCTAATCCTCCCCTGTGTGGTATTGTGTGAAGAGGCGCGTATCTAATCCTACGGCATGTGGTACTGTGTGCAGACGCGCGTATCTAATCCTCCCCCGTGTGATACTGTGTGCTGAGACGCGTATCTAATTCTCTGGCTTGTGGTACTGTGTGCAGAGGCATGTATCTAATCCTCCAAAGTGTGATACTGTGTGCACACACACGTATCTAATCCTCCCCTGTGTGGTATTGTGTGAAGAGGCGCGTATCTAATCCTTCGGCGTGTGGAACTATGTGTAGACGCGCGTATCTAATCCTAATGCATGTGGTACTGTGTGCAGACGCGTGTATCTAATCCTATGGCGTGTACAACTGTGTGCAGACGCGCGTATCTAATCCTCTGGAGTGTGGAACTGTGTGCAGATGCGTGTATCTAATCCTACAGCATGTGGTACTGTGTGCAGACGCGTGTATCTAATCCTATGGCATGTACAACTGTGTGAAGACACGTGTATCTAATCCTCCCCTGTGTGGTATTGTGTGAAGAGGTGCGTATCTAATCCTTCGGCGTGTGGAACTATGTGTAGACGCACGTATCTAATCCTATTGCATGTGGTACTGTGTGCAGACGCATGTATCTAATCCTATGGCGTGTACAAATGTGTGCAAACGCGCGTATCTAATCCACTGCAGTGTGGAACTGTGTGTAGACACCTGTATCTAATCCTTCGGCATGTGGAACCGAGTGCAGACGCACGTATCAAATCCTTCAGTGTGTGGAACTGTGTGCAGAAGTGCGTATTTAATCCTCTGGTGTGTGGGACTGTGTGCAGACCCGTGTATCTAATCCTATGGCGTGTACAACTGTGTGAAGACACGTATATCTAATCCTCCCCTGTGTGGTATTGTGTGAAGAGGCGCATATCTAATCCTACGGCGTGTGGTACTGTGTGTAGATGCGCATATCTAATCCTCCCCTGTGTGATACTGTGTGCTGAGACGCGTATCTAATTCTCTGGCTTGTGGTACTGTGTGCAGAGGCATGTATCTAATCCTCCAAAGTGTGGTACTGTGTGCACACACACGTATCTAATCCTCCCCTGTGTTGTATTGTCTGAAGAGGCATGTATCTAATCCTTCGGCGTTTGTAACTATGTGTAGACGCACGTATCTAATCCTACTGCATGTGGTACTGTGTGCAGACGCGTGTATCTAATCCTATGGTGTGTACAACTGTGTGCAGACGCGCGTATCTAATCCTCTGGAGTGTGGAACTGTGTGTAGACGCGTGTATCTAATCCTACGGCATGTGGTACTCTGTGCAGATGCGTGTATCTAATCCTATGGCGTGTACAAATGTGTGCAGACGTGCGTATCTAATCCTCTGGAGTGTGGAACTGTGTGTAGATGCGCGTATCTAATCCTTCGGCATGTGGAACCGTGTGCAGACGCGTGTATCAAATCCTTCAGTGTGTGGAACTGTGTGCAGACGCGTGTATCTAATCCTCTGGCGTGTGATACTGTATGCTGATCTGTGTATCTAATCCTCTGATGCGTGTATCTCAGTTTGGATATCAGTGTTGGGTTGTGCATGTGGAGTGACCGTGTGTATTGCAGTTGGAATATGAGTGAAAGTCCTGCAGGTTTGTATTGGCTAAGGGGGGGCATTGTGTTTGAAATGCTGTATCGCAACAACGGTACGTCCGAGCGAGTTGGAGTCTCGTCTTAAACCTTCCCTGATATCTGAAGTATCTCTGTACCAAATTTGGTGAAGATCGGTCCAGTCGTTTGGTTCGCATTAGAGAACAGACAGACAGACGGACAGACAGACAGACAGACAGACAGACAAGAATTCATTTTTATAATATATATATATATATATATATATATATATATATATATAGTATGTCTATACTAATAATTCTAAGGAAGAGTCAGCTGATTTACTGTACACGTCAATGTGAGCAGATACACGTCCCACCACCACCGCTCCAATGACTATTGACACCATGCCGTATCCCTTTCCCTCCATATCTGCTCTAAATTGCAGGATTTCAATAGACTGCATTGTCCCAATGTGATCCCCCTCCACATTACTGTAGTTATTGGATACTGTATGAGTGAAAACCTCATCAGGCGAAGAGGAAAAGGAGACTCTGCCATATAAATGCACAGTGATAGCTGCAGAACATATTTTATAAAAACATTACTAAGAGTCCTCGATATAACCAATCTGTTCATGAAGATGAGATTTTATGTCTGTGACTCAAAGAATATAGTCTCCAGATTAAATATATTTTCCTTCCACCATTTATCTATTGTTCTTATTTCAGTTCAAGTTTTTTTTTTTTCTTTTTTAATGTTCTTCAAGGAACCGAACACTTTATACAGAGATTTCCTGAGAGGTCATAAATACTGATGAGAAGCTTGTGAGATTTGTTTCACAAATGTTTGCAAGGTTCACCCCAAGCTTTGATTCTATACATGACTTTCTCTTGGTTCACATCAGGGACCCCCGAACGGACTACCGAATGCATTTGCAAGCGGTGTGCAGTGAAAACACACGGACCCCATAGACTATAATGGGGTCCGTGTGCTGGCCGTGAGATCTCCGCACGAGTCTGGCGGAGAGGAAAGTAGATTGTGAAGTACTTTCCTGTCCGCATGTTCCCTGCGGAGATCTCGCGCCAAATGTGTTCAGTAGTCCATTTGGGGGAAGGGGGGCATGCGGACTCTCCCAAATGGATTACCGACGCAGATGTGAACGAGGCCTTACTGGTGACCCTATGCCGCTGACATCACAAAAATGACTGGCAGATGCCTTTAACCCATTAACTTCCTTGGCTGCCTCCCCAAACATTTTTTTTACTCTTATAATTAATCTCTGTATTGTTTTCTAGAACAGCCAAATCTCAGTTTCTGCATCTAGATTATTCCATCACCCAGCGCCTGTCTGTTTTTAATGGGGTTACCATTGTAAAGATACTGTCAAATCCTACATTATGAGAAGTAGTTGCACAGGACTGTATGCGTACGGCCACAACATCGCTGTAATGAGTTGTGTTGGCGGATGACTCAATGTATTTGGCAGTAATCAGAACGTATGGGAGCCATTGTTTTTCTAGGGTTTTATAAAAAACGCTTTCATGTATTATATAGATTGCATTATATATGGTTATATAGTATATTAGAATGTCAAGAAAAAGTCATCATTTAGACATGCTATAAATGTTGGATACATACATGTAGGTCTTAACTTTAGGACCTGCGCCTGTCTCAAGTACAAGTTCAATAGTTTCCATGACTCCCATATAGAAGTGAAAGGAGAGAGATGTTCACAGACATGTGTCTACTTGGGGACTCCCTGAACGAAAACCTATACACATTAAAAAATGGTTACCTAAGGAAACCACATGGACCCCAACAAATAAAATGAGGTCCATGTGGTTTCTGCTCGGTTTCCGCACGAAAAATGCGGAGAAAAAAGTGCTGCTCGTAGGATGTTTCATGTGGAAACCGAGTGGAAACCACATGGACCCCATTATAGTCCATGGGGTCCACAGATTTCCCAGGTAACCTCTTTTTAATGTGTATAGGTTTCCATTAAGGGGTGGCCAAATGGACTTCCCAAACGAAAACCTGAATGCAGATGTGAATGGCTTAGACTCCCTTAGACCTCTGTATAAACAAAATGGAGCCCCAAAATCTAAGTAGATGATGAAATTATTCTGCACAGAATTTTGGACCCATCACCCTGCATTGCTATGTATTCACAAACACCCATTGATCTGCCTCAGTACTACTCTACTGTTAGTGACTCAGTAAAGGGAGTCTGTCACCAGAACAGAACCCCCCGAACGGACTACCGAATGCATTTGCAAGTGGTGTGCAGTGAAAACACATGGACCCCATAGACTATAATGGGGTCCGTGTGCTGGCCGTGAGATCTCCGCACGAGTCTGGCGGAGAGGAAAGCAGATTGTGAAGTACTTTCCTGTCCGCATGTTCCTTGTGCAGATCTCGCGGCAAGCACACAGACCCCATTATAGTCTAAGGGGTCTGTCAGACCCCACAGATAGATAGGTTAGGGTCACCATGTTTTTCCCTTGTTCCTCTGTTGCTGAGATATCACCATTTTTGTCAATGTAGACGTGAGCTCTTTGGAGCCATGAGGGCATTACCATTGCACGTCCGGTCTCAGACTCCCATTAAGTGTAGTTGTATCCATAACCCGTGATGATAGGAATGAATATAACTACAGCTCCATCTATATACAGAAGCTGAATATCTGAATCTCTGCTGTAATACATGGAGGACAGGTGAACATTAATAAAACATGGGCTTATCATCAGTAAGCGATTCTGCATCTGTGCCGGCAATCTGTGGGGGCCTCTTGGCTTGAAATAACTCTTTAACTAAAATCTATTATAACATGGAGCAACAACAAAGTTAACTGAATAATATAACTCTAGGGAATCAGTTACAGAATTGGAATGATAATGGCTATATAATGAGAACATAAGGGGAAAAATAATATAATCCATCATACAAAATCATAAGGAGCGGAGACAATGTTTAAGATTTACAGACTGAGTTTAAGATTTTCACATCATTCAGTTCATGCGAGATGTTAAAGGGTTGACAGACTATTGGATAGATATGGGAATGTGAAACAACAGAGAATACATGTTAGAGGGTGTTAGAGAATAGGTAAAGGGGCACAATTATTAGAAAGCAAAATATCTTGAAAATATTCTTCTGCTGCTATGGGCACAGCTTTATTTTACCACTGGTAGCATTTAGTTCATTAAAATAAGCTAAAGTTGTTTTTGGTGAGAGTGACCCTTTAAAGTATGAACAGGACAAAATATCATACCAATGAAACAATGGTCAAGTTTTATATGAGAACTGTACAGCTTCATGGCTCTGTGGAAGTCAAGATGTCCTTGTACTATATAGTTCAAAAACAAAAGGGAATATAGACACCGAGCAGACCGTAGTGTAGTATTTTTACAAGCGTTTAGGGCGTTTAAACAGATGAATGACGCTCACCTTGTAGGGTTGTGAGCCCAAGTCACAACTCTGAAATCGCACTACAAGGAGGCCGAAGGGTTATTCTTCGGGTTGAGGCAGCATGTTCCTAACACCACATGGGTGGATAAGCGTATACACAAAGGACCAATCCGGATAAATCAGGCAAAAAAGGAACTGCGCTCTTCTTATTGGCAAATACAGATTTATTGGCATCAAACTTTGGAGTTTGATGCCAATAAATCTGTATTTGCCAATAAGAAGAGCGCAGTTCCTTTTTTGCCGGATTTATCCGGATTGGTCCTTTGTGTATTGTACTATATAGTGAATGCTGAAATGTTACCCCTTTTTTTCTTCCCCTCCTTCTGTCTCTCTCTTTCTATCTTTCTTCCTTCCCTCACTTTCTGTCTTCAATGCTTTTCCACCTTCCATTCTTCCTCCCTTCTTCTCTCTTTTCCTTCCTTCTTTGATTCCTCCTTTCCTTACTCTCCTTTCCACTCTTCTTTCCTTCACTCCCTCAGTCTTACTATTTTCCTTCCTTCTGTTCCTTCCCTTACTCCCTCACTTTCTTCCTTTCATTGATTAGCTCTATGCCTCCCTTCTTTCCTTCCTTCCCTGCTTTAATTATTTTCTTTCACTCTTCTTTCATTTCCTCATCCTCCCTTCCTTTCTTCCTTCCTTTCACCCTTCCTTCAATAACTTCAATTGTTCTTCTCTTTCCTCACTCTTCATCCTTTCCTTTCTTCTGTCCTTTGCCTTACTCGTTGACTTTCTTCCTTTCAATGATGCCCCCTGTCCCTCCCTTCATTCTCTTCCTGCCTTCTCTATTTTCCTTCTTTCACTTCCTCTTCTTCCCTCCTTTCTTCCTTTCTTCCTTCCCTCCCTGCCTTCTCTAATATCCTTCCTTCCTCTCTTCCTTCCTCTACTCCCTTACTCTTCCTCCCTTCTTCTCTTCCTTCTCTTACTCCTTCACTTTCTTCCTTTCATTGCTTTCCTCTGTTGCCCCCTTCATTTCTTCCTTCCTGTCTTCTCTATTGTCTTTTCTTCACTTCCCCTTCCTTCCTTCCTTCCTTCCTTCCTTCTCTCTCTCCCTCACTCGTCCTTCCTTCCTTTCTTCTGTCCTTTCCCTTGCTCCCTCACTTTCTTCCTTTCATTGATTAGCTCTATGCCTCGCTTCTTTCCTTCCTTCCCTGCCTTAATTATTTTCTTTCACTCTTCTTTTATTTCCTCATCCTCCCTTCCTTTCTTCCTTCTTTTCACCCTTTACTTCAATAACTTAATTTGTTCTTCTCTTTCCTCACTCTTCATCCCTTCCTTTCTTCTGTCCTTTGCCTTACTCCTTCACTTTCTTCCTTTCGATGACGCCCCCTGTCCCTCCCTTCATTCTCTTCCCACCTTCTCTATTTTCCTTCTTTCACTTCCTCTTCCTCCCTCCCTTCCTTCCTTCCTGCCTTCCTGCCTTCCTTCTCTCTTTCCCTCACTCGTCCTCCCTTCCTTTCTTCTGTCCTTTCCCTTACTCCCTCACTTGCTTCCTTTCATTGTTTGCCCTTCCTTCCATTCATTGCTTTCCTCTGTCCATCACGTCTTCCCTCGCTTTCTCCTGAATTGTGGCCGGATTTTGAGTTTAGGCATCTATCAGCAGTAGGCTGGATTAAAGTTATGTTTTCTCGTAATGTTGCTGAACACCATCCCTGACAATTTGGAGGATTAGACAGCATTGAGGAGCAGGCATTTCTTTGCGCAAACAATAAAGTGTTCGTCATTGAGAAATGTATCATGGTGACAATTTAACGGTGTTCGATAAAAGCCTATTGAATGGCCACAAACAAAGAGATGCTAAAAAGTGATTCACATATCCAGGACACAAATAATTAGCATTTCGGGAGTATTGTTACATTGTTATTGCTTGGCTCATTGATCTCAAAGGGTCAGTGCTCCAAATCCACTGTTTATGTAGAAGACATGTGAATCTTAGCAAGAGGAGAAATTATAACAAATAATTTACAGTCTGATAGAGAGGAGCACATCATTTTGCTAATTTGAAATAATTACTAATTTTCAGATTCACCAGTCCATAAAATACAAGGTGAAATCAATTTGCCTATTTTCTTAAATTCATCATAAGCAAGTCTCCAGTGCATCATAATGAATTACATAACTTCAGTGGGCACTATGCAATTCCTTATTTATCCTGTGGAGGTGCTGTAGGACGATTCAGTACTTGTTGCTGAATTCTTACAGCTGATCGTTGGGGTCTTAGCAGTGAGACAAACTGTGATCTAAATATCTTCTAGGGATCCGAATGACAAAAAAGGACTGTGATAGAGTTGATAGAGTTTACAAGCCTTAAAGGGGTTGTCTGGGATAAACTAAATTAAATACCCTCCCCTGCCTAATACTACCCCCTTTCTCCCAATCCCATCATACTTACCTGTCTTCCTGTCCAGATATTCAGAGGGTTGGCTCCTTCTCTTCTTAACATTTGCCAGTCCCCCATGCCTGCACATACAGTCGAAACTCCACCTCTAATGTGCAGATGTGAAGAGGAGAAGGAGCCGGTCACAGAGAAGGAAATGGTTTCCTGTTTCCAGAAGATCCGGACATAAAGACAGGAAAGTATGATTGGGTGGGATGTGGGGGTGGGATGAGTTAGTTACTTATGTAGGGCTAGTAGTGGGCGGTCTTGTTAGGGAAAGAGGGAGGGGGTGTTAGAGAGGCAGAGGGCGGGAGTGAGAGGGAAATCTGAGTGAAGAGCCATGCATTATGGATGTTGTAAGATAAATGAAAAGGAATCTACACCATGTAAACAAATGCAGAAGATGCCAGGAGCTCCCAGAGAAACCCAGAAATCACTCAAAACACTGATAAAGCAGTTGACCCTCCTGGCCGTAACAGAACTGGCTGGAGCAGGAGTTTCCCTACTGTTATTTGTCTGTTGCAGAACAAAGGGATTATGTTAAGGGGTTTTCTCATCCCTAACAGATTTTTTATGTTAATGACTTACCCTATCTAACACCTGGACCTCAGTCAGTCATATGACCATGAGCTCACTTAGTGCTGGAAGTTACTGCCATGTAATAGGTGCAGACCTGCAGCATCATCGTCTCTATAGCCAGGAGCAGACTTTTTATTTTGGGGGCCCCAATTTTTAGACCACAACACTATGCAGTGCCCCCTGGAGGAGGGTCTGATTTGCATGGGTTTTAGGTGGTGGACCCGCACCGATCAGATATGATTAGTTAAAAAATGCTGAGCCCCTTCCTATTTCCTAAGCCCCACTGTTTCATTTAGACACCGGCAACGCAGCAGTAAATTAACCCTATGTTCTCTGCAACATTTCTATAAGTTGTATAAGAACCATGAAGACTATTCTATGTCTTGTTTACTTTTAGCCTTCATTTCTTGGTTTAGTGTTCATTTACACTACTCTCTATTCAGTACATCAGCTATATGGTCATCCTATAACATGCATTATATTAGTTACATGGCTGTAAACACAGGTTCAGTCATTTTCTAGATTCCTCTATTATGGTGGTTGAACATCGGCCAAATATCCCCGGCTGAAGTCACAAAGTGCTTAGCCAGTTGTGATACTTCTTCCAGAAACAATAAAGGAGAATCTTAAAGAATTTTCATTCTGTTTAGACTTCACGACGACCATTTATTTTTGGAACAACAATAGTCCATACTTGACCGCGGCTGCCAAACAGGTGCACATTCATGGCAGCATCAGAATAATCTAGTGTATGGCGCTTCCGACAGGAGAGCACCTCTCGGGTAGGACAGACCTGTAAAGGTTCCAGCAGAAGTCTGTGCCAGGCTGATGTAATTAAGCATCTGCCGGATAAGATAAAAAGCGCCATTCAGACTATAAATCAATCACCGGCTAATCTAATAAAAATACAAGAAGCCGCACATCATAATATAAGGCATATCTCCAATCATTTCCCTCTAAAATGAGCTCAAAGCTTCATATTAGATTTGTAAGCAAGACCCAACCTATATATTTCCTATATTCATGAGTTTCCCTGTCGTAATGAATTTAAGCAGTCCTTAGAGTAAGGTAAATTTCTACTTATACCGGAGCCTGTATTATACCCAGGGGAATGTTCACTTTGAGGCAGATTCATTGTATATGATATAAAGGTCTCTGTAGACAAAGAGTTAAATGATAAACTCTACAAAACCCCAGCTAGGAAGATCTTGAGAGGTTACTGCATAGCGTCTATTAAACAAAAGTAGAACTTTGGGAATTGGTTTTGGGATGTGTAAGACTATAATGTTATGCATGTAATTTTGTTTCAGTAAAATGTAAAGTTTTGACCATAAAAATAATCAGTATGTGATTCTGGAAAGATCCTCAAAATTGAAATTGCAACACCAAGGAGGAAAAGTCTTGGAGTCTTGGAAATCAAAGGATGGATAGATACATTAATGATATGCAAATGATAAAAAAAAATGGAAACAAAATCATTTGGATTTATTTAATATCGAATATGAGCACCTAGATCGGACATGCAAAACCTAATTGGGATATGCAGCTCCTAGATGGGATAGGCAGCACCTAGATGGGATATGCAGAATCTAATTGGGACATGCAGAACCTAAATCTGATATGCAGAACCTAAATGAGATGTGCAGAACCTAGTTGAGATCTGCAACAACTAGATACGATTATGCTCAATGACAGACAAGTCTGTACACACTGCAGGGCATGGTAACATGTTTAGGCCATAATGGCTGCTCACAGTAGCATCAGCAACATGGGCTCCTGAGACACTTTAGAGAAATGGCCATACCACTGATTCCTAAACCAAATCAATGCCACGCTGAGCTGTTATTATTAATGAAATTAAGACTTAAGGGTCTATACCACCCCACACCATAATCTTGGGAGTAGGACCAGTTTGAGATTACCTCTTCATGGTGACGCCCAGTCCAGTAATCATTATTAGAGATGAGCGAACACTAAAATGTTCAGGGTTCGAAATCTGATTCGAACAGCCGCTCACTGTTCGACTGTTCGAACGGGTTTTGAACCCCATTATAGTCTATGGGGGGGAAATGCTCGTTTCAGGAGTAGGCAACATTCAATCAAATTCTACTTTACCTTGTCCATGAGTGAGGGTAGGGCTGGATTCTTCTCCCTAAGCAGCATCCCCGCGTCCTCTTCCGGCCTTGAATTCACTCTTCTAGGCATCGGACCTGGGCAGAGCCGTCTGCGCATGCCCGCACTACAAGCGGACATGCGCAGTTGGCTCTGCCCAGGCCCGATGCCTGGTAGAGTAAATTCAGAGCCGGAAGAGGATGCAGGATGCTGCGTAGGGAGAAAGGTAAGAGAAGAACCAGCGTTGATTGGCAATGTATAGCATTCTGCCAATCAACGCTGGTTCTGCATCGAATCTTAACTTCGAACAGCTAGTACTACTCGCTCATCTCTAATCATTATGTCTAAAACAAAAGTAGAACAGGATAGACTACCATTCACCAATTTTGCCGTGCACCATGATAACCTTCAAGAACAGTGGTGTGAAGTCAAAGGAACAACTATGGCTGGGCGTCTAATTCCTAACCCTGTAATTCCTAACGACTGTATAGCATTCGGCCAATCAATGCTGGTTCTGCATCGAACTTTTACATTCGAATAGCGAGTGGTACTCGATCGAGTACGAGTATTTCGAATACCGTAGTATTCGATCGAATACCTACTCGATCGAGTACTACTCGCTCATCTCTAATAATGATAATAATAGCCATCATAGAATTTTTCAGATCGTACAACCATTTCAACTTTGGTCATCTCGCCAATGCCAAAAACTTCCAAGGAGATACTCTCTTCTCCAACACTGGTGATCAGATGTGACCACCAAGAAAATGGTATGTTCAGTGCAGGAGAAATAGACCTATCCCTGGTAAATTAGCTCTGTATGTAAGTGTGTATGATGGAAAAAGGATGACTATATTAATGAACTGAATGGCTCTTCTCATGTATATGTACTATGTATGAATATTATGACCACTTTAACGCTTCATGAGAAAGTCTTTGGGCGTAAGTTTGTGATCAATGTTCTTTAGTCTGTACGCTTGGAACCTAATGATCCTTACACCATTCCAGGATCCCTTGGTTGTCACCGACAGCGATGGGTAATGATGTTCAGGAGTACCTACATCCGATTAATAGTATGTTAATCTAGCAGAACATGGCTGTACAGATGACAGAGAACTGCTTGAAGGGCTATGAGATTCAGAGTAGAGAGACATACTCAAATATATTCTTTTTCTTGTATTATATTTTTATTTTCTTTATTTCTCTCAATTTTTTTTTTGATTATAACAACATATATAATCATACATAAAGCAACCAGGTGCTTACTTAAATTTGAAGTTGAAAGGGTTTTCCAGGTTATTTTAGTACTGGGGTGGGAGGCCTGGTAAGGTGGAACTTAAAAAAACAAAACAAAAAAAACATGTCCAGTGTGCTCCACTTCTGTCTGGTCCAGTGCCGCTCCAAGGCTTGTTCCATGGGATGTCACCAGTTACATATGCTAGTCACATCACCTGGACTCCTACTAATATTATAAATGTGAAAATTTGGATGTTTGTGTGTTTGTTACTCGATCACGCAAAAACGGCTGAACGGATTTGGATGAAATTTGGCACATAGATAGTTTGTAACCTGGATTAACACATAGGCTACTTTTTATCCTGGTAAATGACATGGCTTCACGACTGTTATGAATTTATGTTCATGTACTATATTAAACTGCTGTTGCGAGCAGCAGTATCTCAGTTAATTGCAGGTTGTTGATAAAGCCTGCTCTGTTATCTTTCTATGTAAACACACAGATAACACTAAGTCCATTGTGTACAAATATCTTCATATTATCTGATCTTCTCCAGGCATCCCCTTTAATCCAAACTGGCAGTTTGCCAATATTAAACATGCCGGGAAAAAGAAAATCTAGTTTGTCGCAAAATTCTAAAACAACAAGAGCTATGAAGGTAGCTAGAAGTCACAGACTTCTCCTCAAGTGGAGCTCAGGGGGATCATCGATGCCAACAACACACTCATTATATGGCGTCCCAGTGAGCTGTTGAGATGCCAGAACAATGACAGGCACGGAGCAAGGAGCAAGTTCAGCGGCAGGCCCAATCACTGGAGCAGGCCCAATCATTGAAGCTAACAACACGCTCATTATATGGTGTCCCAGTAAGCTGCTGAGATGCTGGGACAATCACAGCTCGAGGAACAAGTTCAGTAGCAGCAGAGCTTGAGAGCTGCCGAAACGCTGGAGCTGGCGAACCATCAATAGCAGCAACTTTCTGAATATTGTCAGATCATCAACGTCAATAACAAGCAGACGAAGTCGCGGGCAGAGGCTAGTTGTGGTATATAACTAACAAAAATGGTAATGGGGGAAGATAATGGTGAAGCATTGGTAGATGAATATAATTGTTTCTTTTTATTTTGTTACACCACCCCTGGGTCTCTGTAGAGACCCCCGAGTATAACAATTTCACTTCTGGTTCTATCTACACTTGTTCAACCCGAAACAATTCAGAGACCCGAGCCACCTAAACCCAAAATGAAATGACTCTTGGGAGGTTCACCCATCTCTATTTAGCACAAAGGCAAAAAAATTTATAAACTAAAAGTGTCAGCTTTCTGTTAGTCTTATTACCCACAGTGATATTTTTAAATAGAGATACTCATATGGAAAAAAAAATCTATAAAAATACATACTAAAAAACTTGATTTTTCTAACATTCTCCCTTTAAGCCTTGACCGTGGTGCTAAAAGAAAGACTGAGCCACATGAATCCTTCCATAATAGACGGAATTGTTGCCATCTCTTCTTTCAGCTATAACAATACAATAGATAATTCTACTGTATTAAATGCACAACTTAATGGCTCCCATGCTCTCCATAGACGTACACTATTGTCATCTGCTCTCGTGTTACATCTATTTCTTATTGTAAAGTTGTTACCATACATTTTAGTAATGACATTAAATGCACAATAAATCTGTACAATTCACTTCTCCTTTTATTCTATTGTGGAATCTATCAACATCCTTCCATACATTCTGATAGAAAATCCTCCATTGTCCTCCCCAGATCACATCAGTTGTACCAAACAAGTATTTCTAATATTTCCTGGAAAACCTTACTGCTAAGGGTCTAAGACTGGAGCATGACAATGACATCTTCCATACATTAGTGGACAGGAGCTATTATGAGTCGGGCTATGTCGGAGCGCACAGCATCGGATTGGGATGAAATTGGCGCTTAGTCTTGTGTGATCCGACCTTGCCACATCAGCAGTTGCATCCCATAGACGGTAATGAAAATGGTGCGCAAACACTGTCAATGCACAATAGTTTCTCTGAGGGTCGAGGAAAGTCATTTTTATTCAGAAGACTGTAGGCACGGATTGCCTGGCCCGACCTATCACATAGGACACACTTTAACCCTCGCATTGCTTTAAAATATTTGTTCTAAAATAAAGCAGAACACAGCAGAGCATTTGCTCTGGTGTCCTCCTCTTATATCTGTAAGTAACATATAGGTACATATCATTTACATGTGCACACTGTTCACTACAGGCTCATGTTGGCACGCATACTTCTCCCAGGACCACCTATAAGAGTAAGAAACCTTCTGCACTTTGTTCTGCATATTGCTACCCAGATGTTGTGCAGAGAACTATTGTCAAGAATTTCAGTTTAGTTGCTGTTCCTTTAAGATTACTGTTCCAACTTGTGAATCTTCTGCATTTTTCAGGGCTTTCCTATGCTGATCCAATCAGTAGCTGAGGAGGGATATGTAAAACTTCTTCCTCCTCAGCCAGGTGCCTGCTATTTAGTTGTACCTAGTGAGGCTTCCATACCCAAGTAATTTGTGCTGGATTGCTCTATATCAGGGGTTCCCAAACTTTTTTTTTTTCATAACCTACTTTCAAAGTTTTACTGGGGCAACTTGGTGGCTCAGTGGTTAGCACTGCAGTCTGGCAGTGCTGGAGTCCTGGGTTCGAATCCCACCAGGAACAACATATGCAAGGAATTTGTATGTTCTTCCTGTGCTTGTGTGGATTTCCTCCCATTCTACAAAGATATACTGATAGGGAAAAAAATGTATATTGTGATCCCTATTGGGGCTCACAATCTACATAAAAAAAAAAAAAATTACTGGCTTTGGTGGACCCCCTGCTGCTACATTTCTACCATATTCCCAAAACTCATCAAAAAAATGTGAAGATTAGATCTAACGCTGAAAATTTGCATTGCAGTTGAGACCCCTGGGGGTGCACTTGGACCACTTTTGGAATCACTGCTCTATATTGCTCTTTGGATTGCTACTAAAAATCCATTTGACTTTTGATTTTGGCCCTGATGTTACCACTTAGATTGATCTTTGTCTTGTTAATGGAAATCTACTCGTTTCCTGATTTTGGCTTTGATATTACATTTTGAACTGATTTTTGGCTTAGACATATTCACTCTCCAGATTTATCCCCCTGGTTGTGATTTGCCTTGCAAGTTTTTTGTGGGTTCTGGTTTGACTTCAGACTTTAGAGCATTTATTTGTTATCCTATGGTGATAATATAGACTCCAAATTCTGCACAAATCCATCTGTGTACGTGGCTGGCGCTGTTTGAGTTTGTAACAGTTGCTCTCTCTTGTCCAGTTTCTGGAATTTTTGATATTTTCTCCAGGGACACAATCTTAACAATTGTGATTTGCCTAATCATGACCCATCTCCTGTGGTCCAAGCAGGAGATGTCCAAGGGACAATTACAGCCTCAACCTTCCGGGGAATGTTTTCCGCAAGTCCTTGTATGACGGCTAGTGGTATTTTATTCCATTCGGTTTGGAGAAGATAGGTAAGTTCTTCCACCGATTTTGTTCAGCTGCTGCACCCCTTAGTTCGGCGATTTAACTCATCCCAGAGGTGCTCGATCGGATTCAAGTCTGGGCTCTGGGCAGGCCAGTCCAGTCGGTTAACCTGATTGTCACTGTATCAAGCCATGGTAGACCTCACTACATGACAGCTGGTGACGTC
Organism: Leptodactylus fuscus; assembly: GCF_031893055.1. NCBI lineage: Eukaryota > Metazoa > Chordata > Amphibia > Anura > Leptodactylidae > Leptodactylus > Leptodactylus fuscus. The sequence continues at coordinate 73,740,338 of NC_134272.1, read as the reverse complement.
ATCCTGGAAGTAACATTGGTCTGACCCATAGAACCGCCATCATGTAGGAAGCGCACCGTTATCTAAAATAGTGCAATAGGCGTTGGCGTTGAGTTCACCATGCACTGGGACAGAGGGTCCCAGTCCATACCAGGAGAAACACCCCCAGACCATAACTCCACCTCCGCAGAACTTTACTGGGTGTCCAAATACTTATTGTTAGACAGTATATATATACAGTCCTATGAAAAAGTTTGGGCACCCCTATTAATCTTAATCATTTTTTGTTCTAAATATTTTGGTATTTGCAGCAGCCATTTCAGTTTGATATATCTAATAACTGATGGACACAGTAATATTTCAGGATTGAAATGAGGTTTATTGTACTAACAGAAAATGTGCAATATGCATTAAACCAAAATTTGACCAGTGCAAAAGTATGGGCACCCTTATCATTTTATTGATTTGAATTCCCCTAACTACTTTTTACTGACTTACTGAAGCACAAAATTGGTTTTGTAACCTCAGTGAGCTTTGAACTTCATAGCCAGATGTATCCAATCATAAGAAAAGGTATTTAAGGTGGCCAATTGCAAGTTGATCTCCTATTTGAATCTCCTCTGAAGAGTGGCATCATGGGCTACTCAAAACAACTCTCAAATGATCTGAAAACAAAGATTGTTCAACATAGTTGTTCAGGGGAAGGATACAAAAAGTTGTCTCAGAGATTTAACCTGTCAGTTTCCACTGTGAGGAACATAGTAAGGAAATGGAAGACCACAGGGACAGTTCTTGTTAAGCCCAGAAGTGGCAGGCCAAGAAAAATATCAGAAAGGCAGAGAAGAAGAATGGTGAGAACAGTCAAGGACAATCCACAGACCACCTCCAAAGAGCTGCAGCATCATCTTGCTGCAGATGGTGTCACTGTGCATCGGTCAACTATACAGCGCACTTTGCACAAATAGAAGCTGTATGGGAGAGTGATGAGAAAGAAGCCGTTTCTGCACGTACGCCACAAATAGAGTTGCCTGAGGTATGAAAAAGCACATTTGGACAAGGCAGCTTCATTTTGGAAACAAAAATTGAGTTGTTTGGTTATAAAAAAAGGCGTTATGCATGGCGTCCAAAAAGAAACAGCATTCCAAGAAAAACACATGCTACCCACTGTAAAATTTGGTGGAGGTTCCATCATGCTTTGGGGCTGTGTGGCCAATGCCGGCATCGGGAATCTTGTTAAAGTTGAGGGCCGCATGGATTCCACTCAGTATCAGCAGATTCTTGAGAATAATGTTCAAGAATCAGTGACGAAGTTGAAGTTACGCCGGGGATGGATATTTCAGCAAGACAATGATCCAAAACACCGCTCCAAATCCTCAGGCATTCATGCAGAGGAACAATTACAATGTTCTGGAATGGCCATCCCAGTCCCCAGACCTGAATATCATTGAACATCTGTGGGATGATTTGAAGCGGGCTGTCCATGCTCGGCGACCATCTAACTTAACTGAACTTGAATTGTTTGTCCAAAATACCTTCATCCAGGATCCAGGAACTGATTAAAAGCTACAGGAAGCGACTAGAGGCTGTTATCTTTGCAAAAGGAGGATCTACTAAATATTAATGTCACTTTTCTGTTGAGGTGCCCATACTTTTGCACCGGTCAAATTTTGGTTTAATGCATATTGCACATTTTCTGTTAGTACAATAAACCTCATTTCAATCCTGAAATATTACTGTGTCCATCAGTTATTAGATATATCAAACTGAAATGGCTGTTGCAAACACCAAAATATTTAGAACTAAAAATGATTAAGATTAATAGGGGTGCCCAAACTTTTTCATAGGACTGTATATATATATATATATATATATATATATATATATATATATATATTTGACATTGTTTCACCAGTTTGTGGCCAGGTTTTTTTTACTGCTCCTATTAAAGGCCCTGACAAGGCGCTATTATTGCTTTGATAAGCATCCCTTTAAAAGCAGCTGGTTGGCGTTGCATCGCGGTACGGTACAATACCACCAATTTCGTATTAATAGTCTGTCTTAAATCTTACTCACATCTCTAAAGCTTTCTAGTAAATGAAAGCCCTGAATGGTTGCCATAGAGAGTGGCTCCACTTTTTATTCACGCTAGTTTTCTTAGGCTTCAACGTACAAGTTTCTGTTTTTCAAATCAAGAGAAAACTATATTTTTTTATGAAACGTTCTTTCTGGACAAGTGAAAAATCTAGTTTTCTAGCGATGTGTGTATTGAGAACATTTGTGTGTAATTCATAAGCCCCATAGAGCCTACATTGCCCTTGCCTTGATCCAGCTGCTAAGGTTGTAGCAAACATTTCTGGATATATTCTGTGTATATAACCTTTCAGGCTCTCTCCCTTTTGAAGCAGATTCGGATGGGCACGATGCCAACCTACAATGTGCTGACTTTAATGACCCTGCAAGAGACGTAATATGTAAATATGTGAATCTCTAAATATATGCGTTCTGTAGTATGTAATGAAGAAAAGGATACAGGGTAATACTGGTAAGGGATAACATGAAAAACTGCAAACATTAATTAAACTAATATAAGGATAGCCAAATCTTACATTAATCATGGGGAATCTGGCTGTATTACACATTGGCAATTGTGCTACCATTGTCCATTAGGGAACATTCACATCTGCGTCTGGATCTGTAAGAAATATAAACTGCTGCTGAGACCTAAAGTGGGATATGTTGCAAAAGGAGCCTCCAGCAGATCTTGCCAGCCAAAAAGTGCAAACTTGACAAGTCAATATCTGTTCAAGTTTATTGCTATGTCTCAGAAATATTAATCTGATCCTTTGCTTTCCTTATTAAAAGGGTTTTCAGGCACAAAATGCAGTTTTCATACTCATGACCAGTCCACAGAAGAGCTCCTAAGTATCTGGACCCCGCACGGACCCCGCACTGATCACTGCTCTGGCTGCCTAGAAGTTATCGCAATGGATGAGGAGTATTTGCAGCTCTGCTCCTATTCAAGTACCAATTTATTTCTCCTAATAGCATTCGGCGTTTGGTGAGTGTTCCGGAATTCCATTCTCCATCCGGATTGCGAAGAGCAGGACTTTTCTCTCCGCATTTTTGAGGGCTGAAAGCCACCACACCCCATTATAGTCTATGTGGTCCACGGGCAACTGCTTTTTAAGCAGATTGGGTTTCTCCAACACAGTTCTATTTCTGCTTCCCATCCACTGTTATAGCTTACAGTGCATAGAGGCAGTCATGCAATAGATCGGTGCAGGGTCTGGGTATTGAATAGAGAAGTACAGACCTCTGAAAATTTTCTTTATTTCGGGTTTGGACAAAAGTTTTATTTCAGGCCAAACTTGTTTGGGTAGAACCAGAAATGCAATTATTAAACTCTGCGGTGTCTTCAGATCCCAGAGTATAATAGGTATAGTCCAGGGGAGGTATAAAAAAATAACAAACTCCGCATGGTGTCCGGTGCACTTTACAAGTCTTCTTCCGGCCTCTTGGGTAACTGGGCCTCAACAGTCACATGGGGTGCACTGATGACATGATGTTGCAACATTCAAATCCAAAACTTTTGGAAGAATCTGGTTAATAATAATACATTTTATTTATATTTCACCAACAATATTCTGTAGCACTTTAATTGGTTCAAACCAGTTGGCTCATATGTAGTGTTGAACCCCCAAATATGAAAACTCCATTTGACCCTAACCTACAGTTAGGGCCAGAAATATTTGGACAGTGACACAATTTTCGCGAGTTGGGCTCTGCATGCCACCACATTGGATTTGAAATGAAACCTCTACAACAGAATTCAAGTGCAGATTGTAACTTTTAATTTGAAGGGTTGAACAAAAATATCTGATAGAAAATGTAGGAATTGTACACATTTCTTTACAAACACTCCACATTTTAGGAGCTCAAAAGTAATTGGACAAATAAACATAACCCAAACAAAATATTTTTATTTTCAATATTTTGTTGCGAATCCTTTGGAGGCAATCACTGCCTTAAGTCTGGAACCCATGGACATCACCAAACGCTGGGTTTCCTCCTTCTTAATGCTTTGCCAGGCCTTTACAGCCGCAGCCTTCAGGTCTTGCTTGTTTGTGGGTCTTTCCGTCTTAAGTCTGGATTTGAGCAAGTGAAATGCATGCTCAATTGGGTTAAGATCTGGTGATTGACTTGGCCATTGCAGAATGTTCCACTTTTTTGCACTCATGAACTCCTGGGTAGCTTTGGCTGTATGCTTGGGGTCATTGTCCATCTGTACTATGAAGCGCCGTCCGATCAACTTGGCAGCATTTGGCTGAATCTGGGCTGAAAGTATATCCCGGTACACTTCAGAATTCATCCGGCTACTCTTGTCTGCTGTTATGTCATCAATAAACACAAGTGACCCAGTGCCATTGAAAGCCATGCATGCCCATGCCATCACATTGCCTCCACCATGTTTTACAGAGGATGTGGTGTGCCTTGGATCATGTGCCGTTCCCTTTCTTCTCCAAACTTTTTTTTTCCCATCATTCTGGTACAGGTTGATCTTTGTCTCATCTGTCCATAGAATACTTTTCCAGAACTGAGCTGGCTTCTTGAGGTGTTTTTCAACAAATTTAACTCTGGCCTGTCTATTTTTGGAATTGATGAATGGTTTGCATCTAGATGTGAACCCTTTGTATTTACTTTCATGGAGTCTTCTCTTTACTGTTGACTTAGAGACAGATACACCTACTTCACTGAGAGTGTTCTGGACTTCAGTTGATGTTGTGAACGGGTTCTTCTTGACCAAAGAAAGTATGCGGCGATCATCCACCACTGTTGTCATCCGTGGATGCCCAGGCCTTTTTGAGTTCCCAAGCTCACCAGTCAATTCCTTTTTTCTTAGAATGTACCCGACTGTTGATTTTGCTACTCCAAGCATGTCTGCTATCTCTCTGATGGATTTTTTCTTTTTTTTTTCAGCCTCAGGATGTTCTGCTTCAGCTCAATTGAGAGTTCCTTTGACCGCATGTTGTCTGGTCACAGCAACAGCTTCCAAATGCAAAACCACACACCTGGAATCAACCCCAGACCTTTTAACTACTTCATTGATTACAGGTTTACGAGGGAGACGCCTTCAGAGTTAATTGCAGCCCTTAGAGTCCATTGTCCAATTACTTTTGGTCCCTTAAAAAAGAGGAGGCTATGCATTACAGAGCTATGATTCCTAAACCCTTTCTCCGATTTGGATGTGGAAACTCTCATATTGCAGCTGGGAGTGTGCACTTTCAGCCCATATTATATATATAATTGTATTTCTGAACATGTTTTAGTAAACAGCTAAAATAACAAAACTTGTGTCACTGTCCAAATATTTCTGGCCCTAACTGTATCTATCTGCATGGCTGAGGTGATATGCTGGTTCTGGGGACACTAACCTATCTATCTGCAGGGCTGGGGTGATATGCTGGTTCTGGTGACACTAACCTATCTATCTGCAGGGCTGGGTGATATGCTGGTTCTGGTGACAGTAACCTATCTATCTGCAGGGCTGGGGTGATATGCTGGTTCTGGTGACAGTAACCTATCTATCTGCAGGGCTGGGGTGATATGCTGGTTCTGGTGACAGTAACCTATCTATCTGCAGGGCTGGGGTGATATGCTGGTTCTGGTAACAGTAACCTATCTATCTGCAGGGCTGGGGTGATATGCTGGTTCTGGTGACAGTAACCTATCTATCTGCAGGGCTGGGGTGATATGCTGGTTCTGGTGACACTAACCTATCTATCTGCAGGGCTGGGGTGATATGCTGGTTCTGATGACACTAACCTATCTATCTGCAGGGCTGGGGTGATATGCTGGTTCTGGTGACACTAACCTATCTATCTGCAGGGCTGGGGTGATATGCTGGTTCTGGTGACATTAACTTATCTATCTGCAGGGCTGGGGTGATATGCTGGTTCTGTTGACACTAACCTATCTATCTGCAGGGCTGGGGGGATATGCTGGTTCTGGTGACACTAACCTATCTATCTGCAGGGCTGGGGTGATATGCTGGTTCTGATGACACTAACCTATCTATCTGCAGGGCTGGGGTGATATGCTGGTTCTGGTGACACTAACCTATCTATCTGCAGGGCTGGGGTGATATACTGGTTCTGGTGACATTAACTTATCTATCTGCAGGGCTGGGGTGATATGCTGGTTCTGTTGACACTAACCTATCTATCTGCAGGGCTGGGGGGATATGCTGGTTCTGGTGACACTAACCTATCTATCTGCAGGGCTGGGGTGATATGCTGGTTCTGGTGACAGTAACCTATCTATCTGCAGGGCTGGGGTGATATGCTGGTTCTGGTGACAGTAACCTATCTATCTGCAGGGCTGGGGTGATATGCTGGTTCTGGTGACACTAACCTATCTATCTGCAGGGCTGGGGTGATATGCTGGTTCTGGTGACAGTAACCTATCTATAGTCTATTCCGGTGCTAATGGATATGTTAATGTTGTAGTATTAAGCTAGTGATGGGAAGCAGATTGTTGGAGGAGAAGAGGCCTATGAAAAAAAAGGCTTTATATTTCTATATATACCCGGAGGACAGGTGAGGGGTGAGATCGCCATTTGATAACCCAATAGTGACCAAAAAAGGGGAAAACAAGAACAGCTTACCATATTGGACAACCACATTTTCTTTCAAAGGGTGGTTTATAACACTCTCATTGCTCCAAAGACCTCATTTGTGTATTGACAGCCAAGATAATATCTTAGCAACAGACGCAGCAATTCATGTGGCCCTAACCTATCTATCTGCAGGGCTGGGGTGATATGCTGGTTCTGGTGACACTAACCTATCTATCTGCAGGGCTGGGGTGATATGCTGGTTCTGGTGACATTAACTTATCTATCTGCAGGGCTGGGGTGATATGCTGGTTCTGTTGACACTAACCTATCTATCTGCAGGGCAGGGGTGATATGCTGGTTCTGGTGACACTAACCTATCTATCTGCAGGGCTGGGGTGATATGTTGGGTCTGGTGACACTAACCTATCTATCTGCAGGGCTGGGGTGATGTGCTGGTTCTGGTGACAGTAACCTATCTATAGTCTATTCCGGTGCTAATGGATATGTTAATGTTGTAGTATTAAGCTAGTGATGGGAAGCAGATTGTTGGAGGAGAAGAGGCCTATGAAAAAAAAGGCTTTATATTTCTATATATACCCGGAGGAGAGGTGAGGGGTGAGATCGCCATTTGATAACCCAATAGTGACCAAAAAAGGGGAAAACAAGAGCAGCTTACCATATTGGACAACCACATTTTCTTTCAAAGGGTGGTTTATAACACTCTCGTTGCTCCAAAGACCTCATTTGTGTATTGACAGCCAAGATAATATCTTAGCAACAGACGCAGCAATTCATGTGGCCCTAACCTATCTATCTGCAGGGCTGGGGTGATATGCTGGTTCTGGTGACAATAACCTATCTATCTGCAAGGCTGGGATAATATGCTCAGTCTGGTGACACTAACCTGTCTATCTGCAGGGCTTGGGTGATATGCTGCTTCTGGTGACACTAACCTATCTATCTGCAGGACTGGGGTGATATACTGGTTCTGGTGACACTAACCTATCTATCTGCAGGCCTGGGGTGATATGCTGGTTCTGGAGACACTAACCTATCTATCTGCAGGGCTGGGGTGATATGCTGGTTCTGGAGACACTAACCTATCTATCTGCAGGGCTAGGGTGATATGCTGGTTCTGGAGACACTAACCTATCCATCTGCAGGGCTGGGGTGATATGCTGGTTCTGGAGACACTAACCTATCTATCTGCAGGGCTGGGGTGATATGCTGGTTCTGGAGACACTAACTTATCTATCTGCAGGGCTGGGTTAATATGCTGGTTCTGGTGACTGTAACCTATCTATCTGTAGGGCTGGGGTGATATACTGGTTCTAGAGACACTAACCTATCTATCTGCAGGGTTGGGGTGATATGCTGTTTCTGGTGACTCTAACCTATCTATCTGCAGGGCTGGGGTGATATGCTGGTTATGGTGAAGCTAACCTATCTGCAGGGCTGGGGTGATATGCTGGTTCTAGTTAATCTAACCTATCTGCAGGGCTGGGGTGATATGCCAATTCTGGTTATTCTAACCTATCTATCTGCAGGGCTGGAGTCATATGCTGATTCTGGTTATTCTAACCTATCTATCTGCAGGACTGGGGTGATATGCTGGTTCTGGTGAATCTAACCTATCTATCTTCAGGGTTGGGGTGATATGCTGGTTCTGGTGACTCTAACCTATCTATCTGCAGTGCTGGGGTGATATGCTGGTTCTGGTGAATCTAACCTATCTGCAGGGCTGGGGTGATATGCCAATTCTGGTTATTCTAACCTATCTATCTGCAGGGCTGGAGTCATATGCTGATTCTGGTTATTCTAACCTATCTATCTGCAGGACTGGGGTGATATCCTGGTTCTGGTGAATCTAACCTATCTATCTGAAGTGCTGGGGTGATATGCCAATTCTGGTGACTCTAACCTATCTATCTGCAGGACTGGGGTGATATGCTGATTCTGGTTATTCTTACCTATCTATCTGCAGGGCTGGGGTGATATGCAGGGTTCCAGAGACAGACTCCATTTAAACACTATGTAATTTTCTGATGACACATTGCCTTTAAGGCCTCATGCACATATTGCAGTCTATAATACAGTAATGCACAGTAACCGTAGTTTGCTTTGGTTCCAGCTATTCATATGTGTTTCTAGTATTAAACAAAGGCACACAAAGATTATTTCTTGTGGAATCTGTAAGAAACCTTGAAAAAAATAATGTAATATAGAGACATCCTCACCTAAAAGCATTGCTTCTATGGATGAATACAGGGCTTGGCTCAGTACATGATCCGTACATACAGCATTGTCACATACAAAATCCTTAAAGGTGAATATCTCAAGGACAGTATTTCATGTATTAATGAATTGTGTCTCTCTTCAGGATGGCTCCATCAGTGATAACACCATTGTCTAGATAAATAAACCCATGAACAACCCAATGCCTTGCATGCAATCGCACCTGGGCCCTGTGGCCACAATTGCAGGGGGATAGTAGTGTCTATTCTCTGTGCTGTGACATCACTGTCTGCCCTTTCTTGTGTTATATTGTGGGGTGGGAGAAGGTGACAGGCAAAGTGCTGGAGTCCTGCTATATCAGCCCCAGGTTTCTATGTGTGGTCCAGGGCAGGTCTAGAGTAGTCTTCAGCCCAGGTGTGAATCATAGGCTTATTACTGGCCCAGAAAGTGCAGATCCTGCACTTCAAGGCAGATCCAGGGAGTGAGAGAAAACGTCTGGGTCTGTCCTGTTACTCTGAGTCTATATTATGCATATTGGTTTGTTCGTGTGGCTGTTAGTAAGCCACACGTATACTTAGTTTGTTATTACTATTTAGTTAGTTGCTCAGACGAGCAGGATTTTGTTCCTTATTGTTTTGCCTGTAGTTAAGGCTGTATTTTGTTTTGCTCATTTTATGCCTGAAGTCAAGGTTTATTTATTTTCCAGTTTTTTTTTCTAAATACCTGCATATTTTGTGTCCCTGTCTTTGACTGGTTGGGTCCACACCATCGCCGTAACTGAGCTACCTTCCCCACAGGGGTCCTTAGGCTTTAGCTGTGACATCACCATGTTTAGAAATCCTGTTGTGTAACATTATCATTGTCCTATGATCTAAGAATGCAAATTATTCCCATACTGTGACATCACTGTGCAATAACTACTTCCTGTGACCCCAAACCATTTACTATATACTGTGACATTGCTGTGTTTGTAATTACTTCTTTGTGACATCATTGTATTTGAGAAATTTGCTTTATGACATCACAATGACATCATGTGCACTTTTTCTCTGTCTAACTGAGTAACTGTATTGCAGATTTTATTTCAGGGCCTAAGAACCTTAATTAAATAGGAATGTATCACCAATTAATTAATATATACATTAATTATTCATTTATAAATAGGGTTGAGCGATCGAGATCAGAAAAGATCGGATTCCGATCGGCGATCGAGTAAATTTCACGATCGCGATCGGAATTCCGATCCCGATCGTTTTAGGCAAGATCGAGGTCGGAGGTTATTTCTTGCAAAGCATTGTGGGAAAAGCGAACAATGTTAAGAATGAATGGATGCCACCGGCACACAACCTGTGCTGGCATCTGGCGCTTACCCCCCTGCGCGCCGGCTGCATCCATTCATTCCTATGGCATAGCAGGGAGGAAACAGAAGAGTAGATGGTGTGCCGGCCGCATCCATTCATTAATATACTCATCAGCCCTGCTATATCTGAGATCTACATCTCAGATGTAGCAGAGCTGAGTATACAATAAAGAGTCGATAGACAAGTCCACTTACCGCTGCCACTCTCCGTCTGTTCTCTTCTTGCCTCTTCTCGGTCCGTGCATGCCCCTAGCTCCCAGGTTACTGTTACAAACCTAGGAAGAAGGCTGGGCTTGTGGCTTAGGAGAGTGTGGGCGGGTACTGTATCCGCCCACACTCTCCTAAGCCACAACAAGCCCCGCCTACTCCCAGCATCAGTAACACTAGCCTGGGAGGTGGGGGCACATACGGTGCTCTGAAAACACGCACAGTAGAAAGAAGAGGAGCGAGAACAGCGCGGATCGGTAGCGGCAGCTGGTAAGTAGACAATAGGGGGGACTTAGGTAGCCGCGGGATTTTTTAATCACTACACAGCATGGATTCTAACAAATAAAGCTTTCAATTGTTAGATTCCATGCTGTGTAGTGAATAGGATCGTTTTTAAAATCCGATCTCCGATTAGTAAAAAAAATCCCATTGACTTGCATTGGGATCGGAAATGGGATCGAGATCGGGTTCGAATGAAAAATGATCGGAAATCGGATTTCAAAATCGATCCTGAAAAGTCAAGATCGGCTCAACCCTACTTATGAATTAAAACCTGCTTTTTGTAATTGTAATTTTTCTTCTGATTGTGGATTTTTAAAATTCTATTTTCTGTACATGATTATTTTGCCTGAGCGTCTCCTCTGCCCTGTTAACAGCATTTAGTTATATGCTTTACAGCATAGTCACCAATAGTCTGGAGCCATTGATACCTGCTCTGTGCAGGGAGGGGGAGGAGATATACTGTGACATTAACTATTGCCAGTGGTGGATATAATGATGGGTCACTATTAGAGATGAGCGAACACTAAAATGTTCGAGGTTCGAAATTCGATTCGAACAGCCGCTCACTGTTCGAGTGTTCGAATGGGTTTCAAACCCCATTATAGTCTATGGGGAACATAAACTCGTTAAGGGGGAAACCCAAATTCGTGTCTGGAGGGTCACCAAGTCCACTATGACACCCCAGGAAATGATACCAACACCCTGGAATGACACTGGGACAGCAGGGGAAGCATGTCTGGGGGCATAAAAGTCACTTTATTTCATGGAAATCCCTGTCAGTTTGCGATTTTCGCAAGCTAACTTTTCCCCATAGAAATGCATTGGCCAGTGCTGATTGGCCAGAGTACGGAACTCGACCAATCAGCGCTGGCTCTGCTGGAGGAGGCGGAGTCTAAGATAGCTCCACACCAGTCTCCATTCAGGTCCGACCTTAGACTCCGCCTCCTCCGGCAGAGCCAGCGCTGATTGGCCGAAGGCTGGCCAATGCATTCCTATGCGAATGCAGACTTAGCAGTGCTGAGTCAGTTTTGCTCAACTACACATCTGATGCACACTCGGCACTGCTACATCAGATGTAGCAATCTGATGTAGCAGAGCCGAGGGTGCACTAGAACCCCTGTGCAAACTCAGTTCACGCTAATAGAAGGCATTGGCCAGCGCTGATTGGCCAATGCATTCTATTAGCCCGATGAAGTAGAGCTGAATGTGTGTGCTAAGCACACTCATTCAGCACTGCTTCATCACGCCAATACAATGCATTAGCCAGTGCTGATTGGCCAGAGTACGGAATTCGGCCAATCAGCGCTGGCCAATGCATTCTATTAGCCCGATGAAGTAGAGCTGAATGTGTGTGCTAAGCACACACATTCAGCACTGCTTCATCACGCCAATACAATGCATTAGCCAGTGCTGATTGGCCAGAGTACGGAATTCGGCCAATCAGCGCTGGCTCTGCTGGAGGAGGCGGAGTCTAAGATCGCTCCACACCAGTCTCCATTCAGGTCCGACCTTAGACTCCGCCTCCTCCGGCAGAGCCAGCGCTGATTGGCCGAAGGCTGGCCAATGCATTCCTATGCGAATGCAGACTTAGCAGTGCTGAGTCAGTTTTGCTCAACTACACATCTGATGCACACTCGGCACTGTTACATCAGATGTAGCAATCTGATGTAGCAGAGCCGAGGGTGCACTAGAACCCCTGTGCAAACTCAGTTCACGCTAATAGAATGCATTGGCCAGCGCTGATTGGCCAGAGTACGGAACTCGACCAATCAGCGCTGGCTCTGCTGGAGGAGGCGGAGTCTAAGATCGCTCCACACCAGTCTCCATTCAGGTCCGACATTAGACTCCGCCTCCTCCAGCAGAGCCAGCGCTGATTGGCCGAATTCCGTACTCTGGCCAATCAGCACTGGCTAATGCATTGTATTGGCGTGATGAAGCAGTGCTGAATGTGTGTGCTTAGCACAAACATTCAGCTCTACTTCATCGGGCTAATAGAATGCATTGGCCAATCAGCGCTGGCCAATGCATTCTATTAGCGTGAACTGAGTTTGCACAGGGGTTCTAGTGCACCCTCGGCTCTGCTACATCAGATTGCTACATCTGATGTAGCAGTGCCGAGTGTGCATCAGATGTGTAGTTGAGCAAAACTGACTCAGCACTGCTAAGTCTGCATTCGCATAGGAATGCATTGGCCAGCCTTCGGCCAATCAGCGCTGGCTCTGCCGGAGGAGGCGGAGTCTAAGGTCGGACCTGAATGGAGACTGGTGTGGAGCGATCTTAGACTCCGCCTCCTCCAGCAGAGCCAGCGCTGATTGGTCGAGTTCCGTACTCTGGCCAATCAGCGCTGGCCAATGCATTCTATTAGCCCGATGAAGTAGAGCTGAATGTGTGTGCTTAGCACACACATTCAGCTCTACTTCATCAGGCTAATAGAATACATTGGCCAATCAGCGCTGGCCAATGCATTCTATTAGCTTGATGAAGCAGAGTGTGCACAAGGGTTCAAGCGCACCCTCGGCTCTGATGTAGCAGAGCTGAGGGTGCACAAGGGTTCAAGTGCACCCTCGGCTCTCCTACATCAGAGCCGAGGGTGCGCTTGAACCCTTGTGCAGCCTCAGCTCTGCTACATCAGAGCCGAGGGTGCGCTTGAACCCTTGTGCACACTCTGCTTCATCAAGCTAATAGAATGCATTGGCCAGCGCTGATTGGCCAGAGTACGGAATTCGGCCAATCAGCGCTGGCTCTGCTGGAGGAGGCGGAGTCTAAGATCGCTCCACACCAGTCTCCATTCAGGTCCGACCTTAGACTCCGCCTCCTCCAGCAGAGCCAGCGCTGATTGGCCGAATTCCGTACTCTGGCCAATCAGCACTGGCTAATGCATTGTATTGGCGTGATGAAGCAGTGCTGAATGTGTGTGCTTAGCACACACATTCAGCTCTACTTCATCGGGCTAATAGAATGCATTGGCCAATCAGCGCTGGCCAATGCATTCTATTAGCGTGAACTGAGTTTGCACAGGGGTTCTAGTGCACCCTCGGCTCTGCTACATCAGATTGCTACATCTGATGTAGCAGTGCCGAGTGTGCATCAGATGTGTAGTTGAGCAAAACTGACTCAGCACTGCTAAGTCTGCATTCGCATAGGAATGCATTGGCCAGCCTTCGGCCAATCAGCGCTGGCTCTGCCGGAGGAGGCGGAGTCTAAGGTCGGACCTGAATGGAGACTGGTGTGGAGCGATCTTAGACTCCGCCTCCTCCAGCAGAGCCAGCGCTGATTGGTCGAGTTCCGTACTCTGGCCAATCAGCGCTGGCCAATGCATTCTATTAGCCCGATGAAGTAGAGCTGAATGTGTGTGCTTAGCACACACATTCAGCTCTACTTCATCAGGCTAATAGAATACATTGGCCAATCAGCGCTGGCCAATGCATTCTATTAGCTTGATGAAGCAGAGTGTGCACAAGGGTTCAAGCGCACTCTCGGCTCTGATGTAGCAGAGCTGAGGGTGCACAAGGGTTCAAGTGCACCCTCGGCTCTCCTACATCAGAGCCGAGGGTGCAGCCTCGGCTCTGCTACATCAGAGCCGAGGGTGCGCTTGAACCCTTGTGCACACTCTGCTTCATCAAGCTAATAGAATGCATTGGCCAGCACTGATTGGCCAGAGTACGGAATTCGGCCAATCAGCGCTGGCCAATGCATCCCTATGGGAAAAAGTTTATCTCACAAAAATCACAATTACACACCCGATAGAGCCCCAAAAAGTTATTTTTAATAACATTCCCCCCTAAATAAAGGTTATCCCTAGCTATCCCTGCCTGTACAGCTATCCCTGTCTCATAGTCACAAAGTTCACATTCTCATATGACCCGGATTTGAAATCCACTATTCGTCTAAAATGGAGGTCACCTGATTTCGGCAGCCAATGACTTTTTCCAATTTTTTTCAATGCCCCCGGTGTCGTAGTTCCTGTCCCACCTCCCCTGCGCTGTTATTGGTGCAAAAAAGGCGCCAGGGAAGGTGGGAGGGGAATCGAATTTTGGCGCACTTTACCACGTGGTGTTCGATTCGATTCGAACATGGCGAACACCCTGATATCCGATCGAACATGTGTTCGATAGAACACTGTTCGCTCATCTCTAGTCACTATGGATGTTATCTGCAGAGGTGTGATCTCCTATTGTAATTCTGTTCGTGATGTTAAACTTCCATGTCATGAGTAACAGGGTCATGGGATATACAGTAGACATCACTGGTATATAAATGAATTGCATACCCGATTTCCCTGAAAATAAGACAGTTTCTTATAATTAATTATCTAACAAAATATATGACCTTTCTTATTTTCGGGGGATGTCTTATGCAGCGGCTGGAGCGGGGAACAATCGGCAGTCATGCTGATGCTTCCTTAGCGGAGCGCCGGCATGACTGCCAGTTGTATGTGATCCAGAAGGTGAAGGGGGGGGTGTGTCTTATTTTCGGGGAAACAGGGTAGGTGGGTATTGTTTTCCTGACAGTCTTTCCTAGAGTAATCTTCATTATCTATAGTAAAGCTTTCCATTCCTTAGCCCCTTGGATTTCCTATATGATCACACTCTAAGGAATGAATAATATATGGCAAAAAAATCTCGATCCTTTTCATATTGAGCCCTAAGCCTGGTAACGTTACAATGATTGTCGCATGTTGTGGTTAAGACAATACTGCGCTAATATTACATATACTACAAATACATATCAGATACATTTCCTTGAGATTCCATTTTGTCTTATCATAGTCATTGATGTCATATCCATATGGAGACAAATGTCTTGAATATCTGGACACCCCCTCCACGATTCACCAGGCGAGCTACTGACACCGTTGGCTCGTATGTTATTTAGCATGAAGATACTCACTGACCGCGCTTGAGTAATTTACGATTTCCCAAAAGGAAAGGAAAATACAAGAATTATCACAAAAACTAATATCTCAAGATCAAAGATTATTCTGCTCTGATGAAAGCTGTGATCATAGTTAATCCTCTGACCTGACATCCAGCCCCCGCCTCAGCAGTGCCAATGATACCAATATAGAGAGCGCAAACAAATAAGTGATGCATAAGACTAATGCTGGTTCTGGACCAAGGAGCATTCTGTTACTTACATAATTCGGCCAGACTCTTGTAATGTGAATGAGAAGGGTGTTATGCAAATAGTGTAATGCACCACAACAATAGCAAAAACATAAGTTGATTTTGCAAATATTACATTGCATATACAGGTGGCGCACGACTCTATCTGAGTATTATGGTATGCAGTTTGAG